>NW_027280859.1:337500-776067 GCF_046629955.1 Centroberyx affinis
CATAAAGACCGAACACACAAACCCAAAAGCTCCATTTCATACCCTCACACACACACACACACACTCGAGCCTTCACACAGACACACGGTCAGTGTGTTTCTGTCATTTCCTCAGGGAAAAAAAAAATCTATAATGCATCTCTATGTCTGTGGCTTTGATGCCCTCGAACTTTACTCGAGGTTTGTCTGCGTCTTTGTCTGTCACCGACTCACTGACACACTGGAACGCGCAGAGAGGAGAGAGAGAGAGTGAGAGAGGAAGAAGGAGGGGAGGGATAGTGAGAGCAAAGAGATTAATAAAGAAGAGATTTACCGTATTGGAGGAGCGAGAGGACGGACTGAGGGGAGCGAGGAGGAGGATGTGTGGAGAGATAGGGGAAATAAACAGTGAGACCGGGGGTGGGGGGGGTGGGGGGAAGGAGAATAAAGAAGGAGGAGAAGAACGACAGAGAGAGGAAGGGAGGGAGAGGGAACGTGAGAGAGAGAGAGGAGTAGAAAGAGAGGACTGATGTTTGCTGACAAGGGCAGTAGCGAGGCCTCCTCTGAGAGCGGCCTGATGCAGAAACAAATGAGGCGACAGGAGGGAGCAGACAGCTCCGTCACACACTCTGATGTGTGTGTGTGTGTGTGTGTGTGTGAGAGAGAGAGAGAGAGAGAGAGAGAGAGAGAGAGAGAGTGTGCGTGCGCGTGTGTGTTTCTCTATAAGTGCGAAAGCCCCCAGAGTGGTTGTCACCATTTCTGACACTCCAACCAAAGGAAAACATCCACCTTCAAGAAAACCCACAACAACAGCAATGCTCACAGGTGCATTTAGCAAGGACATGAATAGGACAAAGAGGAGAGGAGAGGAGAGGAGAGGAGAGGAGAGAAGAGGAGAGGAGAGGAGAGGAGAGGAGAGGAGAGAGAAAGTGCAAAGAGGATTTTCCTGCTGCTGGTAAAGAGGACGTTAGTGGGGCACAAGGGAGAGCTGCCAGTGTCACAGCGCACCAGCCTTTCAGTCGGGTTGCCATAACACACACACACACACACACACACACACACACACACACACACAGATACCCCCCAGCTGGCAGACTGGTATAAACTGCCAGCATCTGTCTGTTGTGCTGGGCTTCTGAGGAGGCAGTTAGCAGAGTCATGGGCGCTCAGTCGCTCACATAGCTTGTTACAGGACAGACAGAGATATGGAGAGACAACCAGGGAAGGAGTGTAGCTGGAGAGGGAAAGAGAGAACAAAGGGCTCGGAATAAAGGGATCAAATAAGTAGGTAGACTTTGCTTCAAAAATGAGATGTCAACTATTGGAAAGTGTCGCCTAAACACTTTTGATACTTGTTTTATAGCCTTGTTTCTTTATGTTTTTAGAGACAATGATGGATGGACTTTGGGTATATACAGCATTTAGGACAAGTCTTCAGCTGTGCAGTGTTCCTACCTGTGAATGTTCATATACCATGCTCAGATTGTTAACAACATGCTCACATGCTCAGTCTGCCCTCCAGCCAGTTTCTGTCTACCTGTGTCACACACACACACACACACACACACACACACACGCTCACACACACTTTCTGGCCATTTGAAATGCAGTCTGAGCCCCAGATATACTCACCGGTGCCTTTTCCTTCTTGTTCCTTCAAGCTGCAATTGGCAGGACCAGCAGAAGAATAAAACGGTGTTTATTAGCCTTCTCAAACCTGACAAGGGCCTGCAGGTGTGTGTGTGTGTGTGTGTGTGTGTGTGTGTGTGCATGTGTGTGTGTGCCCAGAAACCTGTCTTGTCATTACAACAGACCCACCAGGACAGGACAGGCAAAAAAAGACAAAAAGCTCCATGACAGCAGGACACTTACTACAGTCACACACCACACACACACACACACACACACACACACACACGCACATGTATACACACTAATAAGCATGGAGAAGAAGACAAAGCGCCTTGAAATTAGCCTTGAAATTAGGAGTGGGAATGATACTCTTACTAGGCGACTCTGTGTGTGTGTGTGTGTGTGTGTGTGTGTGTGTGTGTGTGTGTGTGTGGTGTGTGTGTGTGTGTGTGGGGGGGGTACAGGGACAGAGGGGCCCACGGTGCCACTATTCACAGGGCTAATATGCATAGACCTCCTTACTCCTCCTCACTACTCCTGCTGGGGAAGATTAATACTTTAGCCTTTAGCGGTGGCTGCCGGCTGCCTTTTCCTCACTGTCTGCTGCTTCCACTCTCATTTTTCCGCCCTCTTTCTTCTTCTGCTGTCTCTTTTGGCGTCCCACCACGTCTCCACATGCATTTCCTGACTCCTGCTCGTTCTACCACCGCAATCACTTCTACTACGACTACTAATTCTTCTTTTTCTTCTGCGTCGTTACCGTTATTATCACCAGCTTCTTCTTTTGTGTCTTTGTATTACTTTGATAAACCTCAATTTCAGTCAGCAAGCTTTACTGTTATTCTACATCTACTCTCTTCTCTCTCTCTCTCTCTCTCCTCCCTTCACATCGCTCTCCTTACCCTGCTGTATCCCCCCCTATACATTAGTCTGTCCCGGGCGTCTTGTGTTCGAGTTGAGTGAGTGATCAGTCTTCAGTGCTGCAAAGCGCCATTCAAGGCCCTGCCATCAGAGTGACAATTAGGCCGGTAAATAAAGATAATGTGAGCCATCCGGGGTCCTTAACTGCTGCACTGCAATTAACAGAGTTGACTGGTGGGCAATGCCTCAGCAAGACGGGAGAGAGAAGCATGAAGGGACATTAGGGCAGACAGTGTTGGGGAAGCTACTTTGAAAGTATTGATTTATAAGCTACCAGTTATTCAACGTCACGTTGGGAGAATTGGAAGTAAAGCTACCCTTAAGAGAAATATAGTTTTGTTAACTAAAGTTGCTTTAGTAGTTCAAACTACTTTGTGAAACTGGTCAAATGGAAAGCCTGCAGTGTCATATAAAACAAAATGACTGCAAAAAATACCACTGATTAGGATGCTAACAAGAATTGTATTTTATTTGAAATGAAGCGCAAGGAATGTTCATTGTGTTCATATTGGCCACACTATGAAATTTGCATGCCATAAACTAGAGTCTGAACACAAACCAAATAACTCTATCTGGGTTTATAACAGGAAGAAATGGAGGACATGTTAACTTTCCTTGTGACGGTGTAATAATGTTAATGTCCATCACTCATTTCACTCTGTCTGCTCCTAAATCCAAACCAAGAAATGGTAACATTAAAAAAATAAATAATAAATAATATATAATAAATAATATAATAAATAATAGGGCCTTTGTAACATCTACTCGTACAACGAGTAAAGAAAAGTAAAAAAAATAAATAAATAAATAGTATTATTTTATAGCCAAAAGTTATTGATTACAGTAGTTAACTACACCTCAAAATGACAAAAATGACTAAACTACCAAAAGTACTATCCAAATTTTAATGTATTAAATTATGAGGACAGGGCCTTCTAATAAACTGTTATTTGTTAAAGTATAAGTGAATTTTGTTTCTATCAGTGATTTTTTGCCTTATGATGATCACCAACTGGAGGTCATAGTTTACCCACCTTTAATTACTGCTCCATCCCTGGATACAACGTAGGGAAAGATGGGCAGACAAAAGAGAAATTGCGCTGGCACAGGAGGAGAAAGACAGTGAAATGACATTGATCGAAAGAGAAGGATGGAGAGAGAGAGAGAGAGAGAGTTGAAGAAAAGGGAAACGAGATCATCCGAAATAGGAATTCCACGGTTGGCAGAGCGCTGGCGTGCGGCTGATGAGTGCGAGGCCGGTGCCAGCTCTCGGGGCGAGGCGGCCGGGCCGTGCCAAGATCACCCACCGAGGCTTCTGTTTCCCCAACACCTGTCCCACAGCAGCACCTGAGGAGTCCGCCTGGCATCGCAACACAAAGACACAGAGGGAGACGTCCGCTCGGCAGACCTGGCAACACATCTGAGAGGGAGGAAGAGGCACGGGGGCAAAGAGGGGGCTGACATAAAAAAAAATAAATAAATAAAAAATCATCCTTTGCTCCTCTCTGGGTTCCCACATCCCACCTCTCTGTTTTGGTAGATGTAGATAAAAGAACTGCATGCGTTGGCCAGGTAATATTGGACTGCATTTAGAGAGCGCTTAAAGGAACAATTCACCCCAAAATGAAAATCCTGTCATCATCTACTCACCCCTATAGCCATTGAAACTCCATTGAGGTTTGTAGGAAAACCACTGTTTCAATTCCATTCAGGCTTTTTCCCAAAAAACTGAAGTGAATGGTGGGTGTTTACAATTCCAAAAAAGGCATAAAATGACCATCAAATTTCTCTAAACAGCTCGTGCAGCATACTCCAAGTGTTTTGTAGCCAAATGACTACACTTTGAGACCAAACAGCCTTTATTCACCTAATTTTCTAGTGTTATGTAGAGGAAATCATAATGTTTCCTTCTTGTATAGTATGGCAACCAAAACAAGAAAAACAGCTGATTCTGTTTACAGCTCACCAGCCAACAGACGAGGTTGGAGGCCATCCATGTTAACATGTTCTGAACTGATACTGAACCCCTGCCTGTCTGTAACTTACGTCTGTCAGAGTTACATGCATGTGTGTGTGTCTCTGGAAGTTGTAAAGAAATAAATGTGTCTCTGGAAGTCTGCAAAGTAATAAATTCCTAACTACACTTGGTGAAATATGCTGATCTCGAGCTTTCCTGAAAGTAATACAGTATGATGTAACGTATGATGTAACGCTTGCTGGGTTACCTTTAGTTCAAGGTGCTTTGCCTAATGCTGTTCACATACTATATACACATACACACATGCAATACCTTCCCATACATTCATGTGTACGCACACACACACGCGCGCGCGCACACACAGGCTGACAAACACTTTCTCTAACTCTCGCTGCCACGGCCGAGACACAGTTCCTCTCTGACTGTCAGGTTTGCTCCAGCAGAGGAGCAGGACACAGGCGCGAGGGAAGACAAGAGAAATCGATAGGGAGTTAAATTGAAGAATCTGTGCCCATTACTTTCCCTGTTTCCCGTCCTTCTCTCTGTGTGTCTGTGACAAGACTGCGGCAGCGGTGGGGCTCGCGCGCCCGTCCCGTTCACATCCACTCATTCGCCGAGCGGCCCGAGCGCGTTAGCACACAGAGCACACATGTACACCCTGGAGAGCCGGGGGTGAGGACACTTTCTGCTTCTCCTTGGTATGTTTACTTGCTGAGATTATGTCTAGTCTTTGGCAGACAGGACTAAAGCCACAGACCCATTATTCTTCCAGCCAAACTCCAAGTACAACCCTGCTGATTCTACAGCATATGGCTCTCTGTGTCAATACTGACAATAACAATACTAACTGTGTCCTTCTGTGGATCTGTTGTACTGCTACTGTCCTGCTACTGCAACTCATCTTCCCACCATCAGACCTAGTCAAAGAGTATTTGCAAATATTTTTCAGCATTTACTAATTTACAAAAGAGGAACACTGCTCTGGCTTCAGTGTAGGGTAACAAGGTCATGTTTCAGGAGAAAAAATGTGTCCAAGGCACTCTTCCCATACAAAAAGTAAAAAGCGTTTATTAGTCATTGGCTATGCATATGGTAAAAAGGTTGAAACCACACCTATTTAAACCTGCCTTTTAAACATTTTTAACATGTGTATTCTATGCATTAGCAAATAAATAATAAAGGCTTTTTACTTTTTGAATGGGAAGAGTGCCTTGGACACATTTTTTCTCCCGTAAAGTTTTTTCAGCATTTGTTAGAGCCTGCTACCATACGGGTGGGGCTTGCCAGAATGTTTAGACAATCACAGAGAAGTACGCAAAAGTCGATTTAGCAAACTTTCCCGTGATTGAAAACGTACCTGACTATATCTGAATTTTGAGCAGTTCTCATGCCAAGTTAAAGCGAACGCTCAACACACCAAAGTCTCCGTGTCCTATTGCTCCTTGGCTCTTATGCTGCTGGTCCGTCCGTCCAGCCCGCTCCTCCACACCGCAGCCTCATTACTCATTTCACACCAAGCAGCGGAGCAGAACAATACGGGATCACATCTATTTCAATCTGAAATAATCACCCTCGTGAAATCTAATAAATTATGCAGCGCTCAATAGCTCAGCACCGGTCCCCTCTGTATTAGCACCAAGCTAATGATGCCAACACATTATTCTCAAAGTCAATGCGGAACAACTTCATGCGCTTCCTGTCGGGAAACACCTAGAGGCACCGGGTTTGACGGTCAGATAAAAGAAGCAGTCACAGTTTACATAGGAGATGTTTTGATGCCGTCTGTTTTTGCAGTTTGAGATGTTTGAAGATTATTTCAAGAGAGAAATCATTTTATTGACTAGCCTTGGAGAGATCAATTCAGTAACATCTGCCAGTTAAAACGGCCCTCTGACCCACTAATCTCTTTCATTCTCATTCTGATCTGACCGGACAAAAAATTATCCTATAAAACAAAAATTTATAGGATGATAATGGACTGTATACGATAATAAGAGACATTCAAGTATCCCATAAAAGTTAATTTCCTAAACTTTACATCGGGAACCAAAACAGGTCGCAGGCCTATGGCGGGTGGGTCCCCCGGTGTCATCAAAACCAATATATTTTAATGAGCCTGAGACCTGGGGCGAGACAATAAATTTCTTATTTGGGTCACGGGCTGAAAAAGTTGAACAACCTCTGCCATAAAATGCATGGTATTTAATGGTATACTTACAGTCTACAGTCTCGTCTTATCACTTTGTGGACAAATGGGTCACTGTGGGGTTGAATTTTACAGACTGGGGGTCATGCTGTGTGAAGAGGCCAGAGGAGATATTGTCAGTGATCAGTGTGGTCTATTTAAAGGCCTATAGACACTATCTTTAATCCCTAGACCACTGGTTGGGCTGTTATCTGCTCTACTGGGTGACTGCAGGTCACACACACACACACACACACACACACACACACACACACACACAAGACAGGGTGTCAAGATGTTGTATGTGTATGTGGCAGAGGTGAATTAGTTTGTTTGTGTGTGTGTGTGTGAGTTAATTTCCTTCAGTGTTTCTCTGGCCATCTATAACAACTGCATGCTCTTCTCTCTCTTCTAGCTCATTCACCCCATTGGCGACTTTACGATAAACCACCCCGAGGTGAAAAATTGCTCTCTTCAGATAAACAAATGTCTACATAATCTACATATAGAGTCCTGCCCTTTGTCTTCAACAAAGTGTTTAACAACTGTGTTTTGGCATGGAGCGGTGTTGTAAACCACGCAGGGAGGCAAAGTGAGTCATTCCAAGGCCTTTCCAGACCGTTATTTACTGGGCCTCTGTGTTTGGTACTATAGATCACAGCAAACCAGGCGTTTTGGTTTGCAATATTTCACATGATTTGCAAAGCGCCCTCTGAAGCAATTACAGCAAAATCATCTGCTTGTCTTTCAGGGACAATGAGTAGTTTGTCTTGACTTCATCTCTGTGTACAATTGAATTTGTGCGCAAATCACTAACAAGGTAACAAGGGGAGGCAGTGTTTGTGCGTGTGTGTGTGTGTGTGTGTGTGTGTGTGTGTGTGTGAGCGCACGCGTCAGACAGTGGATGACAGGGAAATGAACTATAAGAGGCTGAGTAGTCGGAGGGAAAAAAAAGCGAGTTGCTGGTTTCTAATTTTGGAAACACTTAAAGAGTCAAACCATTTGGCTGGTGTCCAAATCACTCTCTCATCAGTCTCTCTCTCTCTCTCTCTCTCTCTCTCTCTCTCACTCTTCGTCTCTCTCTTTGCTTTCTGTACGTTTCTCATAATTTGTCCTCATGACATGCCTCACGACTTCCTCACCACACCCAGCGTGCAAACGGAAGTCAGCTGGACTCAAAGTTGCACAGAGAGCAAAACTAAGAATGTGCATTAAGGAAATACAGGAGGATGAGTACAAGAGAATTCCACCATTATATCATTCACTAGACAATAAACACAAGGACGGAATGTATAAGAATGATAATCAAAAATAATTTATGTAATTCAATTATACTATACTAAATAAATCATAATTAACTACAAAAGTTGATACACCCCGTGTCACTCCATGGATTTCAGTAATTTAAACTTAAGTGAAGCCATCCTCTGCTGTTTGTATTGTATACATATTTTCAAGTGTAATGAGGAGACATGAATGGAGAGTATAGTACTATAGAATAGTTTTGAGTGTAAGACCAGGCTTAATTTCTTAATTTCTGTCCATGAAACCCAGGCTGGCCTCTGTGTGTAAATGACAAAATCGGAGGAAACCCATTGAGAACTATGACGACAATATTGAAATTTCAATGTTGACAGCTGAGCACTGTATTTCATTAAGCTCACAATGGAAGGGTTAGGGCCGTACAGTAAATTGAAACCCTGACTGCATTAGATCTGGCTGTAGGAATATTCTTGGAAGCACGCGGCGCTGAAGCAGACAGAGTTGAAGTCCTTTGAGATCCCCCCCGCCTGGAAGAGCGGCTGGATTCTGTAATTGAGTTCAATTACAGAGTGAACCGAGGGGGTGTGAGGGAGGAGACGGGATATAATATGCACAGTACGTCTGGGCCTAGAGAGCCGTAGATGAGCGAGTGTTCAGCAGTTACTGTCATCTAAGTCGCCCCCATCATGTGTCTGGCCTGCACTCATGCTGCATCGGTGCTGCAGTAACCGCTGCAGCCTAATTCCTCTCAAATGTGGTAAACCAGGCATGAACTTTAACACTGACACAGAAAACTGTCTCTTAAGCAACTTACTTACCAGATCAGATTTGTATTTTCCCCTATAATTTCAATGCAGTAAAACGAACAAACAAAAAACGGCCGCTGAAGTTCTTTTTTAAATAATATTAAAATCAATCAAAAACAAGAATAATGGCAATCAAAATCCATCCCTTACTACTAAAAGAAAACTTTTCTACAGTCAAATTCAGCACACACATATATGGCTACTACTGTAACATGCATTCCAGCACCAGCAGAAATGTGCATATTCACACACACACACACACACACACACACACACACACACACACACACATACACGCACACACCGACAAACATGCACAATCAGATGGGAATCACGACACAGGTAGTTTAAACCTGACACTGGCACAAATGAATATGAAGGGATGAAATAGGATTAGCCCCTTTGCTATTGATTAGCTGGCGGTGTAATAATTAAAGAGGGCTGAGCCGCAGGGCTACTGCAGTGTATGTGTGGGTGTGTATGTGTGCGAGTGTGTGATGAATGCCAAGGTCCCCAAACCCAAGATTGCCCCACTCAGCACAATCACAACCACCCCTCCCTGCCAGGACTACAGTCCAACCATCGCATGGTCACGCAAGACAGAGTATGTGTCTATGTGTGTCTGTGTGTGTGTGAGTGTGTGTGAGGGTGTGTTTGAGAGAGAGAGAGAAAGAGCGTGTACAAATGTGCCTTGTGTCTGTGTTTCTTAATCAACTTACCAGATCTTGTTTTTTTATTTTCCAAACAATTTCAGTAAAAAAAATGTCTATAGAAGTATTTTTAAAGTAATATTAAAATCAATATGCTAGTGGAGCAGTGTTATTAAACAACAATAATGGCAATCAAAATGTGTGTGTGTATGTGTCTGTGTGAGGGTGTTTGTTTGAGAGCGAGAGAGAAAGTGTGTGCACATATTCTATTGTGTGTACGTGTGTGTGTGTATGTGTTCATGTGTCTATTTGTGTCTATTGTGTGTATTTGTGCATGTCTATACACTGTATGTGTCTATACACACATGCATAGGCTTATATAATGATCTGAGAGTGTGTGTGTGTGTGTGTGTCTGTGCTGTATGTATGCCAGTGAGCAGTGAGTCCTCTATCTCTTCCCGCAGTGTAATCTCTTGATTTGTGGGATTGACCCCTCTTAATTCAATGGAACAGAATCGCTGTGACAGCAACACTGAATGGATTTTCAATGCACTGCACCTGCTCTAATAAGTTTAAGGATAACCTCCTCCTTCCCACTGCACAGAGAGAATGACACAAAGAGAGAGAGAGAGAGAGAGAGAGAGAGAGAGAGAGAAGGTGGGCAGATCAGATATACAGATAAACATATTGTACAAACTGAATTAACTGATTGGACAGAATAAACAGATTGAATTCCCCCCTCTCCCTCTCCCCCTCTCTCTCTCTCTCTCTCCCACCTACCTATCCTCTCCCTCTCCCAGTCTCTGTATCGTTTCTCTTCAGTCTGGTGCCTCTGATCAATGTCCTCTCTATGGGCCCCGTCTCTGTGGACTCATCCCAGGACGTCTTCATTAGAAGTCCGTTGCCAGATCTCACAGCGGCTGACATTAAAGCTTGTTAAACCTCTGATCCATCAGGCTGATACCCGGCCGTCGAATAGCTTACATTTTACATTTAAGGAAATTAGCTGACACTATTATCCGGAGCGACTTACAATGAGCGAGCAGGTAGAGGGGTTCAAGTGTCAAGGAGAATGCTTCAAGACGGCTGTTGATGTACGTATTTTGCTATTGTGAGGAAACCTGTGACCTTTTGATGGCCTTTTTTTTTTTTTTTATCTAGGCAACCCTGCCACCCGATTGTTTTCGCAGCCACTGGCCGCTGTGCCCCGTCTGGCTGCAGTTTATGTGACCTGGAACACAGCCTACATTATGCCTCTGTGCACTATGTGTGACTGTCTGCCCAGCCTGGGAGAGGTCAGGGGGAGTGTGTGTGTGTGTGTGTGTGTGTGTGTGTGTGTGTGTGTGTGTGTGTGTGGTATGGGTATCTTTGTGTATCACACTGAATCATTTGGGATGGCAATTTTGGGGTATGAACACAATTCTATTGATTTTGGTTTGATGCTAAGTACTTGAATACTTTTTTTGAGTGTCTTTTTGAGTGAATCTTGAGTCATTTCTCTGGTAAGAACCTGGTAATCTACAAGTTCCTGCTTTATTTATTGTGGTTATTGGTGCTCAGCGCTCATTGCTGTGGTGTTTTTGCACTGCACACTTCCCAGAGATCACCTGTCAATCACTTGTCAATCACAGTGTGAGCGGAACTTTGAAGTCTTTTTCCTTGGATTTTCTGTTGATGAGACTTTCTGCAGGTGGAACTCTCTTCTTTGTCTGTTCAGCCATTGTGGCTATCACTGCTCATGCTAACTACCCAGTTCTACTTCTATTTATATCAAACAAACTGTTGTTGCTGCTGCTTGAAAGGAGGATTTTCCCAGGAATGAACTACTGGACACTGGATGTAAAAGCCTTCATGAACTGGCTATAAATTGAATCATTATTGTGTTATATCAATCAGCATTAGAGAATAGCAAAGCAAACATTCATCACAGATTACTACTTTCAGGCATTTTTTGAGTTCTTGATGGATTACAATCCTCTGCATGAGACATGCCTGCTTATCCTTTGCACTAAAGGCCTAGCCGTAGGTTTCCTGTAGCCACAACATGCTCCACTAATTGTCTCTCTTTCCTTTCTCCATTTACAATTCTATTGTGGCATAGCTGTTATCTGTCACCAAGATCAATGTAAAAGCAATAATACTTCCCCCAGTTAACAGTCAAGAAATGTGTATAGCAGTGATACAAACAGCCTGCACAAATACATACTGCATCCGCTGTCTCGTCTGAGTAATAGCCTTTTAATTACAAAGAACAGGGAAAATCGTTGCCAATTTTCCCGGGGACAACTAATATCTCATACTGGGGAGTGACGGAAAGAAGACGAGACAGTAAAAGAGGAGAGTGGGCCCTCTAGTGCTCGACATAGTGAACTATTTGAACGCTCATGAACTTTGATGGATTCTTCAGTGGCCTATGCGGGAATGTTTCCAAGCCATCAAAATCAATCAAAAAAGGGTCAAGGGGAGAATACAATAAATCCGGTTCTTGTAAAGCTGATTTTTGCTTCTTGCACTTTGCTTCTAATAATATTGCTTCTCACTTGTAATATTGGGAATATTATCACCCCGCACTACTGTACTACTTACAGTAAGCCCTCACTTTCCAATAAAGCAGATGGATGTCCAGGATTTTCAACTGTGATATTCATCAGGTCTCTGCAGGATTGTTTGTGGAGCATTACATCACTCAACTGTAAGCAATCCTTCACTTTTACACGGCACATTATCCACGCCATGTAATGCACATGAGTGCCTGCTTCCCATAAAGAAATACTGTAAAGTTTCCCCCGGTCTCCTCATCTCCTCTTTATACAGATAGTGCAATAACCTGAGTGGGCTTAATCACATGCACTACTTCCAAATGTAACAATAAACCTGTAACAGTAAAGAAAGGTGTGTTTGGTTCTGGAGAGTGATGATTGATTTAATAGAGCGAGTGTGTGTGTGTGTGTGTGTGTGTGTGTGTGTGTGTGTGTGTTTGTCCATTCCTGCAAATGTCTATAGGTGTAGACTTGCGCTCTTGAATGTGTTCCTGTGTGGTTAAGTGTTGAGTGTTGTGTGTGTGTGTGTGTGTGTGTGTGTGAGTGTGCGTGCGTGCGTGTGTGTGTTTGATTCTGTATCTGTATCTGTATATATGTCAGCGTGTGCATGTGTGTGTGCCTGCTTGCCTGCGTGTGTGAATGTATGTCCCACTTGTACGTGGGATGATGTCTCTGTGTGTGTGTGCATGTGTGTGTGTGTATGTATGTATCCCTGTGTCTACATCTTGTTCATGCCTGCATATTTCCATGTGTGTGAACGTGTGTCCCTGCATTTCTGCTCACTGCATGTCTTTTTGACTCATGCGGGTGTGTCTGAGAGTGTGTGTGGGTGTGTGTTTACGTGCGTGCATCTCCTTGTGTGTGTGTGTGTGCGGGGCCGCAAGCATACATTCCCGTGCTTGTTTGTCTGGCCTTTATCGTCCCCTATAAGTTAGTCCTCGCTGCCCCTAACATCTCCGTCTCCTCTGTTGTTAGGCCAGTGTTGGGGTGGAAGTCGACAGATCTCCAAAGCCTGCATGGCGTGAAAAGCCCTCTCATTAATTCTGCAGAGAAAGACTCGATTACTGAGCTCCGAACCCCTTACTGCTGAGAACAGCCTTTCCCATACACATTGATTTCTCTGCCCCGTTCACCTCTCTCTCTCTCTCTCTCTCTCTCTCTCTCTCTCTCTCCCCCTCTCTCTCTCTGTCCAGGCCAGCTCAGCACACAAGTTCCTCCACACTGAATCATCTGAATATCATAATACAGCCCATGATGAATGCTAACCAGACAGCGCCTCCCGTTTTGATTAATGAAGATACTGCGCTGGTTCACAACAGCAGACCTGGCGCCTCACAGCCGAAACCGCAGATAACTATTCAGCGGGTATTAATCATGGTTAACCAGGCAGCAGTTTCTTACAGGACAAATGAAGTAGCTTACTGTGGACTTATAGGTACAATGAGACCACCTACACACGCTCACACCCACAAAGACGCACGAGCGGCGTATACACACACGCATACCCGCAACCATACACACACACACACACACACACACGGCAATGAGACCACATAATGTACAAGGTGAGCCTTTGAAGCCGGTTTAATTATGTTGTCGCCCAGCTCAGACGATTTGGCGCAGAACAGAAGGCCAAGAGGCTAGTTTTCACCTTGTTGGACAGTCACTCACTCATTATTCTTCTGTTGTTGTGTTTTCCTGAGTTTGCAGCTCCATTCGAAACAAATCATTAATCTTTATTGCATCTATATTCCTATGACTGCATGGCTTTCCTTATTATTTTCAGGAAAATTTCAGATTTAAAAGCCTGTCATCAGCACCTGGCTGGATTATGACACACTTAACTTCCTTATTCTATTAGCCATCGCGTTTAAGACAGTCCAGGTTAAAAAGGCTATTATGATTTCTGAATGACATTTGGTCAAGCTCTAGCCTATATGTTGATATATTTAAAGATGATATGAATGAATTTAAAAAAAAAACCCTGATATGGGGCATATTGATAATTAAAGTTTGTACAAAGATGTCAGGTGAGACATCAGCAATAATGTTCATTTTGGGTCATTAAAATCCTACTTCGCATGTTTCCTATCCATAATAGATTAGAGAAGAGAAGTACAAAATGTATTTTACAGAACCACTGCATGCACTGAGCAAACCACTAGATTATATACAGTGATATTGCAATTAATCAGTCTGTGAAAAATTAAATTAAATGAACAAACTACCTTTTTACATTTTACATTAAACACATTTAAAATGGGTTTTGGCAACACTATCCTTCATCATGGCTCATTAAACCTGCCAGTGCCAAATTATACTAATCGCATTGCATTATTGTTGTAATTGCTGTTGCCCCTATTATTACTGCTCTTCCAAATATCTGTAATGAGTTACTTGAAATTTATATTTACAGTGGCTCCTTTTCCTTCATGAGGGGGATCCTGAAAGTCACACCACAAGCCAATCATGTGAATTATGGTCATGTTTTGAACTATCCACACTATTTATTAGGCTCCCCACTTTGAATGATAACAAAATGGCACTCACATTTTATGCCACAGCCAAGTCAGCAGGAAGAAATGACAGCTAGCTACATCTTTAAAAGGGAGGAGAAAGGAGTGGAAGGAGTGGACTTCTAATTCCTTGAAGGAGAAAATATAAGACTGGACTCCATGCAGAGCTTTCACATATTATTAAGCTTAGTTGTAACCTAAACAATAATTATGTTCCACTGCTCACTGCTGACCTGTTTTTTTCACAGATTGTGTCCAACTCAGCAGGACAACAACACTCACAATGGCCTCAGCCTTATCCCTCTCCCTCCATCCTCTGTCTGTCCTTTCCCTGCTGTTCCTCATCACCTTGTGTCCTCAAGGTGTCCTCTCTACCTGCCGGACAGGGACCGCTGAGGAGGGCACCACCGCCCCCTTCGTCCCGGGCCACAGCCTGTCAGGCAAGGGGTTTGACCTGGTCAGGATGCAGCGTGCAGCGGGCTCAGTACTTCATCACTCCCACCCCAACTCCTGTAACCTGTGGGAAAACCCTCTGATGCAAGCACTGCCAGTGTAACTCTGAAAATGCAAAAGGCAAGCCTACTGATCAGATATTCATATGTGTTTTCCATTGAGCGCATCAGTGTGTAGTTGGTTGTTAGTGCTTGGGTGTGTCATTTTAATGCAAAATTACATTTTGAGAGGAGATAACATAGTTTTGAATGCTGCGTTTCCTTTTGCAAAAGATTTGTGGAATTTTGCATTTTGCGTTAGTGTTTTTGTGTTTTGTGTTTAGGGGTTTGAGAAAATTTGTGTGAGCAATTGTGAAAAACCTATACTTAAATGCTTATGAAACATCTTATCTAAGTAAAATACAGGCCGGAATAATTTTCCACGATGCAAAATTGATTCTATCAAGCCAAGGACACTGATTGTTGAACTCCAGCCTTATGGAGTTCTGTTGATGCTCGGTAACAAACTGTGGACAGCACCGCCCTCTAGTGGCTGTTATACAACCATCCATTTAATCAGCGCATACATAGTCAAAACCACTCTGTGCTCTTCAGGTGAGCTTAATAACAACAACAAAAAAAACAACTCTACAAATCATGTCTAAAGATGTATTTTTGCTTTGAACAGGCTACCTGTGTTATGTTGATGCTCAGGTGAGTCAACCCCAGCCCGCCATCAGCCCTAAAATGTTTTTATACATCACTCCACCTGCAATATGGAGACCCTATTTAGGCAGTCCTGGCATACAGTATAACAGTAACAGTGAGTAATAAAAGAGGCCATGCATTTTTGGAACTTATTATTGGGTGTTGTGTTGATACTACTCATCTCCTCTACAGGATACATTTTCATTTTTCTGAGTAGTCCCTGCCTTCCCTGCCATGTATTTTGTACTGATGAGTGACTTTTCATTGCACAATTAACTGCCTAACTGCCTAAACTAATGTTTGACTGTTTGTGTTGTGGTGATTCCTTTATATGCTGTTATGAGCTGGCTGGTGACCAAGACACATAATGCAGTTCACACTAATCACACTGTCAAAATGTAGTTGATGTCTAAATTGTTGTTCATGCATCAACCTGTCTCAAGACACACCAAAGATGCAACACTAACCTAACCAGTCTGTTCATTTTAGCCACAATCTGCCCCATTCTGCTAATCTGCTATGAATTTACACCACGAGAGGAACACTAGATAAAAGGCTCAAGATACTGTGTCTTAGCTAGATTAGCTAGATTTTCTGGGATCTACAAAAGTCATACAATTACACTAATAACATAGCATCTTGGTTGCCATCAGGGGTGGTACCTGGAAATGGGTGAGAAATAAAAAGAAAAAACAGAGACTGCAGAGAATGCCTTCAGACAGAAGATAGAGATGCGGATGAGATCTGCTCATTTGCCCTCAGTCTAATGTGTCTCAAGTACAACCAACCACAAGCAGCACACATGATGGTTAAGTTCAAGTTCAAGTAGTTTATTGTCATATGCATTAAAAAGCAGTGCATTCCAATGCAATGAAAAACTTGTGCCCTGACTACTCTCTGGATAAAAAATACCGTATGGCAAGCATACAACTACAATATACATTATACACACCATACACCATATGCCATACTCAGAAACACATTAACAGAAAGACATATCTATAATCTACACGCAAATATACTCCATACATGTGTACATGTATACATACACACCCACGTATCCATCCAAGTATACATATACACTTCCCATATGTACACTTATAAACACTAACTTCAGCAACACAAGAAAAAGCACAGCATAGCTGTTATCTGTACGCATGAGTGCAAGTCGAACATTGCACAAAGAAGAGCAATGCAATTTAGAATTTGTTCTCATGACCAAGGATATTGTTGAAAGTACTTGATAGCCCCCATACACACACATGAACACCACCCTTTTTTTGTAAATTGGATATGGCATTTTGGGACCAACCTATAAAAATATGCAACTTATAATTGATGCTCAGTATCATATTTATCTTCACTGTTATTTTTTGCAAGGGCCCAGGGATTTCCTGATGGCCCAACATCCCACAGTTCAGTACCAGCACACTGTCAGAGGCTTAGGATCTGCTGATGATTTGTTTTTCTATGTTTCAGAAGAACTGTCATTATACTGTCTACGATCGGTGTAGGACATGCCAAATCCTGTGGTTGAGCCAGAACTTGAGCCAAATTCAAAAGAGCCTGAGGCTTGGGCATAGCCCAATGAGAAACCTGATTGAGATTGGTTGCTTTTGGAAGTGCAAAACATGATGTGCCCATCATGAGACACAGTTACACCCATAATGTCTCTTTTGAATGAGAGCAGTTCTGCCTGGGGCTTGATCACCTGAAGCATCTCCTTTCACTCAAAGAACTGCAGGTGACTTTCATAAGGTCCCAAACAGAGAGAGCTGCAGGTCAGTTGAAGTTCGCTCCTAAACGCTCTGGAGTCATCATGGTGTTATCCTCAGTCCAGCTCTGTAAGAACCTCTCCGAGTCTGGAATTTCCAAAACTGAGGTCGCCTTCACCTCCAGCTCTCTCCTCTCAGACAAATCCATGTCCTTAACTTCTCTCTTCATAAAAACAACTTTGTGCATGTCTATTAGGTGAAAACCACTTCTAACAAATATGCTAACAAGAATGCTACAAGGCTAATGCTAACAGAAGGCTACCTCAGTACTTCTTTTAAACACTCATGCCCCGTTTATGTGAGCTCTAAGGCATGCTATCAAACAATTCAGTCAGGAACACTTAAGTCACAAGAAAAAAACCACTAACCACAAGATAATTAATTGCAACTAATGGTAATACAGTTATGTTTGGTGGATATGGCCCTGATCTAGCAGCTCCCTGCTTACCCAGCAAACATGCTGAAGGTATAGCAGGGTCGCCATGCAAATCCCCCATGCGAGCGGACAGAGCAGAGCCAGAGCAGCAACACTCAGGGGTGTTGACACTTAAGAGCCACCGTGGCACGACTGCATAGACTATACCAGGTGGAGGATGGGGAGGTGGAGGTAAAGCTTTACCGAGCAGCAGAGTGTGCAGCAGTTATGAAGCAGACATCAGTGTAGGAGGAGGAGGCCATGTAAATAGGCCCCCTTGTTATGAGAATGGATTATGATTGGTGTGCGTGGCGATCAGCTGGTAGATGAATAGCAACGCGTGACGTCCGTGCCCTGCCTGAACTAACGCGATGCTTCATGTATGCAAACAAATTCAAACCCACTAACATTCAAGCATGCTACCAAGCTAACGCAAACACAAGGCTACCCCAGTTTAGGGTTGCACGCTATACCGGTACCAACGGTGTACCGCGGTGCCAAAACGTCACGATGCCAACTATACCATATGCTTTACAACGCTACAACCGTGGAATACGCTACTACTGCGGAATGCATTACCAGCGGGACAATGTTTTACCTCTGTTCCCAAATTCACTGGTTTCTGAAGTCACAATATTATATTGACGTTAGCGCACCCTCTTGTGGAAGCAACTAGTAGCGCTGTGACGTGTGAATGTGTGTGTGTGTGTGTGTGTGTGTGTGTCTAATGCTAAAAGTTTGATCTGTAACTACTTCGGCTTTTTACCGAATGAGGAAGGTAAAGCTGTAGATGATGGGCAGCTGATGTGCAGGCGCTGCAATAATCGCATACAGGCAAAAGGAGGCAACACATTTGCTGAAGCATCTCCTATGTCGTCTAAATAAATAAAATTGCAAAGAGCTAATGAGGTTAGCTAGCAGTTTTCTTGGCATTAAAAATGAATGAATAAACTTCTTAAAGCGTGTGCTGTTGCTAGCTAACGTTAGCTAGCTAACAGAGTGCCTGTCATCAGCTAAGGAAATGCTTAACGTTAATAATGTTGTATGTCGGGTTACCGTCACGTTAGTCGCTGACCTTCACTGAGCTGCTGTCGGCTCCTCGTTATTGTTACGTTGCATTGAGTTACATTATGATGTGTTCAAGCTCTACAGTAAAAATTAGTATTGGGCGAAGGTAAATTATAATGTTATCATGATGTGTTCAAATGTAATCTTGTAACATTTTGTTTTTGGTGAGAAACTTGAATAAATACAGTTGTTTGAAGGAGAAATTTGTTGATGTTTTCACAGCAATATAAAATAATAGATATTAGAGAGGGAATTATGACCAGTTTAACTTCCCAACACTAGTTCTAAGCATCTTATAATACACAATTAAAACTGCTAATCCCAAGATTTTTTTTTAATCAAAGCAAATATTTAAATAAAAATACAATAATTTATTTCCTAATCATTTGAAATGTGTGTTTTTATGCAAATAACCACTACAGATGACAATAACAAAGTAAAAGGATAAGCTCCTGTAAGCTCCCACTAAGTCCCTAATAGCTGTGATTGTACAAAAAATAGATTTCTCCGTGGTATTGCGATATCGTGACACTTTGGCTGGTATAGTATCACAGGGTAAAATATTGGTATCGTGACAACCCTGCGTAAAATTATTTTAATTACTTGTAATTATTTGATCACATGCCAATGTAGAGGCAGAGAGTAGACTCAGGACTTGAATCGACCCTCAGGAGGCAGTCAGCTCAGGACCAGGACCAGCAGACTTTAGTCAAAATTGAGGCAAAGAGATGGACAGCAGATCAACAAACACACGTGGGCCTCTGTGGAAGAAAAAATTAACATACGTGTACTAACAGCTGAACTGGGGTCCACTCAGGGAATGTAAGGTTTCATGATGAATGGTCACTTCACTGTAACCCTTGTGCCATAACTTACTGTGCCCGAGGTCTTTGTTATCGGAGTGGCTTCTGGATGTCCCCGAGATGTCTGTGGAAGCCCTAACTTATCTGTTCTAATGTCAGCACATCCTGTACATCCTTGGAAGATACTGTACATAAAGGACTGGTCTTTCTATTCCTCTTTGAAGAAGTGTATGTATGTAGCCTCTGAGCTGTGTGCATCTCTTCCTCTCATGAGACTCCTTTTAATAAATATATACTCAAGTAAGACGAACCTCTGACTCCAGAACTTTTTCCTCAACAGCCTCCAAAGTGAAAGACTATCAGCAGTGACTGATGCTGACAACCTAGGATGGCCATAAATGATGGAGGTAAACAATTTTAAGTCTGTAGGCCTAAATATGTACATACAAGTAGGTGATTGTTTCGCCTATAGCTATATGGCTATATGTCCATTCCTACTTACACAAGAGATTAGTAAAATGTTGGTTTCTCTGGATAAGATTATTTATGTCATGTCAGTACAGTGAGAGCAGTAAGAATAGCTGACAATAATATGACCTTGTCATGACTTGGGCCTCTGAGAAACAGAAAAGAGTACAAAACATGCTCAACTTTTAATCTCTTCACTCAGTTGGATATGCATGTCAGAACATCAATAATATTGTGGCAGTAGGGTGTGGTTAAGGATTCACCTGTAAGCAGAGAGCCAAAGGTGGCTTAGCCGATCAACAGACGCATCTGCAACGAGTCAGGTTGATTAGCAGCCTAACTACATACACAGGCTGTGAACTGTGTGTTTTGTCCTGAAGTGAAACTGGGACCAGCGCCACACACACTGGTACACACACAGAGCCTGGAAAGGCTACGGACTGTGTTCCTGGTGAGGAGCTTCTGGGAAGAAGCCACACACAGCAGCTGATCTGTGTTCATTTTAATGTTGAGTTACTGAATAAATAGAAGGGTGTATGTGCCCCAAATCAGATCTGCTGTCCGTTCTTCCTTACCCTAATAGTAAAGTCTTGCTACAGCTACATTATACAGTAATACAGTAGATAAAGTTCAGTAATAAAATTCAGCAAAATTCAAATCCTAGGAACATTAACTACGGTCGACACGAGGTTCCTGCGACCTCCTGGTTAGTCTAGGGCCTTTCTCATGTCATCCTCTCACTCTCCCATCTTTCCTGTCTCTCTCCACTGTAAACCATCCAACAAAAGCAGGCATTTTTTCTATTTTGTTCTTCATGCCTCAGCGTGTCTAAAGACACACCACTGATGCCACACTGACTTTACCAGTCTGGCAACTTATGCCATAGACTACCCCTCTCTGCTGTGCTATAAATTTAGACCAGCAGACTGAGAACGCTGGATGACAAGCCCAAGGTACAGTATTGAAAAGTCTGACCAGCTCCCTGCTAAGACCAGCTACACATAACTAATTGGTTAACCAGTTTTGACCAGTGTATAACCAGCTATGGTTCCAAGCCAGTCCTAGCTAGATTATACAGTAGTTTTGATTTTCTTGGATCTACAATGGATTTACATTGACACTAATTCAAAAGCATCCTGGTTACCATCAAGAGGTGGTAGCTGGATCTTCCAGCAGGGAAACAATCAACAATAATTATTTTCTACTGTATTTTCTGTTTTTTCACAGATTGTGTCCAGCTCAGAAGAACAACACTCACAATGGCCTCAGCCTTGTCCCTCTCCCCCCATCCTCTGTCCATCCTTTCCCTGCTGTTCCTCATCAACTTGTGTCCTCAACGTGTCCTCTCTACCTGCCGGACGGGGACACCTAGGGAGTGCACCTCCGCCCCCTTCGTTCCGGGCCACAGCCTGTCAGGCAAGGGGTTTGACCTGGTCAAGATGCAGCGTGCAGTGGGCCTGGTACTGGACTCCCAGAAATTTCTCGGTCCCAACCACGACTGTAACGTGTGTGAAAACCCTCTGATGGGGAACAAACTCCAGAAGCTGCCGTTGACCATGAGCACCTGGAGTGCTGAGAGCAGCTGTGATCCCCTCTCCAGTTCTGTGCACACTTCTGTAGGCTCCTTGGTAGGAGGAGTGACGTCCCCTGTCGTAGGCAGTGCATGGGGAAAGGATCTGGGACTGTCAGGGTCCACCAGTCACCAGCTGGAGGGCAGCAAGTCAGCAGTGGCCAGTTATGCCTCAGCCAAGGCAGGATCAGACAAGACTCTCTTCACATTGCACCAGCTGAGCTGCTCACAGTACAGGTAAGATCATGCACAGTGAATGAAATGTTTAACACTTGAAAGGTACAGTAGATGGATGGGGGTGCAAGAGGGCCAACAAGCTGTAAATTGAAAGGAGTAAATACAAATATAACTGCTGTTTCCTTGGGTAATAATTTTAAAAAAAATCTAACAACTCGGCCTACTGGTTTGTACAGAAAATGAGTTGAATGTCATGGAGGGACATTTTCAATGCTGAGATATTTCAATTCTAAGATTCAAAACAGCATTCAGATAATGTTGGACTTTCTAGTGTTAATGGTATGGTGTGATGTATTGTATTTTCACCTGCTATTTTGACCTGCTTGTCCACATTGAATATTCTTTCCTGTTTCAAATGTGTCTTTTTAGGTGAGTCTTTAAAATCTAAAAAAGTCTAAAAAAAAATAGAGAATCAGACTATTTTGTGGCATGAGTATGTCTGACTTAAAGGCCAGGAGTCCAATCTTGTAAACTATAAACTGTACAGTATCTTTCTGCTTGGTCTAAACTTGCAGAGATTGTATCTGAAATACTTTACACAATTTTAGATTTTCAGTTTCTGTATTACCCCTCTCTCCCTTGTTTTTCCTCCCAGTTACAGTCTCTATGATCAGCCTCTCCTCCACCCTGACTTCAACCAGCAAATGCTCTCTCTTCCCAAAAGCCTCACCTCTGCCACGCTGCCTACCTACCGCCGCTTCATCAGCATCTATGGAACCCACTACATCAGTCAGGCAAAGCTGGGTGGTAGGCTGACCAGGATCACCTCAGTCCGCCAGTGTCTGGCCTCGTTGAACAAGGTCTCGGTGTATACAGTCAGAGACTGTGTAAATTCTGGGCTGTCTGTCGGTCTGGGTCTGCTGAGGCCCTCAGCGTTAAGCAGCACATGTAGGACTGTCCTCAGTAACCGAGACACAGTGACAGGTTACTCCCAGGGCTTCCTAGATTATGGGGTAATGGTCACCGGTGGCAACGGTTGGGAGGGCAAGATTTCAGTGACAACCAACGACTCTCAGGGCTTCCATCTCTGGCAGGACAGCCTCAGATCTAACCCAGATCTCATCTCATACTCCCTGCTACCTCTCCATTCTCTGATACCTGACCCCATCGTTAGCGCCAACCTACGCACAGCTATTAGTGAGTACATCACTCAGAATGGAATAACCAAACAGCCCAAGCAGCCATATTGTAACCGACCCAACCTGTCCAGCCAGTGTTGTCCTTTGCATGTTCGGCGAGGCCGCCTGGAGGTGACTCTGATCAGAGCCTGGGGACTTAGTGGAGACCCTGTAGGACCAACAGATGCTTATGTTAAGATTTGGTATGGCAGCAGCTATAGAAGAAGCGTCTTGATCGAGTCAGACAACCCGCACTGGAATCGTTACTATGATTTTGGCAACGTGGACACAAGTGAACGACTGACACTGGAAGTGTGGGACGAAGATGTTTGGTACGATGACAAACTGTTAGGTTGTTACACGTATCTGGACAATGGAAAGTATGACTGTACCTGTCGGCGGGAAACTAGTGGTTATACATTTTCATTCAAACTCACATGTGATAATCACCTGACCGGCAGTAAATGCCACCAGTACACGCCCTCACTCAGCTAGGAAAATTGAGTCCTGTTCAGTATTTGAAAATAGCAGAGGGTACAACTCTTCAAAGGGAATTTTATTTTTCTTGGATGCTGTTTCTTGTTTAGTGCATTATGTGGAGCTTTATGAGTATTTTATGGGGTAAAGACATGGTGATAAATGGTGATGATAACAATTATTATACAACAGGTAGTTCCGACCAAGCAATCTGATTGGTCAACTAGACATTTAGAACGTGATCAAATCAGCATGACAGCACACCTAGCCGTGCTCGTCACTAAATATTACTCCGTCATATTATCATACAATATATTTAAATATAACGCTACGCTAACTCTGTTCAGCCTTGATGTTACCAGACGCTCTGCATCCTCCATCAGCTGTGCCGGTGAATCGGTGACACGGCGCTACTAGCTTAAAAATACATGTGAAGTTCGCGGACATAGTAGCTAAATCTGTCCATGGAAAAATTATTTTTTTCAGCAGATATCTTAGTTACAACAAGTTTGAGCTAGCAAGGCAGTTTTGTGTTTATATGTGTGGTATTTATTCAGTTTGGGAAATCCCGCGATCGCTAGAAAGCATTAGCTCAAGTTGGCTGGCTGACTAGAAATCGTCTCTGTTGCTAGGTCGTTACTAAGGCTCCGCCTACTTGCTGGAGTAGTAAACTAGGTTCCATTACATAGGAGTCTACTGGCGTGACTGATTGTTTTCCAGTTATTAGTCAGACCCCATGTATTTCCAGGGAAACGGAGACAACACTAGCAAAATGTTTTTTATTTTGAGAGCGAATTGCCCCACAATATGAATACATTTTGTTTATATCTTTTATTTTGTTGGTAACTGTTGTTGGTAACTGTCAGTGATGCTTACGGACCTCGGCGCTGACCGCATCACTGTCGTGCCAATAATGACGGTAACGCACACCCTCTCGTGTAATATTGCTTAATTCTGTCAGCAGTTTAAATATCAAAACACTTAGGCTATGACACATCTTATCTGAGTAAAATACAGGCCAGTAAATGCACTTTATTCAAACATATTTGACAGCAGGATTAATTTTCCACAACGTAACACTGATTAGCAGACCAAAGACACTGACTGCTGAACTTATGGAGTTCTATAGACAGACATGGTAACAAACTGTGGACAACACCGGCCTCTAGTGGTTGATATACAATAACCCATGGATTTTGTGCAAATATACTGTGGTTAAAACTGCTCTATGCTCTTCAGCTGTGCTTACTAACAGAAATAAAAATAAAAATATGATAACTCTTTACAAATCTTGTGTAAGTATTTATTTTTCCTTTCAACGCGCTTATCATGTTGATGATCAGTCGGGTCAGTAAACCCCAGCCCATCATCAGCCCCAAAATGTATTCATTCATCACTCCACCATATGGAAACCTTATTATTGTTGGGTCTTGTGTTAATACTACTCATCTCCTCAACAGTAAGGGTGCAGGATACAGGGAAATAGAAATGTGTCTTCATTAATTTGCAATTGATATATCATATTCAAAGCAAGATCTATTTCAACATTTTAATAGCTTCAGTGTTCAGTTTTTGAGTAGTTTTACCCATCAGCTATGGTTTAGTTATCAGCCCTTGCCTCCCCTGCCTTATATTTTGCACTTTGATGAGTGACCTTTTATTGCTCTATTAACTCCCTGTCTGGCCTTATTGAAAAATTTAGGTTTATATTTTTATTTTCCTATTGTTTTTTTTTAACTACACAATTTGTTTTTCCTGTTTGAAAAACAAATTGCAGGACAAAACTTGTACTGCTGCTTCCTTATTGCTGCGGCATGGGTTTGTATCTTGTCCTTTTGCTGCATGTCATCCCCCTCTCTCTGCCCTCACTTTCCTGTCACTCTACTATTATCAATAAAGGCAAAAAAAGCCACAAAAATATAATAAAACTTGTATTTCACTGAACTGCAATATTTAGCCGATTTTCCAATTATTGCAGTGATGATAGACATAAACCTAAGAATTTATTATAGAGATTCTGAAGCATACCATTGCTTTAGATTTTTACAGCAGTTAGCTCTATTCAAAACCATATAGTTCTATTGTGAAAAGAGAGTAAACTGGTCACATTTAGTGCAGGTCACACTAATGTCAAAATGCAGTTGGAGTCTAAATTGTTCTTCATGCACGAACCTGTCTCAAGACACACCAAAAATGCCACACTAACCTAACCAGTCCGCTAATTTTAGCCACAATCTACTGATGTGCTATTGTGCAATGAGACTAGCACTGGATACAGGCTCAAGGTACTGTATATTTTCTGAAACAGCTGAAAAACCAACTTGTGGTCTGATCAGCTACTGAGATCAATTGGTTAACCAGCTTAGAACAATTTACATCAGGCCATGGTCCAGTGTTAGCTAGATATTACAGTAGTTTAGATTTTCTGGGATCTACAATTGTCATATAATTACACTAATTACAAAGCATCCTGGTCACCATCATGAGGTGGTAGCTGGAATTGAGTAAGAAATGAAATAAAACAACAACAGAGAATGCAGAGAATGCCTTCAGACAGAAGACAGAGATGCAGATGAGATCTGATCATTTCCCCTCAGTCTAATACATCTCAAGTACAACAACCAACCACAAGCACCACACATGATGGTTAGAATTTGATAGAATTTGATTGCATGACCAAGGATATTGTTGTAAGTACTTGATAACCCCCATACACACACATGCCTACTATCTGTGTGGGACATGCCAGAGTATAGAGAAGAGCAAAATTCTGGGTGACCACAAAATTCTAAAATGTCAAATTGGTCAGGGCCACGGGCTTGGGTAGAGCAATATGGCAAAGAGCCAAATGGGCTAACTGATTGAGGCTGGCTGCTTTTGGACGTACAAAACAAATCGCATCAATCATCAGTCACAGTTACACCTGTATCGTCTCTTTTCAGTGACAGCAGTTCTGCCCGGGGCTTGATCACCTGAAGCATCTCCTTCCACACAAAGAACTGCAGGTGACTTTCATAAGGTCCCAGACAGAGAGAGCTGCAGGTCACCTGAAGATCATCTGCTCTGGGCCTGAATAAACTCTCTCGAAGCTCTCGAATCATCATGGTGTTATCCTCAGTCCAGCTCTGTAAGAACCTCTCAGAGTCTGGAATTTCCAGAACTATGGTCACCTTCACCTCCAGCTCTCTCCTCTCAGACAAAGCTGTGTCCATAACATTTAACTTCTCACTCATCTTCTCCACAGCCTCTCTCTCTTTCTCCTGAAGTTCATTCTTTATGTCATCTTCTCTCTTTCTCATGAATTGGTGCATCTCCTCAAACTGGGTGCTGATCTGAGTCATCCACCCTGTCTTTTAAAGATATATGTCACTAAGCTTTTCATTCCACCTTTTGTTAATAGCAAGATGATTACATTAAAATAACACACTGATGTTTCCAGTCATAGTTCACTTCAACAAACTGGAAAAGAAGGATTATAATTGTTTGTCCTACAGCCCTACAGTCTACAGTATGAGACTGAGGAGACAGAAGTAGTGCAGAAGTGTAACATCACACTCTAGTGGAGACAGAGTGGAATTGCTGGCTGGCTAGTTGGTGGCAGGCTTTATTTCTGTTTGGAAATTTTACAACAAAACAGCGAGAAAGGTATGGTATACATGTGAAGAGGCTACTAATTTTGTACTTCACTAAATTTGTTGTTATGTTGTGATTGGTAGTGTTTTACATCACTGTTGCAAAGACGATTCACCACTTGTGCCCCCTCTGCAGACTGCAGAGTGAAGACAAATATGAACACAGAAGTGGTGAGGTGAATTTTTCCTAATGCTAATTGAATAATGGGACTGGAATAAACTTGTATAGGGAGGCGAGTTGTACAGCCTGATTCTGTACATAGGAGCAGATGATTGTCTCATCTATAGCTATATGTCCGCTCCTAGAGAGTAGTAAAATATTGGTGTTCTCTGGATGAGATAATTTATGCTGCATCAGTACTGTGTGTGTGCAGTGATGAGAATAGTAAGAATAGCTGACAACTATATGATCTAGTACTGACTAAAGCCTCTGAGAAACACAAAATAAAACAAAACATACTCAATTTTTAATCCCTTCACTCAACACACAACAGCTGGATATGCATGACACAACATAAATGCTACATTATACAGCAATACAGTGAATACATTAAAACCCTGCAAAATTCAAATCATAGGAGCGTCCTGGTGGCTCAGTTGACTAAGTTACACACCAGGCACCTGTGACGCCCTGGTTGTGAATCCAGTCTAGGACCTTCGCCTCATGTCATCCCCTCTCTCTCCCATCTGTCCTGTCTCTCTCCACTGTAAACCATCCAATAAAACTAGAAATGTCCATCAAATAATGAAAACAAAATAACAACAAAATCATAGTCATCAAAACATTCACACTTTCTAGATTATGAGGGGGAATTCTCAGATTACAATGCAGTTCACGTTCTCACTGAATTTCGGTAATTCTCTCCCATCTGTCTCATGGGGATTTAAAAAAAGTGAATTACCATTTCAACAAAATGCAGTTTAAGTCTAAATTGTTCTTCATGCCTCATCGTGTCTCAAGACACACCAAAGGTATCACACTAATTTAACCAGTCTGGCAACCTCAACCACAATCTACCTCACTCTGCTGTGATATGAGACTAGGAACACTGGATGACTGGAAGTACTTGATAAACATACATGCTTTTGGTGATTGTGATATATGTTTTATAAAATATGTTATAATGTCTTGCTCACCAAATCCACATATTAAACAAAAAATGTGTATATAAATAAAAAGAAATAAAGAAATAAAGTTTTACAGGTGAATATAAAGAAATATGAGAAAAACAACATGTAAACACCTTGCCAATTTGTCACAATACTATTCCTTTATGAATATGGAACATTTTATTAAATCAACATAAGTATTTAGAGGATAAGTAATACTTTGTTTGAATTTATACAGCTGTTTGATTGTATGTTTACATGCTTATCAATGAAATCAAGGTGTTACGGTTAAGAGTCTTTCATGATTATACTGGACATATTGAAAATGATGAAAAGGTAATCTGATACTCATTGCCCCAGTGATATATCCACTCCCTATAGTTTCTACAGTGCATACAGTAGATGCTCAGCCAAATAGCACAAGGGATAATCACATCAGATGCTGTGTGTTGGTTAAAAAAAGAGAGAAAAGAAAAGGATAGTTGAGCTCATACTCAAAATATTACAATTTTGCAAGATGAGTTTCATAGTAACTTTTACTTGTCTTTGTTATTTAATCATTTACATAATTTTAGCAGGTGTCAAGAGTATTTTGTTATTAGATTTTTTGAAGTGGACATTACATTTTGGAACCAAACTATAAGAATATGCAACTTACAATTGATACTCAATATCCCTTTACTGGGATTTTTTTTCAAGGGCCCAAGGATTTCCTGATGGCCCAACATCCCACAGTTCAGTACCAGCACACTGTCAGAGGGTTAGGATCTGCTGCCTCACTGTATCCAACATTAAAGTGTGCTGACACTGGCATTGACATGAAACGTGGGCTCATAGTATGAACATGTTTCATATTGTCTGCATCGTAGAAGGAAAGCTCCTCGGAGGAGCAGTTAAGGTAAATCCCAATCTTTCGAGGTCTGCCTGTAAATGTTAGCTCTGTTACTGAAGATTGACTGCTGACGACATATTTTTGGCTTTCGTACTTCAAGAAATGATCTTTTACCCCAAGTTCCCAATAATCTCTTTTTCCAACATCTATTTCCCAGTAATGCTGCCCTGAGGTGAACCTTTGGAAACTGAATGCATGATTTGTCTTTCTGTTATCAAATTTTCCAAATGAACTGTCATTATATTGCCTACTATCTGTGTGGGACATGCCAAATGCTGGGGCATTGCTACATTTGGAAAAGCTGAAACCCGTGCCAAATGAGGAAGAACCCGTGGCTTGGGTAGAGCCGAATCCCGTGCCAAATGAGGAAGAACCCGTGGCTTGGGTAGAGCCGAATCCCGTGCCAAATGAGGAAGAACCCGTGGCTTGGGTAGAGCCGAATCCCGTGCCAAATGAGGAAGAACCCGTGGCTTGGGTAGAGCCGAATCCCGTGCCAAATGAGGAAGAACCCGTGGCTTGGGTAGAGCCAAATCCCGTGCCAAATGAGGAAGAACCCGTGGTGTCGGTAGAGCCAAATCCCATGCCAAATGAGGAAGAACCCGTGGTGTGGGCAGAGCCAAATCCCGTGCCAAATGAGGGAGAACCCGTGGCTTGGGTAGAGTGAAATGAGAAACCTGGTTGAGATTGGATGCTTTTGGACTTACAAAACAAACTGCGCCCATCATCAGACACAGTTACACCTGTATTGTCTCTGTTCAGGGAGAGCAGTTCTGCCCGGGGCTTGATCACCTGAAGCATCTCCTTCCACACAAAGAACTGCAGGTGACTTTCATAAGGTCCCAGACAGAGAGAGCTGTAGGCCACTTGAAGATCATCTGCTCTGGGCCTGAATAAACGCTCTCGAGTCATCATGGTGTTATCCTCAGTCCAGCTCTGTAAGAACCTCTCCGAGTCTTGAATTTCCAAAACCGAGGTCGCCTTCACCTCCAGCTCTCTCCTCTCAGACAAAGCTGTGTCTATAATGTTTAAGTTCTCACTTATCTTCTCTACAGCCTCTCTCTCTTTCTCCTGAAGTTCTTTCTTTATCTCATCTTCTCTCTTTCTCAGGAATTGATGCATCTCCTCAAACTGGGCGCTAATTTGGCTCATCAGCTGACGGGACGTCTCTTGGGTTTTTGTTATTTCTTCCCTCTGTGTGTTGGCTAAACTCTCTATAGCACGGATATCAGCAGAAAGGTTCTCCATACCCTTCTCCAGCTCCCGCCTCCGAGATGTAGCTGCCTCTTTGATTGGTTTAAACTTGTGTCCATCATGCCTCTCCCCATCTCGGCATACAACGCAAGCTAACTGCTGCTCTGTTTCGCAGAAGAGTTTAAACTTTTCTTCATGTTCAGGGCACAAGCATTCAGCAACCTTAAATATAAATAAATAAATTAATAAATAAATAAAAATAATACAATACAAAGTGTAGAGGAGAAAAAAGAGGAATAGCCTACAATGATAAGGAAATGAGAGAATCCTGTTTAGAATGACTTGGCGTACAAACATAATTGACTGCATTGCATTAAAAATACCCCTAACTCACCTCTGTTTTCTCATTTCCCGGCTCCTTCTTTATCTTCTCAGCTTCTTTAGCTTTTTCAACAAGGCTTTTCAGAATGTGGTTGGTTGTTGGGAAGTATTTCTCTTCAGTTGGAACAGTTGTCCGGCACTGTGGACACTGGTCCTGTGCACTCAGACAAATTGTGATACATTTCCTACAGAAAGAGTGTCCGCAGAGAAGACTCACTGGATCAGTGAAGAGAGTCAGACAAATAGAACAAGTCAAATCCTCTGTGTAAGAAGCAGAAGCCATGGCTCCTTCGTGTTTCCCCTTGCTCTGCCAGACTGACGTAGCAAATTTGGACATCACTTTCACTTTTCTTTCCTAGAAAAGCCACACCCCTGTCTTTTAAAGACATATGTCACTAAGCTTTTCACTCCAACTTTTGTTAATAGGAAGACGATTACATTAAAATAACACACTGATGTCCCCAGTCATAGTTCACTTCGATAAACTGGAAAAGAAACTATGGTTTATAAGTTTTTATCCTTCAGCATAGACTCAGAAGACAGAAGTGGTGCAGAAGTGTAACATCACACTCTAGTGGAGACAGAGTGGAATTGCTGGCTGGAAAGTTGGTGGCAGGCTTTATTTTTGTTTGTAAATTTTATGTTTTAATTTGAATAATGAGACTGGAATAAACTTGTATAAGGAGGCGAGTCGAACAGCCTGATTCTGTACATAGGAGCAGATGATTGTCTCATCTATAGCTATATGTCTGCTCCTACTAACACAAGAGAATAGTAAAATGTTGGTGTTCTCTGGATAAGATCATTTATCTCGTATCAGTACAGTGTGTGCAGTGATGAGAATAGTAAGAATAGCTGACAACTATATGATCTACTCCTGACTAAAGACACAAAAGAATACAAAACATACTCCATTTCAATCCCTTCACTCAATACACTAAAGCTGGATATGCATGACACAACATAAATGCTACATTATACAGCAATACAGTGAATACATTAAAATCCAGCAAAATTCAAATTCCAGGAGCATCCTTTGACTAAGGTGCACACCAGTTTACCCCACTCTGCTACTGTGTGCCTCATGTACAACAACCAAACACTAGCAGAATATAAACCCCCATACACACACATGCCCTCCCTCAACTACACACACACACACACACACACACACACACACACACACACACACGAAGCAATACAACTGAAAGCAAAAAGTAAGTTCAATTCCACAAGTTTATTTGTATTTGTATTGTACTGGTGCTCATTTTCTTCACTCTACTTTGCACCACTAAAGCTAAAGTTACATATTATATATATCCAGACAAAGGCAAGGCTGATTATAGAAATTGCTTGCTTTTGGTGATTGTGAGATCTGCTTTATAAAATACTTTTATAATTTTTTGTTTACCCAAACCACAGATTCAAGAAAATATGCCTAGAAATGATATAATGTTTTACAGGGGTATATACAGATGGAAAAAAAGATGAGAAACACAACATGCAAACATCTTGCCAATGTGTCACAATACTATTACTATACAAATGTGGAACAATTTATTAAACCAACATAACTATTAAGATGATAAGTATTCCTTTGCTGACATGGTATATTTACATTCTTATCATTCAGGTGTTATGGTTAAGAACCTCTCATGATGATGATGATTATTATTATTAATATTATTATGCATGAAATCTATATTGAAAATGATGAAAAGGTAACCTGATACTCATTGCCCCAGTGATACACCCACTCCCTAGTTTCTACAGCACAGGGGATGCTGTGTGTTGGTTAAAAAAATAAAGAGAGGAAAAGGATAGTTAAGTGCATACTCAAATTATTACAGTTTTGCAAGATGAGTTTGATAGTAAGTTCCATGTGTCCTTGCTATTTAATGTTTTATTTGATGTTTTTCTTTAATTTATACATTTTAGCAGGTGTCAAGAGTGTTTTGCTAAATTTTGTTTTTAACTGAATATTGCATTTTGGAACCACGCTAAAAGAATATGCAACTTGCAATTGATGCTATCATATTTATCTGTTATTTTGTGCAACGACCCAAGGATTTGCTGATGGCCCAACATCCCACAGTTCAGTACCAGCACACTGTCAGAGGGTTAGAATCTGCTGCCTCACTGTATCCAACATTAAAGTGTGCTGACACTGGCATGGACATGTGCCTTGAGCTCATAGTATGAACATGTTTCATATTGTCTGCATCATAGAAGGAAAGCTCCTTGGCGGAGTAGTTTAGGTAAATCCCAAACTTTTGCGGTCTGCCTGTAAATGTTAGCTCTGTTACTGAAGAGTGACTGCAGACTAACCCTAACCCTGCCCATCATACTTCAGGAAATTACCTTTTACCCCAAGTTCCCAATAATCCCTTTTTCCAACCTCTGTTTCCCAGTAATGCTGCCCTGAGGCGAACTCACTGGAACTGAATGCATGATTTGTCTTTCTAGGATGAGCAATTGCAGTAGGATAATGATTGTTATAACCGTATAATTTTTTGGTAGAGTGATATGAATGAGATGGGGCAGAGTAAAGTTGGCAAACTGATTGAGATTGGACCCTTTTGGATCTACAAAACAAACTGCGACCATCATCAGACGCAGGTATATCTGTATTATCTGTTTTCAGTGAGAGCAGTTCTGCCCGGGGCTTGATCATCTGAAGCATCTCCTTCCACACAAAGAACTGCAGGTGACTTTCATAAGGTCCCAGACAGAGAGAGCTGCAGGTCACTTGAAGACCTTTTGCTCTGGGCTTGAATAAACGCTCTCGAGTCATCATGGTGTTATCCTCAGTCCAGCTCTGTAAGAATCTCTCAGAGTCTTGAATTTCCAGAACTGAGGTCGCCTTCACCTCCAGCTCTCTACTCTCAGACAAAGCTGTGTTCATAGCGTTTAACTTCTTATTCATCTTCTCCACAGCCTCTCTCTCTTTCTCCTGAAGTTCGCTCTTTATCTCATCTTCTCTCTTTCTCAGGAATTGGTGCATCTCCTCAAACTGGGTGCTGATTTGGCTCATCAGCTGACGGGACGTCTCTTGGGTTTTTGTTATTTCTTCCCTCTGCGTGTTGGCTAAACTCTCTATAGCATGGATATCACCAGGAAGGTTCTCCAAACCCTTCTCCAGGTTCCGCCTCAGAGATGTAGCTGCCTCTTTGATTGGTTTAAACTTGTGTCCATCATGCCTCTCCCCATCTCGGCATATGACGCAAGCTAACTGCTGATCTGTTTCGCAGAACAGTTTAAACTTTTCTTCATGTTCAGGGCACAAGCACTCAGCCACCTTTAAAAAAAAAATCAAATCAATCAATAAATATAATAGTAGTAAAAATGATGATACAGTACAAAAAAAGAAAGGAGAATAAAAGAAAACAAGTGATTAGGGAATGAGAGGACCCTGCTTAGAATTTAAATGCCACTTCATTACATTAAAAATACCACTAACTCACCTCTGTTTTCTCAGCTCCCTGCTCCTTCTTTATCGTCTCAGCTTCTTTAGCTTTTTCAGCAAGGCTTTTCAGAATGTGGCTGGTTGGGAGGTATTTCTCTTCTGTTGGAACAGTTGTCCGGCACTGTGGACACTGGTCCTGTGCGCTCAGACAAATTGTGATACATGTAAAGAGTGTCCGCAGAGAAGACTCACTGGATCAGTAAAGAGAGTCAGACAAATAGAACAAGTCAAATCCTCTGTGTAAGAAGCAGAAGCCATGGCTCCTTCGTGTTCCTCCTTGCTCTGCCAGACTGACTGGCTTTTAGCAACTTTGAACCGTCAATTTCAGGGTGTGGAAAAGCCACACCCTGTCTTTTAGAGATATGTCATCAGGTTTCATTCCACCTTTTCCTAGCAAGTTAACACACTGATGCTTCTGTACATTCACAGATCACTCCAAACTGAAAAATGTATAATTGTTTATCGGTATAAGAATCAGAAGACAGTAGTGCAGAAGTGTAACATCACACTCTAGTGGAGACAGAACTGCTGGCTTGATAGTTGGTGACAGGTTTTATTTCTGTTTGGAAGTTTTATTACAAAACAACAGCGAGAAAAGTATGGTTACCACGTGAAGAAGCTAATTTTATAGATCACTAAATTTGTTGTTATGTTGTGATTGGTAGTGTTTTACATCACTGTTGCAAACATGAGTCACCACTTGTGCCCCCTCTGCAGACTGCAGAGTGAAGACGAATATGTACACAGAGGTGATGAGGTGATTTTTTCCAAATGCTAATTGAATAATGGGACTGGAATAAACTTGTATAAGGAGGCAAGTTGTACAGCCTGATTCTGTACACAGGAGCAGATGATTGTCTCATCTATAGCTACTGTATATGTCCACTCCTACTAACACAAAAGAGTAGTAAAATGTTGGTGTTCTCTGGATAAGATCATTTATGTCGCATCAGTACAGTGTGTGTGCAATGATGACAGTAGTATGAATAGCTGACAACTATATGATCTGCTCCTAACTAAAGCCTCTGAGACACACAAAGAGTACAAAATATACTCAATTTGTAATCCCTTCACTCAATACACTACAACTGACAGAACATAAACACTACATTGTACAGTAACACAGTGAACACATTAAAATCCAGCAACATTCAAATCATAGGAGCGTCCTGGTGGCTCAGTTGACCAGGTCCCTTTGACCTCCTGGTTTTGTCTCATGTCATCCCCTCACTCTCTGTATCTGTCCTGTCTCTCTCCACTGTAAACCATCCAATAAAAGTAGAAATGTCCATAAAATAATGAAAACAAAATAACAATAAAATCAAAGTCAACAAAACATTCACACTTTCTAGATTATGAGCGGACATTCTCAGATTACAATGCAGTTCATTTTCTCACTGAATTTGGGTAATTCTCTCATCTGTCTCATGGGGATTTAAGCAAAGTGAATTACCTTTTAAACAAAATGCAGTTCAAATCTAAATTGTTCTTCACGTCTCATCGTGTCTCAAGACACACCAAAGATACCACACTAACTTAACCAGTCTGGCAACTTTTGCCACAGTCCACCCCACTCTGCTACTGTGATATGAATTTACAACAGGAGACTCCAAAAGCTGGATAACAGGGTCAAGGTACTGTATGTTTTCTGAAACAGCTGGTAGCTGATTAACCAGATCATAGAACAGCTACCAACTCATAGACTGACCAGCTACCTGCTAAAACCAGCTACACAACACTTATTGATTAACCAGTTTAGACCAGTTTCCAACCAGCTGTGGCTCCAAACCAGTTGTAGTTAAATTTTACAGTAGTTTGGATTTTCTACGATCTACAATAGTTTTACAGTGACAGTAATAGCAAAGCATCCTGGTCACCATCAGGAGGTGGTAGCTGGATCTTCCAGCAGGGAAGTGAGTGAGAAATTAAAAAGCAAACACAGAATGCTTTCAGACAGACAAAAGACAGAGATGCAGGTGAGATCTGCTCCTTTCCCTCAATCTATTGTGCCTCATTTACAACCAACCACAAGCAGCACACATTAGGAATGGCTCTCTATCAGTTACACACACACACACACACACACACACACACACACACACACACACACACACACACACACACAAAACAATACTACTGAAAGTCAAAAGTAAGCTAAATTCCAAAAGTTTATTCTTATTTGTATTGCATTGGTGCTCATTTTCTTCTCTCCACTTTGCGCTGATAAAGCTAAGGTTACATATATTCAGACAAGATATATGTCACTAAGCTTTTCATTCCACCTTTTCATTAAACCTTTTTTTATTATAGAAATTACTTGCTTTTGGAGATTATAAGATCTCTTTTATAAAATACCTTAGAATTTCTTACTTACAAAATCTACAGATTATACAAAAATATGTGTAGAAATGAAATAAAGTTTTAGAGGTGAAAATACAGATGAAAAAAGATAAGAAAAAAAACATGCAAACATCTTGCCAATGAGTCACAATACTATTATTTTTTAAATGTGAAACATTTTATTAAACCAACATATTAGAGGTATTTAGAGGATAAGAATTCCTTTGTTGACATGGTATATCAATAAAACAAAGGTATTATGGCCAAGAGTCCTTCATGATTATGCTGAAAATCCATATTGAAAATGATGAAAAAGTAACCAGATACTCATTGTCCCAGTGATACACCACTCCCTAGTTTCTATAGTACATAGGTGCTCACCCATACAGCACAAGGGATAATTATATCAGATGCTGTGTGTTGGTTAGAAAAAGAGAGAAAAGACACAGAGAGTTGTGCATACTCAAAATATTGCAATTTTGCAAGCTATGTTTGATAGTAAGTAAGATAATTTAATGTTATTGATGTTACTGATTCGTTTTAGAGTTGTTACAATTTAAAAAAAAAAAAATGCACATTGTGTTTTGGAACCAAAACCAAGTATGCAACTTACAATAGATGCTCAGTATCATATTTATCTGTTATTTTGTGCAAGGACCCAAGGCATAGGCGGCCCCAGGGAGGGGCTTGGGGGTGCTGTAGCTACCCCTAGGATAGCCATAGCACCCCCCTAGCACCCCCAAGAAATGTCGGTGGTTTATTTAGAAATTTTAATTTTTAATGTGTGAATACTATCATTTATAATTTGAAAAATGAATAAATACATTAATAAAACAAACCAATTATTTTTAGACTAAAAAACATAAAGCCAACACAGGTGATCTGATTCGGCCAATGGGCGCAGCACGCATTGAACTTTTGACCTTCCACTTCCTGTTAGCCAGAGGCCAGAGCGCAATTTTTTGTAGCATTAGCTTACCATTGATCGTTTTTTACTCAATAAACGTCTACGTATGGAGACTCATGAAGGTGTAGACACAACGCTAGTAGTCACTGACCAGGACCAAGAAAAGCCGGAGGATGGAGATGAGGAAGGGGACCTGCACCTGCCCGCGATATTTTGGTTTACCAGAAAATTTAAGACTCTTAGTTGCACTGTAACATTAAATTGCACATAATGGTAAGTGCATGATTTTTTTCCCCTCTGTTGCCTATTATGAATGTAATGCATTTGGTGGTTGAGGCACAAATTCTGACTCCTTATAGTTATCTCTATGCGATGCTCATTCATATAACATTAGGTCTATGGAGGAACGGAATACTGTTGACTCATTAGTCGAGGTGTTGGTAACTGGCAGCATGAGTTTGTGATCTCAGAATCTGAGGCTGAAATGTGCGCAAACCTGTGTCTGTTGTTTGCTGCTTGTGTGCAAGCCCTGTCCGTGGCATAATTGTGTGAAATCTTATATTCAGAGAGGTGTGTTTACGTAGGCAGGCTTGTGAACCTTACATCTATATCCCATGAGCTGAATATCTCACCTTGTGTTTAACACAGAATGACATTGTAACTGTCGCGGAGCGGGTACTGCGTATGTGCGCACTGCGTGTGCGCGCATGTGTGTACGTGTGTTGGGGGTGTTGCAGTAGAAATTAAACTGTGGCGACCGGCACATTAATGGGAAACACTAAATTTCAAAGCACCTTCGCTGAAAAGTCGAGCAACCCCATAGCACCAGCAAAAGAAAATCTCTGGCGCCGCCACTGGCCCAAGGATTTCCTGATGGCCAAAAATCCCACAGTTCAGTACCAGCACACTGTCAGAGGGTTAGGATCTGTGTCCTTGCTGTATCCAACATTAAAGTACGCTGACACTGGCATGGACATGACAGTTTGGCTCATAGTATGAACATGTTTCATATTGTCTGCATCGTAGAAGGAAAGCTCCTTGGAGGAGCAGTTTAGGTATATCCCAAACTTCCGAGGTCTGCCTGTAAATGTTAGCTCTGTTATTGAAGATTGGTTGCAAATGATATATTTTTGGCCATCGTACTTAAGGAAATTGTATTTTACCCCAAGTTCCCAATAATCCCTTTTCCCAACCTCTATCTCCCAATAATGCTGCCCTGAGGTGAACTCATTGAAACTGAATGCATGTTTTGTCTTTCTATCACAGAATGTTCCAGAAGAACTGAAATTATTCTGCATGTGATCTGTGTGGGACATGCCAAATGCTGGGGCAGAGACAAATATGGTAGAGCCTGTGGTAGAGCCAGATCCTGTGGTAGAGCCACATAGGGAAGAGCTTGCGGCTTGGCCAAATAAGGAACCACCAGAGGCTTGGGTAGAGCCAGATCCTGTGGTGGAGCCAAATAGGGAAGAGCTTGCGGCTTGGCCAAATAAGGAACCACCAGTGGCTTGGGTAGAGCCAGATCCTGTGGTGGAGCCAAATAGGGAAGAGCTTGCGGCTTGGCCAAATAAGGAACCACCAGTGGCTTGGGTAGAGCCAGATCCTGGGGTGGAGCCAAATAGGGAAGAGCTTGCGGCTTGGCCAAATAAGGAACCACCAGAGGCTTGGGTAGAGCCAGATCCTGGGGTGGAGCCAAATAGGGAAGAGCTTGCGGTTTGGCCAAATAAGGAACCACCAGTGGCTTGGGTAGAGCCAGATCCTGGGGTGGAGCCAAATAGGGAAGAGCTTGCGGCTTGGCCAAATAAGGAACCACCAGAGGCTTGGGTAGAGCCAGATCCTGGGGTGGAGCCAAATAGGGAAGAGCTTGCGGCTTGGCCAAATGAGAAACCACCAGAGGCTTGGGTAGAGCCAGATCCTGGGGTGGAGCCAAATAGGGAAGAGCTTGCGGCTTGGCCAAATAAGGAACCACCAGTGGCTTGGGTAGAGCCAGATCCTGGGGTGGAGCCAAATAGGGAAGAGCTTGCGGCTTGGCCAAATAAGGAACCACCAGAGGCTTGGGTAGAACCAGATCCTGTGGTGGAGCCAAATAGGGAAGAGCTTGCGGCTTGGCCAAATAAGGAACCACCAGAGGCTTGGGTAGAGCCAGATCCTGGAGTGGAGCCAAATAGGGAAGAGCTTGCGGCTTGGCCAAATAAGGAACCACCAGAGGCTTGGGTAGAGCCAGATCCTGTGGTAGAACCAAATAGGGAAGAGCTTGCGGCTTGGCCAAATAAGGAACCACCAGAGGCTTGGGTAGAGCCAGATCCTGTGGTAGAACCAAATAGGGAAGAGCTTGCGGCTTGGCCACATAAGGAACCACCAGAGGCTTGGGCATAACCAAATGAGTGACCTGATTGAGATTGGATGCTTTGGGGAGTACAAAACAAACTGCGCCCATCATCAGACACAGTTACACCTGTATTGTCTCTTTTCAGTGAGAGCAGTTCTGCCCGGGGTTTGATCATCTGAAGCATCTCCTTCCACACAAAGAACTGCAGGTGACTTTCATAAGGTCCCAAATAGAGAGAGCTGTAGGCCACTTGAAGATCATCTGCTCTGGGCCTGAATAAACGCTCTGGAGTCATCATGGTGTTATCCTCAGTCCAGCTCTGTAAGAACCACTCAGAGTCTTGAATTTCCAGAACTGAGGTCACCTTCACCTCCAACTCTCTCCTCTCAGACAAAGCTGTGTCCATAGCGTTTAACTTCTCACTCATCTTCTCTACAGCCTCTCTCTCTTTCTCCTGAAGTTCTTTCTTTATCTCATCTTCTCTCTTTCTCAGGAATTGGTGCATCTCCTCAAACTGGGTGCTGATTTGGCTCATCAGCTGACAGGACGTCTCTTTGGTTTTTGTTATTTCTTCCCTCTGTGTGTTGGCTAAACTCTCTATAGCATGGATATCACCAGGAAGATTCTCCATACCCATCTCCAGCTCCTGTCTCAGAGATGTAGCTGCCTCTTTGATTGGTTTAAACTTGTGTCCGTCATGCTTCTCCCCATCTCGGCATATGACACAAGCTAACTGCTGGTCTGTCTCACAGAACAGTTTCAACTTTTCTTCATGTTCAGGGCACAAATACTCAGCCACCTTTAAAAAAAATTATAAAACAATCAATAGACAATAATAGTAATACAAATGATGATAATGCAATACAAAAAGGAGAGGAGACATTTTACTGGCACTTGCACTATGAGTATATATAAAATGATTGCTTTGCATTAAAAATACAGTAAAACTTTATATTAAGTGTTAATTAACTAATGTTAACTAATGCATTTACTAACATGAATTAAACATGAATAACAACATTAACAAAGATAAGTTAATGTTAAATGCACAATAAACAACTGCATTAACTAATGTTGTTATCAGTGTATTAGGTCTAATAGGCCCAATCCAAAACCAGCCCCTAACCCCTCGCCCTATCCACTACCCCTCCATCTGTGCGTTCACGTGGAGGGTTCGCCATATTAAGGGCTGTCCCAAACCAATTAGCAGGGAATGTAGGTGGACTGTTAAACCCTCCGATAGCGAGTCTGCATCGATGCAGACTTACGATCATCTAGCAGGAAGCACACCTACAACAGGAGAATGGAGGAAACACCATTCAAATGTTAAGTTCCATCTTTCTACTTTGTCAAGTGTTTTTGATCATGCACACACACCTTTGTTTTTCTCACGCTGACTTTACAGCCTCAAACAAAATCACAGAGGTTAAAAGTAGAAAAGGCAAGGCAAGGCAAGTTTATTTATATTGCACATTTCATACACAACGGCAATTCAAAGTGCTTTACATAAATAAAATAAAAATAAAGACATAGATAAAAAGACAAGTGCAATAAGATTAAAAAGATGAAGAAACGTGAAAGTGCATTAAAATCACATTTAAAAGAAAATATAAAAGATTTAAAAAAAAATGTATAAATAAACATTCCAGTGACACAGTGTGTGCAAATGAGTGTTGCCCTAAATGTCTTAAAAAGCCCTGGGAACAGAAAGGTTTTAAGCCCTGATTTAAAGGATTCTAAGGTGGAGGCAGACCTTAGATTTTCTTAAAGTTTGTTCCAGGCATAAGAAGCATAACAACTAAAAGCTGCTTCTCCTGGCGGGTTCATAACATTGAAGGAGATCAGAAATGTAAAGCTGCACTTTCATGGGAGTGGGGTTACTGATGGCAGGCGGCACTGAGTTGGGTTGAAATGCAATATTTTCTAAAATTCTCCTGCTTCCCATTAAGATGGCTCAAATCTGAGTAAAGATTTGTTTTCTTCCACCCTCAAATACCCCAGTAACATTGTGAATTCCATGTTTACAACGTCCACTATGGGAGAAACAACAACAAAACTACAAAACCCACGCAACAAGGCTTTGAAGTTCTCACAGGAAGTGCCAAACAGTGCAAACTGTAGTTTTTCCGGGTGGAAGGTTGCGGCAAACTACTCAATACTACAAAGATGCAATACAATCTGAACCAACAGGTTGATGTTATAAGATGATGTTTTAAAAAAATACAAAAATGTACTTTTGGTGGTGCTATTTTGCAGCGATTTCATCAGCTATGTTTCATGGGCAGAAAGAGGTATGTTCAATGACAAAACGGATTATGCAACGCTTTGAAACGGAACTCCTGGCTGCGTTCTTTTATTGAAATTATGCTTATTGTAAAGTAGAGGTAACAATACAGTCGTTATAGAGTGCTATCTTTCATGGAGTTTATTGAGATGCCACTGAAATAACTTGCTATATAGGTTATGAGCCAAATTTATTTATTTATTCATTTATCAGATGACATCAAATGGTAAAATGCAAGCGTTTTTTGTTTTTTTTTCCCATTTGGCCTTGAAATTGATCTACAACCATACTAACCAATGTTTTAAAAATCAATATTAGCACCAAAGAGCTCAAGCAAAGAAATGCAGAAAACCGGAATCCCTTATTTGGGTAGAAAATGTAGGCTAGATTATGTTTTCCATGGTCCAGGAGAGAACGCTGTAGGCGTCCAATACTGCCGCGAGAGGTTTTACCATGAAGTCTATGGAACACCTGGTGCGTCCTATACAGACGCGAAAGGGTACCTTTACCTAACCCTAACCCCAGTTGTAGGAAGACAACCTTTTCAATTATTTTACTTAAAAACGGCAGATTTGATATGGGCTTGTAATTATTAATTATTGAAGCATCAAGATTATTCTTTTTCAGAAGAGGCTTGATAACTGCAGTTTTCAAGGCCTAAGGGAAATCACCTGATAAAAGGGAACTGTTGACTATCTGCAGTAAATCTGATGCAATACAATGAAAAACATTCTTAAAAAGGCTTGTCGGTAGACTATCAAGGTGGCAGGTAGAAGACTTTAGATGCAACACAACTTCTTCTAGTGTTTTGTAATCAACTGGATTAAACTGTGACATGTTAGCTAGATTTGTTTTGTGTAAATACAAATGTTACAGAAATTGTACTTGAAATGGAGGTGCTGACTTGTCTAATCTTCTGAATCTTTTCAGTAAAAAAGGAGGCAAAGTCATTACATGATTGGGTGGAGGGCAGTTCAGAGGCTACTTTCACTTGGGGGTTAGTCAGCCTATCAACAGTGGAGAATAAGACACGTGCATTAAAGTTTTTGTTGATGAGGTCAGAAAAAAATGATTGTCTAGCTCTCTTCAATTCTAAAAGATGCGTTGTTTTTCTTTGTAAATGTCATGATGAACACTGAGCTTTGTTTTTTGCAAAGGTGAATAGGAAAATAGGTGAAAAGGAGAATATCACTTTGTCCCTAAGGTCGCTTGAGTTGTGGCAAACCCATAAATGCCTTTATGCATGCATACATAAAATTTAATTTGCATGTCATTCTCATGATTTTGGATGTTATGTGCTTACAGTGACAACCTGTTATTATTGCCTCTCATAACGAGCAGGGCATCTATCGGTTGCCATGGTGATGACTACTTCCAATTCTTCTGGTACAGTGGCAAGGGCGTCCAACAGTTTGTCAATTTATTTCTACCCTCCCCCTTCATTAGAAGTGCCCTCCAGAGCTGCGAGTGTAACTTGACTTGGAGTGACATTTAGGTGAAGTGGTAATGGGTATTGGCTGGTTTGGGATTGAATATAGACTGTAAAAAACAGATGGATGTAGTGAGTGTGATGTCATCCATAGGTTTCTGAAGGGCCGTTTTGAAGCCATAAGATTGGGTTTACGATCGCCGCCATGTTGACATTTTTTGGAGCCAGCGCAGCCAGAGCGAAGCCGAGGGTTGTCTGCAGAGCCGCAGCACCGCCTGCTATTGGCCCGTAATCAACGATCGCCGGTCACTGGACAGGCGACCTGTCAGTCACTAGGAAAACCCCGTTCTATAACTGTTATATCCTGTTAATGACACAATTATTTTGAAAAAAGGACACACATTAGAAGAAGTGAAATTAGCTACTGATACCTCTTGTCGAAAAAATGTACTGACTTTATATTTTCAGTGAGAAGTTGGGTTGTGATCCTATTGACTTGCATGGAGTTGGGCCGGGTTTGGAGTCTTTTTGGAGCATCTAGCGGACGGTAGAGGAATTGCCGCCTGCTGCCACTTCCTTATTGGCTTCAAAATTCACCCCTGGTTTTGGTCGCTTAGTGTTGGGAATAACGTGTTAACACGGTAATTACTTGTTATTTATTTTTTTATTACTTTTTTTTAATTACTATTTATTTTTTATTTATTTATTTTTCCCAGTAATGCAGTAGTGTAACACACTACTGTCAAATTTTCAGTAATCACATTACAGTTACTGGGCTTGTAAAAATTGTGTTACTTTCGTTGCACATAGAATTTCAAAAGAATTATGCCACAATTCATTGAATTAAAACAATCAATATTGAATATATTGAATTAATATTGAATGCCAATTTTGCCTGTGGCTTTCCCCTTTCCGCTGATATGCACATGCGTGCACAGACTGCAACACCTGCTGTACTGTAGTGGGATGTAAACAAAATAGAGGCGCAATGGCTTGAATTTACGTCACGTAAAGATAAGAATATCACCGTGAAATGTGTGTCCTGTTATGTCCAGGACAGAGACACCTATCCAGAGCTGCAAACTCAACAAGCAACCTGTCCAAGCACTTGATCAAGCAAGATCGCCACATGAAACTCATAGCAAAAGATCCTCCATCCCGTCCCCCAGAGACAGGCTGGCCATCTGGAAGTTCTGGAGAAGTCCAGAACAGCCGCTTATTCCAGGACAGCCGCCGGCCACTGGCCTGGCCCATTCGGCCGTGCACACATTGCTAAGATCTAAATGGCGGTTCTTATTATTTCTGCGTCAGAATTATATCGACAGTCGCCACAAAGAGCGCTAATGCAACCATTTGGTTCCTGAGCCTCATAACACCTGAAGAAGTACACGACTGGAAGTCAGATCGTGAGCTACAGTCAGACGGTTAGCATACAGAAAAAGGTATGCATGGAGTCAAGACAAGTCAAATTTACTGCACGTCATTCTCATGGTTTTGGATGTTATGTGTTTACAGGACAGTTGCAACCTGTTATCCTTGCCTCTCGTAAAATTTGACATGGCAAAACAGCGGCGCGAGCAGGGTGTCTATCAGTTGCCATGGTGACGACTGCTTCCAATTCATCCGGAGTGGCGAGGGCATCCCACAGTTGTATTTCTACCCTCCCCCTTCATCATAAGGCCCTCCACAGCTGCGAGTGTAACTTGATTTCGAGTGACACTTGGTGGTGAAGTGGTGGTGGGTGAAAAAATATGTGATAAAAAGCATAAGTCATTGGAGAGTGCCCTTGTGTCGTCCATCTCTCAGTGAGTATTCTAGTTAAGCTGTGCTGAACAAAAATATGAATGCAATATGTAAAGTTTTGGTCCCATGTTTCCTGAGTTAAAATATCCCATTAATTTTCCATAAAAAGCTTATTTTTCTCTAATCTTCTATACAAGTTTGTTTACATCCCAGTTACTGAGCATTTCTCCTGCCCAGAATTTCTCTCAGATGATTTTCTCTTAAGTAAAATCTTGAAAATTGTTGCATGTTGCTTTTATATTTTTGTTCAGTTTAGAATAATATCATATTATTATGATACCACTTTGTATCATGATACTTTGGCTGGTATAATATCATGAGGTAAGATTAAGGTGTCACCAGGGACTGCGAAGTATCCACGTGCCGGTTCTGGTGGGCTGGTCTGGGTCAAAGTCCAGGGCTGTTTTTTTTTACACCAGTCCATCCCTGCCGTCCCCTGACAGATGATGGTGAGAATGCCTCAACCCCTCCTAAACAGCCAGGAGCCAAGATTGAATTTCTCATCCATTTCCATAGCCTCTATTATCAAATAATTTCTCTCATTGAAATATTTTACCTTGAGGCAGCTTTTGAAGTAAGTATATAAACAAGCACAGACCCTGTACAGACCCACGGCACGTATGTTCAATTCTATGCACTGAAGCACTGCGGCACAGTTAAATGACCTAATTCCAAAGCCGAGTTACTGTCTGCAAATCCCCGTTACTGACTGTGGAATGTTAAGTTTCACTTTTCTTTTCACACCGGGAGACTCTGTGGATTGAGTTCAGTGCTGCTGGTCTGCTGTCTATACATCTCCAAATTACAGACATGACATTATGCATTAGAGATCGATTTAGATCCATTTATATACAGTGACCAACTTTTGATTTTGTGCCTCTGTATGGGAAACACTGCATCTCACATTCAAAGACGCCCACTAGAGGCCATCTGAGGAAGTGCATCATCTCACTAAGCGTTACCTGACTGACTGACTGCCTGACTGCCTGACCTGAATTTGCCTTGTGATGCCCTCGGCTGCGGCGTGGGAAAAATAGACTTGAATACGCTTCTTTTGGCCTATTCAATAGACTTGTTGTTTCAATCCAGACCTTGCCTTGCCCTTGGACAGTAATGTCTTAATGTTTACTTACTTTGCATTACATTATTACTTGTTTGATAAAGCGCAAAAAAAAATATAATTTGTGTCTGTCAATGTACTCTCCATTGTAGTAAGGAATAGATGATTAGTATCTTTTAGGAAGTAATGAGTAATGTGATTACTTTCCTCACAGAGTAATGAGTAAAGACCTTCCTTTTTACTCGAGCATTTTCTTAAATGAACACACTGTATTTGTACATTATGTTTGCTTGTATGTGTGTATGTATATGTGTTTTTATGTGTATGTATGCATGGATGCTTCTGTTTATTTGCACATTTTTGCTGTTTTATTCTGTTTTTATGTAAAGCACCTTGAACTGCTTTTGTATGAGATGGTGCTATACAAATACATTAGAACTGAATTGAATTGAATTAATGTCATTACAATTTAGAGAAAGTAATGAGTAACTGGTAATGGATTACTTTTTCTGGGTAACTTGGTAATGCTAATGTATTGTCTAAATTGAACCCTCAACTCTTCATGTATTACTTAAACCTATCTTGGCATTAACTAAAGTGAGTACGTCATAACAAACAATACCTAAAATGAATAGTGTGTTATTCGTGTAATTTGGTATACCTGTTGTAAACCGTAAACTCTTCATGTATTACATCCTGGCATTAACTAAAGTGATTAGGTCACAACAAGCATTACCTAATGTGGATAGTGTTAGTCATTTCAAATTAACTAATCTTTGTTAATTTCATGTTTAATTCATGTTAGTAAATGCATTAGTTAACATTAGTTAATGAACACTTAATGTAAAGTGTTACCAAAAATACCACTAACTCACCTCTGTTTTCTTATTTCCGTTTCCTGCTTTATCTTCTCAGCTTCTTTAGCTTTTTCAGCAAGGCTTTTCAGAATGTGGCTGGTTGTTGGGAAGTATTTCTCTTCAGTCGGAACAGTTGTCCGGCACTGTGGACACTGGTCCTGTGTGCTCAGAGAACTTGTGATACATTTCCTACAGAAAGCGTGACCGCAGAGAAGACTCACTGGATCAGTGAAGAGAGTCAGACAAATAGAACAAGTCAAATCCTCTGTGTAAGAAGCAGAAGCCATGGCACCTTCGTGTTTCCCCTTGCTCTTTCACACTGACTGACTTAGCAAATTTGGACATCACTTTCACTTTCCTTTCCTGGAAAAGCCACACCCTGTCTTTTAAAGAAATGTGTCACTAAGCTTTTCATTCCACCTTTTGTTAATAGCAAGATGATTACATTAAAATAACACACTGATGTCCCCAGTCATAGTTCACTTCAACAAACTGGAAAAGAAACTATGGTTTATAAGTGTTTATCCTTCAGCATAGACTCAGAAGGCAGAAGTGGTGCAGAAGTGTAACATCACACTCTAGTGGAGACAGAGTGGAATTGCTGGCTGGATAGTTGGTGGCAGGCTTTATTTCTGTTTGGAATTTTTACATTTTAATTTGAATAATGGGACTGGAATAAACTTGTATAAGGAGGCGAGTTGTCCAGCCTGATTCTGTACCTAGGATCAGATGATTGTCTCATCTATTGCTTAATGTCCGCTCCTACTAACACAAGAGAGTAGTAAAATGTTGGTGTTCTCTGGGTAATATCATTTATGTCGTATAAGTACAGTGTGTGTGTGTGTGTGTGTGCAGTGCTGAGAATAGTAAGAATAGCTGACAACTATGTGATCTATAGTCCTGACTAAAGCCTCTGAGACACACAAAATAATACAAAACATACTACATTTTTAATCCCTTCACTCAATACACTACAGCTGGACATGCATGACACAACATTAACACTACATTATACAGCAGTACAGAGAATATATAAATTCAGCATAATTCAAATCCTAGGACTGTCCTTTGACTAAGGTGCACACCAGGTTCCTGTGACTGCACTGTAAACTAAAGAAATGTCCATAAAATAATGAAAACAAAATAACAATGAAATCAAAGTCAACAAAACATTCACAATTTCTAGATTATGAGGGGAAATTCTCAGATTACAATGTAGTTCATTTTCTCACTGAATTTGTCTCATCTGTCTCATGGGGATTACTGTTGGATTACCTTTAAAACAAATTGTTCTTCATGCCTCATCGTGTCTGAAGACACACCAAAGATGCCACACTAATTTAACCAGTCTGGCAACTTCAACCACAATCTACCTCACTCTGCTGTGATATGAATTTCGACAAGGAGACTAGGAACAGGCAAGTACTTGATTACACAAATGCTTTTGGTGATTGTGAGATATGTTATAATTTCTTTCTTATCAAAACCACAGATTAAACAAAAAATGTGTATAGAAATAAAGAAATAAAGTTTTACAGGTGAATATACATATTAAAAAAAATATGAGAAAAACAACATGCAAACATCTTGTCAATGTGTCCCAATACTATTCCTTTTTAAATGTGTAACATTTTATCAAACCGCCATAAGTATTTAGAGAATAAGCATTCCTTTGTTGACATGGTATATTTATATGCAATGAGGTGTTATGATTAAGAGCCTCTCATGATTGTATTATACATGACATCCATATTGAAAATGATGAAAAGGTAACCTGATACTCATTGCCCCAGTGATACACCCACTGCCTAGTTTCTACAGTACATAGATGCTCACCCATACAGCACAAGGGATAATTACATCAGATGCTGTGGATAAACAAGGCTAGAGTCTAACAGCCCTGCAACGTTGAATTTTGTGGAAGTGTCTCTGCCGGGAATTGAACTCAGGTCTCCCACTTGAGAGTCTGCAGTCTAACTCCCTGCGGGCCACGTGACCCATAAAGTGATGAACACGGCAACTGACTGAAGCACCGACAATGCCAAAAAAAGCGAGAAGAAAAGGATACAGTCGTTGAGTGCATACTCAACTGCAAAGTGAGTTTGATAGTAAGTATCACTTGTGTTTATCTATTTTTTTTTATTTAATTTCATTAATTTTACTCATTGCTTTTTGCAGGTGTCAAGGGTATTTGGCTACATTGTTTTTTACTTTTGGATAATGAATTAAGGAACCAAACTAATTTTGCAAGATGAGTTTGATAATAAATGAGCTAGTAGTTGTTCTTTTTATTCATTTGTTTCAGCAGGTGTTACCACAGCTCATACTCAAAATATTAAAATGAGTTTGATAGTAAGTAGTAAGTAAGTCACTTGTATTTGTTATCCATTTAATTTAAATCATTTTACTCATTCATTTTAGCAGTTGCAATAGGTCAATTTTTCTTTAAAAAATTGGACATTACATTTTGGAAACAAAACCAAGTATGCAACTTACAATAGATGCTCAGTATCATATTTATCTGTTATTTTGTGCAAGGGCCCAAAGATTTCCTGATGGCCCAACATCCCACAGTTCAGTACCAGCACACTGTCAGAGGGTTAGGATCTGTGTGCTGACTGTATCCAACGTTAAAATAAGCTGACACTGGCATGGACATGAGACTTGAGCTCATAGTATGAACATGTTTCATATTGTCTGCATCGTAGATGGAAAGCTCGTTGGAGGAGCAGTTTAGGTAAATCCCAAACTTTTGAGGTCTGCCTGTAAATGTTAGCTCTGTTACTGAAGAGTGACTGCAGACGACATATTTTTGCCCATCATACTTCAGGAAATGATCTTTTACCCCAAGTTCCCAATAATCCCTTTTTCCAACCTCTGTTTCCCAGTAATGCTGCCCTGAGGTGAACTCACTGGAACTGAATGCATGATTTGACTTTCTAGGACAAGCAATTGCAGTAGGATAACGATTGGCAAAACCATAGGATGAGTGAAAAGAGTGAAAAGCTGGGGCAGTGTTAGGTTGGCAAACTGATTGAGATTGGACCCTTTTGGACGTACAAAACAAACTGCGCCTATCACAAGACACAGGTATATCTGTATTATCTGTTTTCAGTGAGAGCAGTTCTGCCTGGGGCTTGATCACCTGAAGCATCTCCTTCCACACAAAGAACTGCAGGTGACTTTCATAAGGTCCCAGACAGAGAGAGCTGCAGGTCACTTGAAGATCATCTGCTCTGGGCCTGAATAAACGCTCTGGAGTCACCATGGTGTTATCCTCAGTCCAGCTCTGTAAGAACCTCTCAGAGTTTTGAATTTCCAGAACTGAGGTCGCCTTCACCTCCAGCTCTCTACTCTCAGACAAAGCTGTGTTCATAGCATTTAACTTCTCACTCATCTTCTCTACAGCCTCTCTCTCTTTCTCCTGAAGTTCGCTCTTTATCTCATCTTCTCTCTTTCTCAGGAATTGGTGCATCTCCTCAAACTGGGTGCTGATTTGGCTCATCAGCTGACGGGACGTCTCTTGGGTTTTTGTTATTTCTTCCCTCTGTGTGTTGGCTAAACTCTCTATAGCATGGATATCACCAGGAAGGTTCTCCAAACCCTTCTCCAGGTTCCGCCTCAGAGATGTAGCTGCCTCTTTGATTGGTTTAAACTTGTGTCCATCATGCCTCTCCCCATCTCGGCATATGACGCAAGCTAACTGCTGATCTGTTTCGCAGAAGAGTTTCAGATTTTCTTCATGTTCAGGGCACAAGCACTCAGCCACCTTTAAAACAAATGAAATCAATCAATAAATATAATAGTAATAGAAGAAGATGATGATGATACAATACAAAAGGAGAGGAGACAAAGAAGAATACAATCATTAGGGAATGAGTGGACCCTGTTTAGAAATGATTGGCACTTGCAGCACTATGAGCACATACAAAATGATTGCTTTAAAAGAAAACACTAACTCACCTCTGTTTTCTCATTTCCCGGCTCCTTCTTTATCTTCTCAGCTTCTTTAGCTTTTTCAGCAAGGCTTTTCAGAATGTGGTTGGTTGTTGGGAAGTATTTCTCTTCTGTTGGAACAGTTGTCCGGCACTGTGGACACTGGTCCTGTGCGCTCAGAAAACTTGTGATACATTTCCTACAGAAAGAGTGTCCGCAGAGAAGACTCACTGGATCAGTGAAGAGAGTCAGACAAATAGAACAAGTCAAATCCTCTGTGTAAGAAGCAGAAGCCATGGCTCCTTCGTGTTTCCCCTTGCTCTGCCAGAGTGACTTAGCAAATTTGCCACATCACTTTCACTTTCCTGGAAAAGCCACACCCAGTCTTTGAAAGATATTTGTCACTAAGCTTTTCATTCCAACTTTTCTTAATAGTAAGATGATTACATTAAAATAACACACTGATGTTTCCAGTAATAGTTCAATTCAGCAAACTGGAAAAGAAGGTTATAATTGTTTATACTATAGTATATGACTCATGAGATAGAGGTAGTGCAGAAGTGTAACATCACACTCTAGTGGACACAGATTGGAACTGCTAGCTGGATAGTTGCGGGCAGGCTTTATTTCTGTGTGGAAGTTTTTACTACAAAACAACAGTGAGAAGGTTATGGTATACATGTGAAGAGGCTACTAATTTTGTAGTTCACTAAATTTGTTGTTAAGTTGTGATTGGTAGTGTTTTATGTCACTGTTGCAAAGACGACTCGCCACTTGTTTCCCCCCTCTGACTGCAGAGTAAAGACAAATGTGTACAGAAGAGGTGAGGTGAAGTTTTCCTAATGCTAATTGAAAAATAAGTTTAAGTTATGTTTATTTATATCGCTTTATAAACAAAGCAATGTTTGTGACAAAGTGCTTTACAAAGCAACATACTGAATAAACAGTAGAATGTACTAAGGTGCTTTACAGAGATACAGAATACATTTCTGTATACATGCGCAAAAACACAACAATAATACAGAGGAACAGATAAAAAGGAGCAAAACGCACACACACATAATCACTAGAAGGCATACATACAGGCATAAAAACAAAATGTGACAAAGAGATCAATTGGAATTAAAAGTAAGGAAATAAAAATAGGCACTGGAATAATGGGACTGGAATAAATTTTGGTGTTCTCTGGATAAGATCATTTATGTTGTATCAGTAGGCTACTGTGTGTGTGTGTGTGTGTGTGTGTGTGTGTGTGTGTGTGTGTGTGCAGTGCTGAGAACAATAGTAAGAATACCTGACAACTATATGATCTAGTCCTGACTAAAGCCTCTGAGACACAAAATAATACAAAACATACTCAATTTTTAATCTCTTCACTCAACACACTATAGCTGGATATGCATGACAGGACATAAATGCTACATTATACAGTAACACAGTGAATATATTAAAATCCTGCAAAATTAAAACCCTAGGAGCGTCGTGGTGTCTCAGGTGACTAAGTTACACACCAGGCACCTGTGATGTCCTGGTTGTGAATCCAGTCTAGGACCTTTGTCTCATGTCACCCACTCACTCTCTCCCATCTTTCCTTCTCTTTCCACTGTAAACCATCCAATAAAAGTAGAAATGTCCATAAAATAATGAAAACAAAATAACAATAAAATCATAGTCACCAAAACATTCACACTTTCTACATTATGAGGGGGAATTCTCAGATTACAAGGCAGTTCACGTTCTCTCTCATCTGTCTCATGGGGATTTAAGAAAAGTGAATTACCTTTTAAACTGCAGTTTAAGTCTAAATTGTTCTTCATGCCTCATCGTGTCTCAAGACACACCAAAGGTATCACACTGTTTTAACAAGTCTGGCAACCTCAGCCACAATCTACCTCACTCTGCTGTGATATGAATTTAGACAAGGAGACTAGGAACACTGGATGACAGGCAAGTACTTGATAAACACACGTTTTTGGTGATTGTGAGATCTGTTTTTATAAAATATGTCATAATGTCTTGCTCACCAAAACCACAGATTAAACAAAAAGATTGTATAGAAATAAAAAAAAACATAAATAAATAATATTTTACAGGTGAATATACATATGAAGAAATATGAGAAGAAAAACAACATGCAAACATCTTGCCAATGTGTCACAATACTATTCCTTTATAATTATTATTATTATTATTATTATTATTTTATTAAACCAACATCAGTGTTTAGGATGAGTATTCCTTTGTTGACATTGTATGTTTACATGCTTATCAATGAAATCAAGGTTTTATGGTTAAGAGTCTTTCATGATTATACTGGACATATTGAAAATGATGAAAAGGTAATCTGATACTCATTGCCCCAGTGATATATCCACTCCCTATAGTTTCTACAGTGCATACAGTAGATGCTCAGCCAAATAGCACAAGGGATAATCACATCAGATGCTGTGTGTTGGTTAAATAAAGAGAGAAGAAAAGGATAGTTGAGCTCATACTCAAAATATTACAATTTTGCAAGATGAGTTTCATAGTAACTTTTACTTGTCTTTGTTATTTAATCATTTACGTAATGTTAGCAATGTTTTTGAAGATTGGCTGCAGATGACATATTTTTGCCCATCATACTTCAGGAAATGATCTTTTACACCCAGTTCCCAATAATCTCTTTTTCCAACCTCTGTTTCCCAGTAATGCTGCCCTGAGGTGAACCTTTGGAAACTGAATGCATGATTTGTCTTTCTGTCATCAAATTTTCCAAACAAACTGTCATTATATTGCCTACTATCCATGTGGGACATGCCAAATACTGGGGCATTGCTACATTTGGAAAAGCCTGCGGTAGAGCCAAATATGGTAGAACCTGTTGCTTGGGTAGAGCCAAGTCCTGTGAAAAATGAGAAAGACTTAGCAAATTTGCCACATCACTTTCACTTTCCTGGAAAAGCCACACCCTGTCTTTTAAAGATGTATGTCACTAAGCTTTTCATTCCACCTTTTGTTAATAGCAAGATGATTACATTAAAATAACACACTGATGTCCCCAGTCATAGTTCACTTCAACAAACTGGAAAAAAAACTATGGTTTATAAGTGTTTATCCTTCAGCATAGACTCAGAAGACAGAAGTGGTGCAGAAGTGTAACATCACACTCTAGTGGAGACAGAGTGGAATTGCTGGCCGGATAGTTGGTGGCAGGCTTTATTTTTGTTTGTAAATTTTACATTTTAATTTGAATAATAGGACTGGAATAAACTTGTATAAGGAGGCGAGTTGAACAGCCTGATTCTGTAGCAGATGATTGTCTCATCTATAGATATATGTCCGTTCCTACTAACACAAGAAGAATAGTAAAATGTTGGTGTTCTCTGGATAAGATCATTTATGTCGTATCAGTACAGTGTGTGTGTGTGCAGTGATGAGAATAGTAAGAATAGCTGACAACTATATGATCTACTCCTGACTAAAGCCTCTGAGACACAAAAGATGCAATCCCTTCACTCAATAAACTACAGCTGGATATCCATGCCACAACATAAACGCTACAGCAATACAGTGAATACATTAAAATTCAGCACAATTCAAATCCTAGGACTGTCCTTTGACTAAAGTGAACACCAGGTACATGTGACTCCACTGTAAACTATCAAAGAAATGTCCATAAAATTATGAAAACCAAATAACAATAAAATCACCAAAACATTCACACTTTCTAGATTATGAGCGTACTCTCTCAGATTACAAGGCAGTTCATTTTCTCGCTGAATTTGGGTAATTCTCTCTCATCTGTCTCATGGGGATTTAAGCAAAGTGAATTACCTTCTAAACAAAATGCAGTTTAAGTCTAAATTGTTCTTCATGTCTCATTGTGTCTCAAGACACACCAAAGATACCACACTAACTTAACCAGTCTGGCAACTTTTGCCACAGTCCACCCCACTCTGCTACTGTGATATGAATTTAGACCAGGAGACTAGGAACGCTGGATAACACTCCTGCAGAGCTTTCACTCTCTGCCCCCTAGGTCATAGCAGGTCAAAATCAGCCAAATTAAGCCACTGTCACCACTCATGTTTGTAAATGAATGCATGAAATGAATTGTAAATAATGCAGTTGGGCTGTGTGGCCAAGCTCTTAGCTACTTGAGCTAGATGGGTGTGTCTGCATGTGTTTAGGTGGAGTCATTGATTTGATAATTGGACATGTAAATGTTCATGAATGTATAAATACCAGCCTTTGCCTAGCTGTGATTAAATAGACTCTGCTAAAATCAGTTTATCAAACTTGTACTTTGTGATTGTAGAATTTACGCACATTTTCAAGTTAATATGGAGGTATGAAATAAAAACAAGCATGATATACACCATATTAAGTGGAGTAGCACTGTATGTAGCAGTAGATCCGTACTGTATAATGACTTAGAGCAACAAGTTGCTCTTCTACCTCATCTTGTCTCATCAAGAACCTAACTCAAGAGGACTTTGATCATGTATTGAAAGGTAGATGGCTGAATGACAGCACAATTGAAGAGTATAATAACCTCTTGCTCTCAAATGTTAAAGACAAGCCTGCACATATTTGTTATCCCACTTTTGTGAGCCAAAAGTTGAGGAGCCTTTGGTGTGATGACATTAGTGTTCTTCCTGAAGTTCCCGAACCACCAGAAAATTGGTGGAACTTTGAGCTGGTGATATTGCCAGTTATTGTTAAATCCCATTGGGGAAGCATAGTTGTAGATTTCACCAAGAAAAGAGAGTATGGTAACAGCATAGTATTAGATGCTGAAATTATGGATTCACTGTTGCAGTATGAGAAGCAGCTAGTAAAGGTGTTTCATCCACTACAAAGATTCCTAACATTGCAGTACTTTGCACTGCATGGCAAAGGTGTTTTTCATTTTGAACGTTATCATCACTGTCCCAGCTTCCTAAAACAAACTGATGGAGCAGTTGTGGTATTTTCCCTTGTTTGTACTCCAAAGCTGTTCTGTTTGGTGTGAGCCTGAACAGCTGCACTCAGAGTGAAAGTGAAGGTGTGTCATGTATGAGTTGTCAGAGTGAAAGTTACTTCTGTGATTACATAGTGGAAACTCATTACTCTTGGACAAACTGACTAAAAGCATCTTGTGGAGGAGAATATTGTCAAGCGAGGATGCAGAGGGACCGCAGCTGATATGTTCAACCAGGACCAAGACACATCTACACTTTTTTTTGCCACTTTGCAACTTTGCTACTGTAAGTATTAAATGCTTTATTTATTATGTATCTATATTTCATATCTGATTTGTCACATTTCTTTTTCAGTCATACCTGCCATTGAAACCAGTAAATAAGAATTGTATAGTGTGAAAAAGACTTGAGACTATTGTGTGTGTTTCGAATATGTGTCTTAGATACTTTATTCTACATATGTCACAGTGGTAGTCTGGCTGACTTTGAGGGCCTGTCATGACTTTTTTTTTTTAAATAGCCTGGACCTAAATGTTAGTGTGTAGTGAAAGTACAGGTCTGTAGGAGTGTTTTGACATAGAACTTGTCCACTTACAATGAAAAATAAACTGTACAGTGTCCAATTTAGTCAGAAAGTGTCACAGTTTTACAGTATGGCTGACTTTGAGGGCCTGCCATGACTTTTCTAAAACAGCTTGGGCCTAAATGTTAGTGTGTAGTGAAAGTACAGGTCTGCAGGAGTGTTTTGACATAGAAGTTGTGAACTTACAATGAAAGGTGACCTGTGTAATGTTTAATCTGTGTAGCCTACGTAGTCCAAAAAGGCCAAATCTCTGTTTAAATGTAGAGGGGAACCTTCAACTAAACAATTTTTATCTTGGAAAAACATTGTGCATATTGTAGTTGCATTTTGTTGCTTAATTATTTGTTTTTTTGTGCAAAAGGACGTTTTTTTAGTCAACATTTGAGTGTTGTGGATTTCTAGAAATGACGCTCTTATTCTGAAAAAATCGGACCGGAAGTCTTATTCTTATTTCAGCTGGTGGAAGACAGCCACTAATGTAAGACGCTATAGTTTTTTTCCCTTCTGTGCCCCCACTCTCTGTCGGCAGCCAGCTATGTACCGACACGTGAAGCTAACTTTCTAGGTTAGATTACATAGCTTAGTAGCTGTACATGTAGCTGACTACATAAATAAACTAACGTTATGCCATTGCTCATAACCGCAGATATAAACCACTCTGGTCCTAAAAAAAAAAGTTGAAAGCTTCGGTAACACAATTTGAGACCCTTATTGGTATTTCACTTGTGTAGGAGGAAGAAAGGCCTTAAACCTCTTCGGCTGAGTGAACAGCGACGCCCGGCCGAGGTCGGTCTGACGCTGTGCTTTGTCACGCTCCTTCGTAGCTCTTTTAGCCTCTTATATAACTAGTGTTGGACGCCGATGGGTCCGTTGGGCTCCCGGGGTTTGGTGACCGGATTCTCCGGTCTGCCGTGTTGCAGGGGGGCCGGGGAACGGCTACTTCAAGCCGATCGATCCGTGAGGCTACCGGGAGCTCCGGGTCTCACGCTGCCCTCCCTCTCCCTCTTAGCTGTTTTAGCCTTGTCTGTTATCAGCTTCTTGTTTTGTTTTGTTGCAGAGGGTCCAGCAGTTACAGTCCTGTCTTCCATGTTACCACTATCTGCCATATTGATTAGCTTCACGCTGTTCAATCTAAGCAACTAGTCTGCGTCGTTAATATAGAACATCCTTGGTCAGTACGGCCAGTTGCTGTGGTCCGGGGACACAGAGAATGAACAGACTGAAAGCAACACAAACTAAACTCTTTTTTTTTTTTTAGTTTAGCTTAACTGTTGGCCTTTATGCCCTTATGTCCTTGGCTGGACTCCATAGTGCAGTGGCTTTACTGTGTTATTTACAAATGTGTTGCGGTTTCCATCGCCCTCTAGTGGCCAGAAGATTTTGCTTATTTAATTTAATTGTGTTTAATTGCTTTAATTGTATAAAATTTGACATATTTGCTTGGCATATTTGCTTAAACCACACTTAAATCAAACAAATGAAGGCTTGCCAAGTGCTGGACTGTGAGAAAAAATAACTTAACAATCCAGATGCAGTTGCCATGTTGTCTTTCCTATCATTAAAAACAGTAATCAGTGTAATTTGACTCGATTCAAATACAGTTTTTGACAGTTAGAATAGGGTGTTGGACTAGTTATCCTCAAACAGGGCAGACAGGACTAGTTGTTGGTTGCTTCAACCTCCACACCAGCCCTGAGGGTGCCCATGTACACATATATACACATCACAGTCTGACCTTCCCAAACAATTGACTCTTAGTTAGGGAGATTTTACATTATTCTGTAAGAGATCTGATGGGAGCAGAGGACTCAAGTTTGGTATTATTGAGGCAAACTAGGCTAGGACCTAAAGTTTTGAAAACAAAATGGTCATCAATCTAAAAGGTTTGAGACAGATGACAATAGGTCAAAGCTTATATAGAGCACACACACACACACACACTGAGGCTTGAAATTAATTAAACAGTTACGTTCTCTGTGTGTTAAAATAATATGGTTAAGTAGGGTCTAACCTTTTCTATTGCTATCCCCACAAAATTATAAATAATAATAAAATAATGTATATAACTGTAAATCAAATTGGTTACATGGTGACATACATTTGAATCCCACATTATGAACTCTGTAAGGTCATGGCCAAGCCACACAGCTACTCACTAGTCATAGTGATAACCTGTCTGTCGACCGGCAGTTCCTCTTCAGCACAACAATTGGTCCAGAGCTGATAGCGCCACGGGAGTTGAACATCATTGGACAACGGGCTCTCCTCTGAAATCACCGAATCACTTAAGTATGAGGGGTGATTAATGCCCAAGACAAGCAGCACGAGCAGAAGCATTAACTATATCGCCTCTCTTTTGAATGGATTTAAAGGAAAATCCCACTCTCCGATACTCTTACATTGCTATATAGCATCAGCCAATGCAGTGCAGGAGTTACTTTGTGATGAAGTGTTGTAATGCGTCTTGTTGTACCCACTTCCCTGCAACCTGCCTTGTTGTTTTCAGTAATTTATTTCCTACATTTTTCAGATTTACTTTTGACAAACCCCCAAGAAAATGGGCATAAAAATCTTTCCATTTAGCTGTGGGTTGCACTGCCTGTAGTAATTGGATATTGGATATTGAATACTCTGTGGAAATATATATTTTTTTTGCTTTCCATTTTTAACTTTTAACTTCCACTAACTAAATATATTCATCAGTGTGTTTTTACTTGTTTGCTTGGCAAGATGTTGAAGGTGGAACACCAAATATCCATTGAAAATCCAACATCCAATATCAAGCCAACTTTACTCCAGTCTTTGCCACGGCCGGATTATCCAATGGGCATTCTGGGCCCAGGGGTCCATGCGCACTTGGGGGCCCAAGCAGCACAAAAAAAAAAAAAAATACAGGGGCCTCATGTAGACTGCGTAGATTTCATACTGAAAGATGGCGTAGTCACAAAACTTGAAAAGTATGTACGCACAGAAATTTTCAGCTGTATAAGGTCCTGGCACGCCAGGTCCTGCGCACCTTTCCTTTATACATCCCAATCAACGTGAAATTTTCTACACTATTTTTTTTGTTTAAGTTTTACGCACGGGTGGCCTTTCCTTTCTTACCATTCAGTCCCGCAGTCAATGTACAACTTCGGTGGTTTGTGTGAGCAGGTACTACACAAATCGTTGGACATCACACAGTTGTTCCAGGACTTATTCCGAGTGCATCTGCCCACCTGACACTGCGTTTTCTTCCCAGGAGAGATGGATCTGTGCGCCTCACCTCCTGTGCGCCATGGATCTCTGTGCGCCTCGGCAACTGTACAGTCCCCGACATGCCTTAACATCTCCATGTCACATAAACAAAGAAAACTGTCCAGTTTACTGGCGATCTTGGTTTGGCATTGTGAGTATGTGTGTGTGTGTGTGTGTGTGTGAGGACAACCTACATTAAACATAGTATTATCATTATCATACCAAACCAAGTTGGCTAAGGGCCCATCAAACATTTGTGCCCAGGGGTCTCTAACTTGATGATTCGGGCCTGGTGTTTGCGCAGCTGGCAGTCTTTGTCAGTTGAGAAAAAGTGAGAGTGACCACTCTTATGCAAAATACAACATGTCTTGAGGCTACTGTTGGTGGATAAATTGATATCTCTGCCTCTTCCATGATGGATTTCTCTCTGTAATTAGGGGTGTGAGGAGATGCTACTATTTGTATGTGTATCTGTATTGGTTAAAAGTGAAAGTGGGTGTGGTTTAGGATGAAAATAAAAAATCTCCCCCATTTTGTCCCCGTTGTAATCATTGCCATTGCTATTGTTGACATATTAAAGCATTTAAATTCTTGTTTTACAATGACCTATCAACAATAATGAAGTATAAATTCTGATTGTTTTGCTTTTCAAAGCTGTATTTAAAAAAACAACAACCTAGATGCTATGCATCCATAAACATAGGCTTTTATGTACACAGCCATAAACAACCATAGCCAAAACCAATAATAAACAGGAAGAAAATCTCCATCCTGATCTTACTGTATGCTAGTATGAACTGCATGAACACTGGGGGACACTAAACAGTCAATTATAAACTGAACAAATGCTATGACTCAAAATATATTTTTCACAGAACTACTCTATGCAACTGGAACCCCACCACCAATCCCCACTCCTAACTGGGCAACGCTAACAGTAACAGTAAATTATATATGCCACCCACAATATACCTCTTAAATCTTCATGTGCCCCCACTGGTATGGGGTGTAAATAAACAAACAATACAAATCTGCAGTGAGTAAACACAAATTTGTATGTGACGTCATTTTTGACTATGTTTCATTATTTTTTATTATTTCAACTTGAAAATGCCACCTCTCCACCTCCTTGCCTGCTGACTGAAATATGAAATCAGATCACAATGTGGACAGGATGCACACAATGTGTACACTTAGGCCTATAAATACCAGGTGCAAATGCAAAGGGCCTGATCGGATTGGTCATATCTGGATAGCATATCTGGATACAGATTGCATTTTAATACCAGGTGTAAATGGGGCATTATATTCCACAATCTTGTGTAACGGTGGCACTTTTTCTCTCTATTTAATTTGCTTTAATTTAATTTACTAATTTTATTTTTTACTCACCGGATACAGTTGTTATGGGTAGCTTATTTCATATCCAAATTACTAGAGCTAGCCTACTTAAATAACTGTTCAATTTCTATTTCCATATCTGCTGAATTTTCAAACTAAATTGCTATATATTTTTTCAAAATGGCTATTCCTGTAATTATCTAAGGTCTTTTTTTTTTTTTTACTTTACCCTTTCTGAGGCTAGTAGCTTAGTTTCCCCAACAACATGCTTCTCCCACTGGCATTAATCACCCCCCATACAGCGCTTAGCTACCGGTTACAACCGTTCGCGGTCCCATAAGAGGGACGGCTAACCAGCAGCGTTGACTTATTTATTTATGCCTTCCTTAATACCTTCTTTCGCTAGAGAGACGACATGGATGACAGAACAGTATGTTAGACGTACATACCGGGACCTATGAACGTGTATCTTAAGGTAAGCCTGTTTATCTGTCACAGTAATAGTGGTGATTTTGAAGGATAGCGTACACTCCTCGGTGCTGCTGCTCAGCATCAGCAGCGTGGATATCCGTGCATCCACATGTTTAAAACCGAAAGAATTGCATAAAATACATGTGTTCTGCTTTCTACCTCATCTATACCGATGAATATGACAATATGATCACAGAGACCGTGACTGCCCTGTTCATCGTTTACAGCTGTCTTGATCCCAGTTGATAAATGAACAAAAGGCTGGTTGTCCAGCATCAGCATCTGGTTGTATTAATCCTTCACATACAAACGCGGAGACACAGCAAAGCTTTCTGTTATCCGCGGGGCGTGTGCTACCATACAATGGCATTTTGTCATTATAGGCTACAGCGCTATTTCACAGCCTGAACATTTTAGGATACAGCGCCGATGGAGCCAGCAGTGTCTAGTATGAGACAATATTTGCGACAATATTTCAATTTCACAATTATTATTTATTTAGCCTATACGACCTGTCCGTTCAATGCAGTTATATTTTTGAATTATTGTTTCGTTGCCAAGCAGGAGGTATTTGCCCATAACTGACCATAATTTACCCATCATAAGGGTGTGCCTCTGCCAAGGAGGGATGATATTCTCAATGATACAGCGCCCCTGCCACGTGTCTTTGATTTGTTAAAACGTGTGTAATTATTCTCCTAAAACCATGTTTTAATCAACGATCATTTACAATACTACATCATTTCTCGCTCTACACCAGTGGCGGGGTCCGGGGATCCCCAGCGGTCCTTGAGGGGTTTCCATGGGAAGGGGTTCCCCTGCAAAATCAGGAATAGTTGAATTTAACAATAATTCACATGAAATGATCCCTTATGAGAGGATGCATTGGAATGACTACTAATCATAGGTGTTGGTCTCACCACTAGTATCTACACTGTATACAGTCATGCAATTCAATACTGAATCAACAAAAATCTCCCTAAATGGGGTCGCGGGACCAAAATCTTATCAAATGGGGGTCTGTGGACTAATTTGTCTATTTGGGATCTATATCCTGAAACCGTTTGAGAACCCCTGTGCTCTGTAGGCCTACACAACCACTATCAAGACTTGGAGTGTGATCCCCATGCATGTAGCCCACTATATTGCACCCTTTGTTTCCGCAGGTAATGTAACAAAGCCATGCGTAAGACACACTCCCATGCATGGTGATTGTGCGCCGTTAAGGTTACAGACCCACACCTGAGGCCCAGCTGGGAGCTCCAACATGCATCAGTTTCCTCTGTGGTTCGGTGAATGTGATATGGAGCGCCACTGAATGCTCATCGGGGGTTTCCCACGGTTTTGACCGTTGAAAGGCGGTCTTTCTGTGTTTAAAATTAGTTGAATAGACTAGAGAGAACAGCACTAGAATAGTGACATGATAGAGGACTTATAGTGTGTCTGTGGTACTCTATAGTGAGTTTAAAGTGACCTTATGCACGTTATGGTATTTTTTTTAAAATCCCCAATAGTGTTTCTATAGGATTTATTCTTATATTTTGTCTAGTATAAATTTGACCAGAAGTAGCTGCATTATATTTACACCTGACCTTTGAAATGTTAACATTGCCTTAGTTGGGTTTAGCCAGTTAAAACATTTAGCTAACTACTACAGTTACCCTAAATAAAAAGCACTGTAATATCAAAATAATACTCCTAAAAAGACGTGTAGTATGATATTGCTGTGATATTTGTATAGTATCTTTCTAAAATGCATTATACGGTTCCTATGGCTCTTTTTCTTAGTTGTCAAACAGAATTATACCTTGTTTCTTAAATCTTCTAAAACAGGCTACATACTGGAGATGAGCAGTTTGGAATTGCCTAATTTAGAGAGAGAAGGGAGGCACGTTATCCCATTTTATTTCCCTCATGGGAGAAAGGATGTGATATGTTTGTTTCTTTCTAACTGGCAGGCACCTTGTAATGTCGTGTAGTGTTACTGTTTCCATGAATTTGCATTGTAATACAACAGCGTGTGTGGCTAGTGTATTAGAATGAGGAGGACACTTTACCATTCTGCCGGTTTTGTCACCTTGGGACTTGTGTGATTCCCAGTGAGTGTTGATCTCTTGTCCCTTTTACATAATTTATAAGAGGTTCCCATCAAGTGAACAGTGAACAGACACACTAGAGGACTCATAACGACTGTGACAGTTAAGGTTTACTGCAGTTACAGCAAGCTGTGTGTGTGTGTGTGTGTGTTATTACTGTTCATTGTTTGCTTTCTTTTATCCATCAAGAACACCCTGCCAGTTGAAACAGAGTTAATCACTCTGCAGACACTACATCTTTTTTTAAGAACAGCGAGTGAATGTACTGGGCTCTGCTTACGCTGGCACATCGCTAAACAAGTGCTCAGAGTATCATGCATTTCCTTTTATGACATTATTCTTTTATCAGATAATATAGAGTAGTGTCAGTGGAAAGACGGAAGGTGAAGGGAATGATGCGCGAGAATTTAAACACACACCTTCAGAAGTAGGTGGTATGCTGCTTAGCCCAGTGAGCAAGCAGGACACTCCAAGAAGTGAACATGTAATTGCATCATTTAATTTCATCTTTGCAACCATCTTTGAAAACAGGTAACTGCTGCTGAGCACTGCAGTGACTCCATATGACTGTGGAGAAAACGACAATAACAAGATTCCCAAGGTCATACATTTTTATTTTGGCACAGTATGAATGCAAGTTCATAAGCAGACCATTAATGCACTCCCATAAAACTACTGCAGTTAAAAACAGTTAACAGTTTCAGTTAAGTAAGGTGACACTTGTCCTGCACACGATTAAAGGGAGGGGGAGGCAGAAGAGAACATTTTAAACTCAAATGTAACACCACCGGTCCGATTTTGGCGAAACTGATGCATTTTGGCGCTGTGTTCTCATGTTTACAAAAAAACATTACACTGATTGGCCTGATGAGGGCGCTGTAATTAAGGTTTGAAAAGCCCTCGCTCCTGCACTGTGAATCCGATTAATATGGCACTTGCTACATACATCCAGCTTTCCTTACAAATTACTCTGGCCTGATGGGGACACTATAATTACAGGTCAAAATTGTAAACTTTGAAAGGCCAGAACTGCTACACCACCGGTCCGATTTTGATGGAACATGGAGGGGTGATGCATCTTGTTCCTGATTGGCCCAAGGGGAGCCTGCATCATTCATGGGGGATGACATCTTTACTTGTTATAATAGTATGTTCTACCCCTTTCTACCCATTTTTTACAGCAAAGCTCTAACAGCGCAGTTTATGGGTATAAATCCACTGCATTAGTCAATCATTATGGCGGGATGTACAACTGAAGAGGCATAGGTCTAACATGTTGTTGGCATAAAGATGCTTTTGGAAAACCCAGTCCGCAAGAGTCACACTGGCAGCCTGGTTCTGATTTGGGGACAAAGGCACTGTCCCATTCCTTCCACCTGTTCTTCATTTCTGGCCTAGCAAACGGATATTACCTGGGTGAGGTCCAGTTGGCACACAGTAGTGGTGATAAAGGGTACCACGCCACACCACACTAATGACTACTTATCATCTGGCTGCTGTCTGTAAGTGTGAGTGTGTGGAGAGTGGGTTGCTAAGATTGTGTGTGAATGTGAAAGAGAGTGAACGAGTCTGATGACGTGCTTGACGATGTGTAACCTGTAGGTTATTGAATCTAAATCTTGACTGATGGGGCCACAAACAGAACAAGCCTAGTCAGTTTGAAACAGGAAGTTTCAATGCTGCTCTACTTCTTGCACGTGACAACCAGCGGCTACACAATGTTCACTCATAAGGTTAAGGTGAAAGACTTTTCTATGAGACCATTATTCATCTTTACTTCTGTTTCACACTCTTCGTTTTCATTTTGTGTCGTAAAACTAAGACACAGTACACTTACAGTATTTGCATATGTTTATGCAGGCTCATATCGCAAATGGCTTTGTCTGTGTCTATATGCAACACTGCTATGCGGATGTGCATGCTAGCCTAGTTTGCATCCACATGTGTTTTCATGCATAAAGCCAGAGTGCATCTCTGTGTGTGGGTTGTCAGAGCAGTGACTCAGCATTTCCTGTGTCAAAGAGCGAGAGACCGACTCAGTCTATCAGTTTTCTTCATCAAAGTTTCAACCTCCTCTTCATTATTCTACACCTTACAACCGGCTTCTACAAGCTGTACACTGATTTTCTCATCAATGATCTTGATTGTCTGTGAACAAAGGTGTATTATATGAAATTGAACTCAATCATGGTCCTGCATGTGCATGTGTAATAGGAAAAGACTTTCACAACATTTACCAAATACTGAACCATTTTAGTGACAGCACAATGATTTGAGATGGATCTCTTTTGCCATTATCATAGTTGTTATTCTGTCGCTGTGATGATAAGCATATTGCAGAACTAATGCAGTTTAATGTGAAGAGATCATCTGACCCACTTCACACAAACAGATGGGGCCATATCAGACCAGATCTGGAGGAAGGACTCAACAATGCTGCATACACCATGTTATTCAGTCTTCCCAAGTGTTACTTGAGTCATACAACTTTTAAACCCGAAGGTCTTCATCTGGTACCCCATGGCACCTATCATGAGTTTCCATACTAGCCTCTTCTTGGTATTGTTTGAGTAGGGTATCTTACCAAGACAACTATCTCTGCCTATTGCAGTACAGCCAGTTGTGTTCAAAGCCATTTCACCAGCTTCCTTCTGAGGTGCTGAAATGATTTGACAAACCTATTATCACAGTCTGGTTGAGATTGTTTCCACAAAGGCATTTGACCTGAGCTCATCTAGCAGACTATCAGACAAAACACTGTCATCTTTGTGTGAAATGATCTGCAAGGGACTGCGAGTTCCTGTAAAGTGAGTGATTTATAGGGCACAGTGGTCATCTCTCCTCCCTTTGAGCCTCAGCCTACACTTAACCAGAAGAACCATGACCTTCTGAGCTCAGGGTTTCTAGGTGTATTTCTTCATGTCCCCCCACTTCATATTAGGGCTGGGCAATATATCAATATTATATCGATATCGTGATATGAGACTAGATATCGTCTTAGATTTTGGATATCGTAATATTGTGATATGGCATAAGTGTTGTCTTTTCCTGGTTTTAAAGGCTGCATTACAGTAAAGTGATGTCATTTTCTGAACTTACCAGACTGTTCTAGCTGTTCTATTATCTGCCTTTACCCACTTAGTCATTATATCCACATTACTGATGATTATTTATCAAAAATCTCATTGTGTAAATATTTTGTGAAAGCACCAAGTCATCCCTACAATATTGTCACAATATCGATATTGAGGTATTTGGTCAAAAATATTGTGATATTTGATTTTGTCCATATCGCCCAGCCCTACTTACAACTGAACATTTAGCCCACTTCTTAGAAAATACAGAGATATATATCGTGTATCGTCATTCAGCCTAAAAATACAGAGATATGATTTTTGGTCCATATCGCCCAGCCCTACTTCATATTCATTCAAGGTTTTCTTGAGGTGTTCAAGTTTTCAAGGACAACTCCTTCCCTCTTCTTCCATGTAACTGATGTTTTGTGTTCCTGGTCACATCCTAGCATTCATCATTCCTCTGATTATCTTTTTAGCTACCATGTCTAACTCCTGCATCTTCCCCTCCATCTTTCCTTGAAAGGCAGAGGGTTGCTGAGGCTAAGTGCAGCTTAAGGCTCTGAGCTCTGCCAGCAGCTTTCTAGTTCTCAGGCCTCCTCTTGACCATCTCGCCTTAAGACACTTATTCTACTATGCTAGCATGTCTGGAATCTAAGCCTCCAATTGGCTGGCTCTCTAGGTCATTTTTTCCAGTTGGTTTCACCTGCAAGCCAACAGGAGGCAGCAAGACAACGAGCGCTGGCATGTCTGCAAGATGTAGAGCAGGGGGTGATGCTTGTGTCTGTGTCTGCCACTGGTAGTGAAGGTAGATGCATGCAAAATGTCAAAAGGTTATCCAACACAGTACATATGCCACATTACACAACAGTGTTTGAAGGAAGTTGGCCTTTATGCAAGTAATGCCAAAGAGAGCCTGTTTCTTAAGAGTTCTTTTCAAGTGCTGTATAACATCCATTTCCTTCACCACATCAAGCTCCTCAGGTAGCATACAGCAGACTAACCATTGTTGCGCACCAGACAGAAGATGCAAGATGGACGAGATTGTTACGGCAGTGTCAGGATTTCCTGAATTATATGACCCATCTCTGTTAGTTTACAACATGCGGCTAGCAAGCCTACCTACTCCACTACATCCAAATGTGTGAAACGCATACAGGTAATGACTTTTGATTGAGAGAAGAGACACAAAGTGAAGTGGTCTTGCTGGTCTACATGTAACGTCAGCCTGTAACTCTCATCACAGTGTCAGTGACTACATGCTACGTCCAGTCTCGTCTCACTTCATTGCCAGACACTGTGCACTGTTGTTCATTGTGATCGGTTTAAACTAGCTATTGATCTTATCATTGGTCCCTCCCATGCCCCTTCCGCCATCATCTCTAGTACACTAATGGCCCTGGCATTGACCAAAATCCCTATCATCATGTTCCTTTTTCTTTGAAAGGTTGTGATAGGCGTTGTCATTGCATTAGCATTCTCATGATGAATATTTTCAAATACAGAAGTGTAACATCCTGGAAAAGTAGTCATACTTGCAAAATTTGCATACCCATTCTTTATTTGCATACCCAACAACCCATATTCGGTGTGTCTTAGCTTACTGCACTAGTAGGAGTATTTGTTCCACCAGAGCATCTGTACCCCCCCTCTCTGTTGTTCCTTCCCCCTCAGCTTGTGTGAGTGCATGAGAGAGAAAAAGGGGGGGATAGAAAGAGAGGGAATGAACAGTACAGCAGACAGTGGAGATGCTGCACTTCCATATACGTGAGGGGTAAATGAGCAGTCCTGTCTGCCTATGGGGTTAGTTGATGTTTGCTCTCTGAGCTGCAGCCAAGCAGAAGACCATTATTGGGTCAGTGCCTGCTTTGTCCCATCCCATTAATTCCCCATAGTGACAGTGGGGCCCTGGAGGGCCGGATTACCCTGCCCACTGTAAGATGGGCCACTACTGTACTGGGAGGCGTGACTGAAACTGGCCTGCTATTGGGGGAGTGGAGGTAGGTTGCACTAATAGGAGCTCGCCTGGGCTTCTAGTTTATTGGCAGTCTATTGCAGTAGTTTCCATATGTGTATTGATGTATTGGAGGACTTTGAGGGCATCCCAAATGGGGTCAACAAAATCACAAATTGTTTGATGTTATCATCAACCTATTTCAGTTAACACACAATGCAACATGAGATGGAGTGGGAGGGACAACCTCTTGTGTTGTGCCATTTCCTAGAGGAACTTCTGTGTGGGGACAAGAGCATACTGTATGCTATTGATTTTATAAAATTTGATTAGATTAATTTCATAGAACTCAAATATGGCGATTTTCACCTGCTTTGTCAAGTTGTTGAAGTTAAAGTTTTGATACTGCTGAAAACATTGTATGTTCAACTTACAAAGCTCACTAGGCTTTTAGTCATAAACAAATAGATCAGATCAATGGGGTGGTAATTACAAGCGGTTAGCTTTGTTGTTGAGATGCAGTATCTGCTGCATGTTGAATGTTATAGACATCCTGTACCTGTTTGACCTGAGTTGCCTGTAGCCCAGAATCCAATCTAGGTTCCTTAAAGCATTACTAGCAGCTTTAGGGTCATAACACCGGCTGAGACAAAACTCAGAATCTAACCAGGATGCACAAAAAAGACTAGTGTTTTTATATCAACACAGTAGCCAATCGCTAGGTTACACTGTTGTGGAAACTTTGTGCAGAAAATTCTAGGGATTTTTTTCTGAGGTCATGAAGGCACCGCCAATATATTTGACACATGATCATATGATAGAAATTGACTCATATGCTGGACGAAAATAGAGACTAGACGAAAAACTAGTTTTGAATACATTAAGGAGACACTGTGGAAGGAAATCACAAATATTTCCGGAATAAGTAAAACAAGGCCAAAGTGGTATGTACAATACTGTATATAATGGCATGTACTCTAATGTGAAGTCTTTGTGTCACAGCATAGCTTTGATACTCTCAGTTTGACTCTGTGTAATAAGTCATCATGAGTTTTATTACCTTGTGGTTGGAGAGAGCCTGACTCGTAATGAAGGAAGGCCTTTACATGCCCTAATAAAGCAAAAGATTGGGCAGAAATAGCTGCTAGGTGGAGAGTAGCACTGTACAGGGCTCTAGCTGTAAAGCACTCTTAATCGGTTTCTCCACTCTTTATAATTTTATCACTTGTTGTTTCCTGATCACTGAGCCAGTTAGCTCAGGGCATACAGTCTCTTCCATCTATCCACTTTGTATATTTGCCTAGATAGATCTTTTTCTCTACCATGTGTCTATTAACTTTGCAGTCAAAGGTGTTTATCAGCAATTAAGTGGGACTGTGCACCATCCGAAATGGATATAACGAGTATAAGAATTGTACTGTATGGCAGCATAAAACAAAAACGTTGTGTGACTTGATCAAGGCATTTTTGTCTGGGGACATTCGGTCCCCCCAGAGGCATAATCTCAGAACCACAAGTCAAAATTGACCCTCCTCTTTGGCCCAACAGGCATCGGTCCAGAGAAAATACGGCACCAGGAACCAAAGCCCTAAAACAGATGAACCAAGCCCATGAGCCGCATTGTAAGCGTGGCCTGTATCGAGCCTAGGGGCAGTTAGGGGCAAGATAGAGCCACTACCGTGAAAAGAGCAGATGTGCATTTGAGTGTATGAGAGATTTGGGAGGGAAGCGCAGGGTAGACTGTGGAAATGCAATGGAGATGTTGCGTGTTTGACACAGCACTGTCGGCTAACCCAGAGACGCTATGCAGTCATGGAGATAGGCAGTGCAATATTGTATATTTACAGTGAATTTCCAGTTCACATATACTGTAGATGGAGATGGTGTAAAACTGTGGAATTCAGGTAAAATTGAAGGAAAACAACAAATTACTTCTCCACTGCCCCCTTGTTAAATATGAACAAATGGAAAAACTGTCGATATTACATGCAGTTTACAGTAGGAGAGAATATATCACAGGGAAGTAATTATACAGCCTTCAGACAGATTGACTGCAAGACATAAACAGCAGGAGGCAGACAGATACACAGCCGAACTTTGGGGGTCTCAGCCATCTTTCTTGTTCGAGCGAGGTCAACCGCTTCACTGCCTGAGAGATGCAGCATACAGTAGCGGTCTGACGCCCACCCATTGAGGACCAGTCTGTCTGTCTGCTCGTCCTTCTGTCACTGTTTTTCCTTGCTTCACCAGAATTTTGATAGTGAATCTAGTTTCCAAAGAAAAGAGCCGCACCTACAGGAAGTCAATTAACAGAAAATACAGGGGAAAAGTACTGGTGACACCATTTAATTTCCAAGTGATCTCAGAAAGTGCAGTGCAGGAACGGCAGCAATGACCGCTAAAGACTAAAGATGTCGCCAAAATACAAAAAAAAAAAAAGATCTTGAGGATTACTGCTTTAACTAAAATGCAGTTTCTTTCTTTCATCTAGTCTTCATTGATGTCATGTTACCATTTTCCTCAAGAGCAACTCCTAGGTGGCCCCACAGGCTGTAATAGACCCTACACTCACTGTAATTGGTATTGTGTCATCTTCTCAAAATGTTAAAAGATCTCTCTCCTCAGTTTTGATGTGGAAACAGATAGCCAAAGAAAACGGAACTGTCCAAAGAAAGACAGCATGAGTCACAAAGCCATATTTACAAGCCCAAATAGAGATGAATGAAACTCTTGTCTCTGATGTGTACAGAATGACTCTAAAAGCTCTCAGGTTGGCATCAGGGAATAAGATTATTTCCTCTCCTGTAAGTAGCGGCCAAATGTATGTTACCTCAGCCTCCCAGCATGCATGGGATCAACAAGTTCCAAACAGACAAGCTGAATTTAGGCAAGTATGCTTTGCTAATGTGAGGTTCAAAGAACTGGTTCCAGGAAATACATTACATCAGTGCTTCAAACAGTTCAAACAGAGTTGCTTGTTGTCACAGTAAACTCAATGCATCACAGTTCCACTCATCGTTTGTCCTGTACTGTGGTTTACTGGAGGGAAATGTTGCAAAATATTGCTTCAGCATTGCTGTTTCCTTTCCAGTAAAGACAACGATTGCAGTTAAACATAGCAACATGTAAAGGCAGTGCGTGCTGACACTGCCGTTTCCCAATAAGATTCGGTTTGAGACTTAATTTGAGTCTGTGTTCTGTTTCTTAGATGTGCAACAGCCACGTGAGAGCCTCCCTCTTGATACTTCAAAAGCCTTTGTTTACCAAAGAGGAGGAAAGACTCCCCGGGCCAAAGCAAACAGGTTTCTGCTGTGAAGAATAAGGAGCCGGAAGGTAGGGGCAGAAGACTTTGCGTATTAATATCACAACTCCTCACTCTGATCTCACTATGAAAACAGAAATGAAAAGGCGCGATAGAGGATTTGATAGGAATGAAACAAAAAAAGCTCCAGTGAGAACTTTTGCCAGTTCTGCCTTCTAAGCGGCCGGGGGACAGACAAACAAACAGTAGCCCGGGACAGCATCACCCCACCGTGGCGCATTGTTAAACAGGGTGCCCCGGTTCAACTCTCAGCACTCTCTCACCCCCGGCTCTCTCATCATCACCTGATCATGATCCACTCTCACCCTGACCTCTCACATCCTGCTGCCCTAAACAACCTACTCCCATCCCCTCAGCTCATACATTCCTCTAACTTTCTAACACCATATTGAACACCCCCCACCCCCACCCCCGCGCCTCAGACCAGCGAGGACAGACTGAGGGGAACGAGGCCTAGCTTCACTTGGCCATCCATCAACCTGTCAATTAGATTTAATTAGATTTTAATTGGATTTTATGCTCTGGCTTCCCTCCCAAACCTTATTATCCCCACTTATCATGAGCGATCAGCTGAGCAGACAACAGCAGACAACACTGTGGATGGCTAGCACAATTCATTTTGTGCTGTCCAGCGAACACTGCTTGGGACAGCTTTGCTTGTCAGGCGTTTCTAGTATTCTGTACTCCACTCAGTGACGTTCATGCGGCATAATGAGGGGGGTAGCTTGCAACTACCAGCTTTACAGGCTATGTTTTAGTTTCAGCGAAACTAAAACTAAAAACTAAATGAAAAATGTACACACAGTGCTGGCTATGGCGTTACTGAGAGCTGGGATTTGCTTCTGTGCTTGCTGGGGCAGTTTGCTTTTCTGTTTGATCACCTGCGTGTGTGGGATTTGAGGCAGAATGTTTGTGTGTGTGTTTGTGCGTGCGCAGACCCTTAATGATCATTTCGATACATATTGTATGTGACCATGTATCTTTGTTCGCCATAGGCATTGGCTATGGACAGAGGTATAGCAGCCTGTTTCTCACACTGCACCGAGAAACCGCTCCACCTTTGCTGTGCACTAAGACTGACAGCAGTGACTCATGTCTTTAATGGATGGCTGTAAAGGCCGCATTGTGTGACGCAGCTTCTGAAGAGGCTCTCAGAGCCCGGAGACTGTCAGGAACACCTGAGAGTCACTGTGGGATTAACATAGTGATCAAGAGATAGGGAGGAAACAGAGAAATAGGTGTGTCCTTTTTTGTTATCTTCAAACTGCTGTGTGTGTGTGTGTGTGTGTGTGTGTGTGGGAAAATGAGGGTGTAAGTGAACCCAGGCTTGTTTAAATTTACAGGAGACTCATTTTAGTCCATAAAAACGTGATCAAAATACACTTTTTTTGATTAAATTATCAATTATTATTCAAACAAACAAATGTGAGCGCTGTTATGAAATATACTATTGTAATACAAAGATCAACAATCTATGAAAAAAACGACAACAATGTACCTCATTGTCCATGTTGGGCCACATGTTTGTGTATAGGCACTGTGCACATACGCGTGCCAATGAATGCATGTATTTATGAACGTATGTGTTTGTGTGTGTGTGTGTGTGTGTGTGTTCAGCACAGTTTGCCTTCAGTGGGAGGGAGCAGAGGTACAATGCGGTCTCCTCCAGGTGGATTATCCGGGCTGGGGGCAGTCCCTTCCCTCCAGGCTGCCTCCAGGACCCCACTGACGGGGCGTGTGAATGTGCCGATGTGCTGCCTCAGCGCGAGACTATAAGAAGCTTTGAGAGACGGGCTTAGGACCTGGCATGGATACCTCTCTCTGCCTCTCCGTCTTTATCTCACCCTCTCTCTCCCACTTCCTCTATCGCCGTCTCCTCTTTTCGTCTCTCTTGTCGTCTCTCTCTCACCCTGGACGGTCTCTGTAGCATGTCAGCCGACCTGTTGATCCTCATGAGGGGGAATGGAGGTAGGGTAGAGTATATTTATAATATGATTTATCATGTGTAGGGCTTCTTTTTTTTCACAATAATAGGGACGATGTATTCCCCTTTATTGCCACAGCCTTAATGCTATTGTATATTTATTTACTGGACTTATTTAGTCAAAATAAATTCTATTCTCGTATACCGTAGAGCAGAGAAAACTGTCTTATGTACTGTAGAGAGAAGTGTGTAGCACAATAGACTAGAACTGTCTTGTTTGAAGACTTTGTCGGCGGTGGTTTTAAATATTGTCTTTAGGGCTGGATGTAGGTTGTGGTTGCAGTTACGTGCAGATGTAAGAATCTTCCAAAGCCGTCATAGAGTTCAGCAATGAAATTCTCTTTGAAAATGGAATAATGTCTCTACTCCAGCCAGGAAAGCACTTACATTACAACATGCTAAGGTGCTGTGCTTCAGCTTGAGCTGTGTTTATCAGCTAGCTGATATGAGAGAGGTCCACAGTAGTTATGAGGTCATTCTTTTTATTAGGAAATGGGCCAAGGAAAACTTTATTTTCATCAGTGTTGGGGCTCATTAACTTATGTTTGTCCAAGGTTATTTACTGACTGTTAATAAGTTTCTAACTGGTAGCCCACTAATTATGTGGGTAGCTGTTTATGTTGTTTCTGTTTCAACCTTGAGAGAGTTCACATTGTTAGATAAGGTTATGTGAGGACAGAGGCAAACCTTTACACACACAGTCCTTCTCTCTCTCTCTTACACACATACACACATATGCACACAGACCACACATCATATCATCATCAGCTTAGCGGACATATTTACAAGTTCAGGATGATTCAGAGTTTATCTAGTCAGCTTCTGTATCTGCGTCGATTTAAATAATGTAAGCAGATGGCAGTAACATACTGTACCATTGTTTTAACGGAGCCGATGTCCAAACTGCTCAACTGTCAGCAGAACACAATCTGCCAGGACATCGGAGGTTAGTTAGCACAGTTAGTGTAGTTTGTGTCACCACACAATAAAACGTCATCTACTATATTTGTATCATATCATACATTAACGTAAGCATTAGATCACACATTTAACTATATAAAAGAGTGTCATCTGAAGTAGTGATCATGCTTTAAGCTACACTCATGAGTCAAAGTAAGGAACATATAATGTGCTAGATGTGTATTCTTTAAAGTGGTGCTAGTGGATTATTTCATTGCAGTAGTAATGTGGATATGTTTTAAGTTGCACTAACGAGTCAAATGGAAAATCTGTTATACAACGGCTTGATCTGCACTGTTTTTATGGTAGTGTTAATGAAAGCTGTGATCTGTCCCCGTGCTTGTTGGAGCATTGAGAGCTTTTTATGGTTCATTACCAGCGTGTGTGATTTGAGGTAGGTGGAAATGTGTGTGTGTGTGTGTCTGTGTGTGTGTGTATGTGTGGACTCCTGAGGATGATTTAATTTTAAATTGTGTTGGTAATTAGAACAGCATGATGCTACCATGAGAATAGCTCCAGCAAGAGGCTGAACCTGTCCACAGCTCATCTTCTCTCAGCGTCACTATGGTTCTGTAAACGGGGGATGATGGGACTGATTTAATACCCTGTGCTGTCTGTGTGTATGTGTGTGTGTGCCTGTGTGTATGAAGTGTCCTGGCAGCCACATACGCAGCAACGAGGGTAAATGACAGTTGCATCCCAGTTTTTAGCTTGTCCTTTCTGGGCTCTGCTCCGGTTCCGTGTGCCTTTTTAATACTCTGAGCCTTGGCAAGGAACCATCATGGGCAGCAGCCAGGACAATGGCAGGCCACAAGGTTGGGATGTACTGGTCCGCACCAGTGACAGAAATCACACTGTTTTTGCAGACATTGAAATAGAGGAGTAGGCCAAGAGGACAATTCTTTGTTTCGAGCATTCTACTTTTTTTTCAGCCGTGGCACTGAATAATGTGTTTATATTTCTGTTGTATATTCCTGTTTCATTTATATAACTATTGAAAGCTTTGATGCATTTCTCAGGCTCGTGCGTTGCTTTTGCCATTTTCCTGTTTTGAAGTGATTAGTTCACCCTTTATTCATTTCATCTCTCTCTGTCCCTCTTCTCTCCATAGGATGCCGTTACTCAGCAACAACATCAGTATGAAGCAAACATTCCCACCTCTTTTATAGAGAGGTAGAGAGGACCACCTGAAGAGCCTTAGCAGACATTGTTCAGCACTGTGGATACATGGAGTCAACAGTTCAATCTGGCATTAGATAGGAGACTAGCCCAGCAAATACACAACATCTCTGACCAGACCAAGCTTGTATTGAAGATAAGCCTCAACTGACTTTGTTAAATTCCTTACATTCTGGTTCAAAAATATCACTCCATTATTCCCTCAGTCCAAACTCCTCCCACCTTCACCCTCCTTTGTCACAGGACCCTCCCTTCCCCCTCACAGCGCCCCTCAGAGGGGCGATGCCAGTCTTGCTTAATGCCGACGCCTCCTTCAGCTCCAAGCAGGAGCTCCTGGACCTCCAGGACTGCCCTCTCAGCCTGGGTCCCTCTCTGGACACCCCCAGCCCCGTGGACTCTCAGCCAGGCAGCCCCGTAGGCTCGGGCCCCAGAAGCCCTGGCAGCCCCGGGGTCGACGGCCCTATCCGGCCCCGCATTTTCACCGGGGCCTCCTCGCTCCCGGGGCAGCTGTATGGGGTGGAAAAGACGGCCCACGCAGAGAGTCCCATGGGGTTAAAGTTGATCTCCGCAGACTCAGATCAGCTGTGCGGCTGGGGGGCCCTGACGCCCAAAGCCATCCAGGTGTTCAACACCCCTCGCTGGGTGCTGTTCTTCCTCTGCGTGGCCTCGTTCCTCCAGGGCATGATCATCAACGGCTTCATAAACACGGTGGTCACCTCCATCGAGAGGCGCTTCGACCTGCGCAGCTACCAGGCCGGCCTCATCGCCAGCTCCTACGACATCGCCGCCTGCGTCTGCCTGGCGTTCGTCAGCTACTTCGGCGGGACGGGGCACAAGCCCCGCTGGCTGGGCTGGGGGGTGCTGATCATGGCGCTGGGATCTCTGGTGTTCGCCTTGCCTCACTTCACCACACCCCCTTACCAGGTCAGTCTGCTCGAGCGCACAGGAATGTGCTCTGCCAACCGTACCAGTCCGTGCCAAGACAAGGAGGGCGGAGGACTGTCCAGCTATCGTTTCGTGTTCATGCTGGGCCAGTTTCTGCACGGTGTGGGTGCTACGCCTCTCTACACACTAGGGGTCACATACTTGGATGAGAACGTCAAGTCCAGCTATGCGCCTGTTTATATAGGTGAGTCATACACAGTACAGCATATCTCTATTGGCTTTTGCCCTTTATAAAAGACTTAATGAAATAATGACTTTACTATTATCATTATCACTGTAATAGCCAACTCATTTGTGTGGGGTTTTTTTTGTCTGTCACAAATTGTGAGCCTGAGACTGAGTTGACACATCGACCACATTGCTCCCAGAACAGTGGCATTGCTCCCAGAACACAATTTTTAGCTGTGAGGTTCGTTGGTTGGTTGGTTGGTCCACAAAAATGTCCCCACGCGTGTATGCATGCGCGTATGTGGGCGCAGTTATAGCGAATTCGCGCTTGTTCTTCAAAGAGTCCTGGCCACATTGCCTCATTGACCCATGACCAACGAGATTGAGTCAGTATTACTTCACTTTGTACCTTTCTCACCATACTGTTGATGCACCAACAACCGGTTTAGGTCATAGCAAGGCCCCGGGCACCAGCTGCTGGTTTTAAGATTCTGTAGTCTAGGCTGTGTGTGTACACAAGTTAAAGGTGAAGGCCTTGATATGATGGGTCTGGGAGGAGAGCCAAGCACCTGGCAAGATTTGGCAGCTGGGCAGTGTGACGGAGGCACTGCTTTTTCTATCTCCGAATGCTAATTGTTTTGTATGTGCTGGCTATGATTGCAAAGGAGAATATGAGAATACAGTATGTATGCAAATTGCAGATCTTGGATAAATTCCCAGCTGCATCTTTATAATTGATGTATGTCTTCCACTGATGCAGGCTTAAATAAATGATTCAGATCTTTGCGTTGGGTAAGCATGTGATCGCTTGTGTGGTTGCATCAGTGTGTATGTGCACTCCGGTGTGAGTAGGTGAATGCTTACTCACACTGCTACAATGTCTGTCCCGAAGTGTGAGTCAATGAGTCGACACATTGACCGCATACTGGCACTGTTACCACAATGGTGTTTTTTGTCACTGACTTAACCATTGCAATCAACAAAGAGCCATCTTAGAGTCTTCAGAGAAAAAGCTCTTTGGTGAAGTTGTGTCTATTAGGTTGAGCGATTATACAGGGGGCCAAATATAGCAATTTTATTTATTTATTTTTTCTTAGCTTAATTAGTGTTTTGTTACATAGTGTATTGGGTAGCAGAAGCTCAAGTGTGTACTGCTGCTGTGATTTCCTCCAATTAAATTTCCTTCCAGGATCAAATGAAGCACCTGTTATTCTACCTAATGATTCTACCTAATGACACAACCTAGTGACAGCAACCACCCACAATACAGTCACAGAACTGCTGTCGCTTCTTTTACTGAGAATTTGATGTTAGATGAAAGACCAGGTCAATCAGGTAGAAATAAGAGCACACACATGAACACACACACTCACAGCCATCCTGCCATCTCTGATCCTCATTGTAGTGCAGCCATCAACCGAGATCAATGCCTATTTCCCTGTCTGCCCTGTAAGTTTGACCCTCTCAGGGTCCCTTTCAGCTCCCATCTTTGCCATTCAGCACTGCTTTTCCCCATTTCAAAAAGCAGCACAGATAATCATACGGCTTCCAACTCATTCACCTTACAGTGCAACCCAATGAACGTGCTCTCACCCACCAAACACACACACACACACACACACACACACACTCAATCTCTCAGTCCAAGCTCCTTTTTTTCTCATTGAAACATCGACTTTGTGGAAGCAGTGAAGAACAATGGAAGCCTTTTAACCTGAGGACAGGAAGAGGTAAGTAGGAAACGGGAAGTAGACGGTCACTGTACTGACACGCCTCTCTGTCTGTGTCTGTGCTCTCTCTCTCCCCAGGGATTTTCTACACAGCAGCCATTGTGGGTCCAGCCGCAGGCTACCTGCTGGGAGGACACTTCCTCAACATTTACACTGAGATCCACCTGACGTGAGTCTGCTGCGGATGGTGCAGTAGAATAGAATAGAATAGAGTTGAGTTGAGTAGAGTATAGAATACAATACAACAGATTAGAATAAAACAATACAATAGAATAGAACAGAGTGAAATATAATAGATCAGAACAGAGTAGAGTAGAACAGAATATAACAGAGTAGAATAGAATAGGGTGGGACAGAACTGAGTAAAATACAATAGAACAAAGTAGAATAGAATGCAATAATATCCAATATAGTAGAGCAGTAGAATACAATACAATACAATTACTCATACCACAGAGATGGAGTGGACTGGTACTCATGAGTCATTCATGTTCAGCAACTCATACCTGTGTGTGTGTGTGTGTGTGTGTGTGTGTGTGTGTTCACAGGACAGAGCTAACTCCAGAGAACCCTCTGTGGGTCGGGGCCTGGTGGGTCGGCTTCCTGGCAGGAGGGGCAGCGGCCTTGCTCATCGCTCTCCCCATCCTGGGCTACCCACGACAACTACCAGGTACCGCTGTCCACCACTCACACACACACACACACACGTACACACCTTTCTTGGGAAAAATCATCTGGTGCACAGGAATGTTTTTTTTTTTAGAAATAGAAGAAGATAGTGGTGCAAGACTCCCTTTCTGCAATCGATAGGAATTGTGGGAATTGCTGTAATCAAGAAATTGAGACACCGATAGTGAGGGAGCGATAGTATACACAGATCATTTCTCCAGCAGACCTGTGAATAAGCACTAAATTACACACGCAATGCCTGCTCCCTTTTCAAGTAACCAAATCAGTCAGCTCTGTTAGGTTTCGACGCCCAGAGTCAGTGGCTGATAGCCAAGTCAAACTCTCCAGCTTGTTGGAGTTGAGGAATTAACTCTTTTGGGGTCGACACGCAACCACTAGAAGAAGAACTGGGTAGTTAGCATGAGCAGCGATAGCCACCATGGCTGAACAGACAGAGACCAGAGCGCCACCTGCAGAAACTCAAACTGCATCAACAGAAAATCCAAGGAAAAAGACGTCACAGGTGATCTCTGGGAAGAGCAGTGCAGAAACACCACAGCAATGAGCGCTGAGCACCGAAGATGTGGCCAAAATTATAATAATTAAAAAAAAATAGCATTTCACAGACGACCACTTTAACCTAACATTAGGTCACATCACATCTCACTTTGCAGGCTCTCAGAAGTATGTGGCCATGCGTGTGTCAGAGGCCCACCAGCTCAAAGATGGCAGCCACACCACAGCCTCAGACCCTCAGTTTGGCAAATCAGTCAAGGACATGCCCAGGTGAGGGACACACACACACACACACGCACACACACACACACACACGCACACACTGTTTAATTCTGATGCCTTCGTAACCACAATTCCTTACATCAACAGGACTGCACATAAAAGATGATAGATCTCACGTTCACAGACAAACTGTACTTAACTATTTTATGACTGCAGTGTTTCACAGTTGAGTGACAGGCCTATCAGTGTTTACAACTGTGTGTTTACTATGAGCCCAGTAAACACAGTTGACAGCCATCTCCATGGCAATGGAGGATTACCAAGAGGGAGTAAGGCAGTAATCACATCACATTATGTAACATGACTATATAACTTTGGATCTAGTGCAGTGTTGATCTGTAGTGTATTAGGAACATCTCCCAGGGGTTGAGATTACAGTGGCCTGCTTTAATTAAAAAGGAAGCTAAAGATCATTAAATTATGGCCATACACTCTCTGCTCTCCTCTGATCCTCTTGCTTTTATTTCCAGTGTCAACTCTCCATCTTTCTCTGTTGTCGCTCTGTTCTTTCTCTCTCTCTGTCTCTGTCACTCTCTCTCTCTCAATTCAATTCAACATGCTTTATTGGCATGAATGTCATTAGAACAATATTGCCAAAGCATCTAAGGACAATGAACTAAAAAAAGATACACTCGATCTAACAAAAGAGTAAACAGTGAGTACATTACTAAATAAAATCAATTCTAATAGTAAAATAAATACTCTCTCTCTCATATTTCAATTTTTTTCATTTGCAGAAAGGTTTTCACAACTGCTACTTTTTTTTAAAATTAGGAAGATAGGTTTCTCTTATTTCTTCATAGTTACTACAATGCAATAGGAAGTGCTGCTCTGTGTCAACCAGTCTTTGGAAGCAGAACATTGATAACAATATATGTTGATAACCTCTCTTTCTCTCTCTCTCTCTCTCTCTCTCTCTCCCTCTCTCTCTCTCTCTCCAGATCTGTGCTGCTCCTCCTAAAGAACCCCACCTTCCTGTTCCTCTGCCTGGCTGGGGCGACAGAGGCCACCCTGATCGCTGGCATGTCCACCTTCGGTCCCAAGTTCCTGGAGTCACAGTTCAGCCTCAGTGCATCAGAGGCTGCCACATGGTTTGGTGAGTGACCAGTAAAAACCTAAAAACCCACCAATACACATTCAAATGCAAAGCTCAGTGCAAATCTTTTTTCCTCACATGATTCAGACTTTCTTTCCCTCAACCTGCCTCATCTACTCCAGTTAGTGATTTCAACAACCTCCAGAGAACAGGACAGCCTGCAGCCCCTGATGCATATCTCTCGGTGCATTTTATAGCCTGATCAAGTAAATCATTTAATGCACGAACACTGCCAGTTAACATACTTTATGTAAGCTGGTATTCTGCTTTTTTCCCATTTTTGAGAGAGAAAGGGAGAGACAGGTGGTTCTCTTTTTTTGTTCAGATATGTCATTTTTCACCCAGAGTTCAAGAGGAAGGGGAAGTAAAAAGAAATGTGACATTCAAGCTGTAAAAAGGACCTTGTGGTCAGAGTAACTTCTTCTAAAAGACACATTTTTTTGTTTTTGTATCCAAAGATATCCAAAGATATCGGTATCATTATCGGCCTTTAAAAGCCCATATCAGTCAAACCCTAACCTCTTCCACAATGGATTTCTCCCTGTATGATTGTTGGACTTTGGTGCAAAATAGTGATTTTAGAAAGAAGCCAAAATGCCAAAACCTGACTGTTACGGTTGATGTTTTAGATAGTAGAAAATGTTTCTGCTATGAAAATGCCATTGCAGCTGCACTGGAAATATCTCTAAGTGACCAAACAAGATGTCCTGTCATCTATGTGAAAATAGTAACTGTTTAAGTATTTTAGGGTGGATTTAAGGGCCCAGAGACACTTTAAGGGCCTTAAAGTGGGATTGGTGCTGTTTAGGCCATCAAACCTTTACGCCATGCTCCCCCTCCCCCACCCCCTAGGCTACATGGTGGTGCCGGCAGGCGGCGGCGGCACCTTCCTGGGCGGCTACATCGTGAAGCGTCTGAACCTGCGCTGTCGAGGCATCATCCGCTTCTGCATGCTGTGCGCGATGGTCAGCCTGCTGGCCATCTTCATCTTCCTCATCCACTGCCCCAACGTGCCCATGGCCGGGGTCACAGCGCCATACCAGTCCAGTCTGATGCAGAACCAGCAACTGGACCGGTACGCCAGCAACAGAGACCAGTCCAGCAACCAGCGCCTCAGGAACAGGTGTGTACTGTTGTGCATCCTATATGATCCTGAATACTAGCAGGTTATTGTATCAGCATGTTCCGCTATGTTAGTTCCTTTATAATCAAGAAACAGTTTTTTACTCATTACGAGAAAATGCCATTTTGTCCGCAAAGAAACATTTAAATCCACTATAGTTGTTTAGAATAGTATTGATTTTCTAGCAGGAGAAAAAGCAGGCAGCCATTAGTGGTCAATAGGGAACCAGCAGACATTAATGATTAGTTTAGTGCAGGGTGTGTGCCTACAGGCTCAGTTAGGCCACTGGGGCAGAAAGGAAACAGGGGGGTTTCATTTTTTCTTTTCAAGATTTATTTATTCATGGACGGTTTGTGCACGCATGCACTTTTTCAGCAATATCCTTTTCACATTCATACAGTACAGTTACGTACACTGACATCTGCTGCTGGGCACTGTTTGTACCGCTGGCCTCGCTGTGCATATCCATCCTCGCACATTCCTCTGTTTATTTCCTCCAACATTTCCCAGACTGTCATTAGGGTAGCTGATAGTTTGCCTTGTGTACACAACCAGCCGCTGGTATTAGCTCTCTGAACGGCAGTAAATGGGAAGGAACACCTGTGAGCTCAAGACAGAGAGGGAACCGCGTACAGTAATGAGACCGCTCCTTCTTACAGACCTTAAAAACCCACTCTAGCACTCTGCGGTGTCCTTATGAGATATTATATCATCATCATCCAAGCTTCTCACTAAGGAAAAATCTATAAAATCACCAACCCAGTTCCCTAGCGTCCTACAATATCACCCCCATCATGACCTGGATAATGATAACATATGAGGATAATATTCATTACCACAGATTAGTGCGAGAGAAATAATGAGCCTGCATTTCATGCTGGATAATAACCTTTAAACCACTTCAATTACAGATTCATCATTGTTTCTCCTTCTTCCTCACCCCACTATTGTATTCTTTATGTTTGAGCTTCTCTCTCTCTCTCTTCTCTCCTCTTCTATGCCTCCCTCCCCTCTTCCATTCCTTCCTCCCTCCTTCCCTTCTCTCCCTCTCCTCGTACCTCCAGCTCCTCGTTGGAGGAGAACCTGATAGTGGGCTGTAACGCAGGCTGCAGCTGTGTGAGAGAGTTGTACAACCCGGTGTGTGGGGCGGACGGTGTGATGTATTACTCCCCCTGCCACGCCGGCTGCAGCTCCATCAACCACACCGAGCGCTCCACAGGCCGACAGGTACAGGACTTGAAACAGTTGAGATATCCACCATTTGAAACAAGTGGCACCTACTCTTACAAAATTATGAATAACACAAAATTAAAACACTCACTCACCTACTTTTTAAAAGGCAGTAGGTGACTTTAAAAGTCCTGGGGTGACAAAATGATAACACTTTTATGGACTGGGTCTTCTATATTTTAGAGATATTGCATGAACAACTCCAGGTAATGATTTTGTTTTTTTCCCCAAAATGGATATACAACATTTTGGAAATATTTTTTCTGTCCTGCCACCATGGTTTATTGGAGGCAGGACACATTCTTAACAATAACTCAAGAACAATACATGATAGAAACTTCATACTTACACCACAGGTATTCCCTATAGATTATATGATCTGATTAGATTTTGGAGCACCTTGCTGCATAAATTTGCATATTAATGAGGGGGGAAAAAATTCTACTACTATATTTTCTACTACTAACTATAACTCCTTAATGCTTTAAGACACGGGGTTCATATTAATACCACCCCTGTGTTATGTGAAGACAAGTATGTTGACATAAAAATATTTGCTAATTAATGGATTCATTAGCTCAATTAATGACCTCATTAGCATACTTGATACGACTGATGACCAAGTAAATACAGTACAGCACAGTCAGTGTAACAGTGTTTGCATGCGGATCTGTGCTCATCATGGAAATGTGCAGTATATTTGTTTGGTTTATGTATTGGAAAGTGTATTCTATTGATTTCTGGATGTGTTCAGTGTGTGTGTGTGTGTGTGTGTGTGTGTGTGTGTGTGTGTGTGTGATTAGCTATCCACGTGCACTGAGCTCACATGCACAGTTCTCTCTCTGTGTATTTTTAGGTGTACTCTGGATGTAGCTGTGTGGTGGGCAATGTGTCCTCGGGTGAGGAGGGCTCGGCGGTGGCGGGGAAGTGCGGCAGCTCCTGCCACCACATGCCGGCCTTCCTCTCCTTCCTCTTCGTCATCATCTCCTTCACCTTCCTCTGCAGCATCCCTGCGCTCACCGCCACACTCAGGTGGGTGGGGACAGTGAAAATATGAAGTCTGAAAGCCAAAAGCTGGTAGATTCTGGTTGTAGCTGCCATTGTTGAGCTTGTTACTTAAAAAAAGTACATTAGTCACTACTTGTTACTCATTTTATTACATGTTAGTCGTCCCTGGGAGCAGTGATTCTTTACACTGCTTGTTTCATTATGCTTCAAAAATTAACTGGATAATAACTGGATAACTCAGTTGCCTTACCTGTGAATGATCAGAGAAACCAAATGTTCTTGTCATCCTTTTGCTCAATACAATTTAAAGTAGTGGGAATACTTCCACTCAGAGAAAGTAAAGATTTCTTCCATTTTTAGAGGGTGTGATAACTAAAGAAATGACTAACTGTAGTGTTAGTACTAAAATTGTCATTTCCCAGTAAAAGTCATAATCCCAGTACTCATTATTGGGAAAATTTTACATTAATATTGCTAGTAAAAGTAACGTCTTACTGAGTCTAACTGATCTACTGTACGCTGCCAGCCACTTAATCAAGTCATCAGTCATCATTTTTGGGGTAATTTTTGCTTGTGCCATTTTCATCATTTCACCATTGTAAAAGGTTACAATGGCGAAATGATGAAAATGTCAAGTGAACTCTGGGATCCTCATTTCCTGCTCTAAAAGAGGGGTGCATCATTTACCAGAAATGAAGTCATCATCACCTTATTTGCTTTTTATAGTCCTGAGCCATATAGTGATCATAGGAGATGGCAGGGGGGCTGTGACAGCTAGAGACAGAGGGCTTCATTATAGCACCGTCAGGGCAGACTGTGAAGCTGAGTAATAGTCAAAAAAACAAGTCCCCAGGAGCTGAGAGAATAGTCTGTTAGATTGTTGTAATAAGGTTTGAGATCCAGTGTGTCTGTGCATCTGATCGGTGGTGTCACTGCTGCTCCCTGTAGGTGTGTGCCAGACAGCCAGAGATCCTTTGGACTCGGCATCCAGTGGATTGTGGTGCGCACACTTGGTAGGCCTACTATTTTCTTTCCTCAGTTACTTTGAAGTATTTGAAGTTTTAGTTTCAGTTTTAGTCTCAGAGTTACAACCAAAGTAAATCTGACCGAAATGATGCCATGACCCTGTCCAATCTGTGCTGTTGTTCCCCTGCAGGTGGTATCCCAGGGCCCATAGCGTTTGGCTCTGTGATTGACATCTCCTGCTTACTGTGGCAGGATCAGTGCGGTGAGCAGGGCTCCTGCTACCTCTATCAGAACTCAGCCATGAGCCAGTACACACTAGTAGCTGGCATCATATATAAGGTAATACTCACACGCTTTAGTAGCTCACATCACATGCAACACTGCAAACAAATTCTTAAAACAAGTTGATTTGCATTAGAAACAAGTGAACTTGTTTCACCCCATTGGCAGATATTTTAATTTGTTTTGAGAAAAATAAGATTTTAAGACTAGATTAAATGACTTGTTAAGATAGATAAGATAGATACTTAACATATGCCATGAAATATCTTTCGGTGAAGGGATTCTGTTGCAACTGGACCTGGATTTTGTTCCTATATGTTATACCATCTCAATGAATATTCTTCCTGTCCAAGTTAAATGTACACAAATTGTTCAGATTTGCAAAAAAGCACCAGAAATGTCATACATGTACAGTTCAATGCCCTGAACTGAACTTTTTCAGAGTTGGACTATCACAAAAAGTGACACTGATAGTTTACAATGGCCATTTTTCTTTCTGCCATTGCCAGCCAATGGATTTCCCTCCATATCTGCTGAACTGACGATTATAGGATTGAAAGAAAAAAAATGTCTACGCCTATGTTTTGATGGCCAAGGAATGCAGCTGTGCTAGTGCAATCAGCATCATTGAATTGAATTTGCCAATTCATGATGATCTGAACAGTTCATGATGTTTTTCTTAGCACTATTGTATTCCTTGGCCGTGCCATTTTTCCGATGGCTCCAATTCAGAAAATGCTCAGGGCATCAAACAATTTGGCCTGTTTCTGGACTTGTGGACTACCAGCCTGGACTATCAGGTTTCCCTCCTATAGCCACCGCTCCTCTCTCGTCCCGTCTGTCAGGTTTTGGGGACAATCTTCTTCCTGCTAGCCAGCATCATGTACCAGCCGCCTCCGGAGTCGCCTCAGAGCAGCTGCGAGAGCACCGACCACGGGGCAGGAGACACGGGCGACCTGCCCGTCAAAGACCTGCCTCAGGACGGCGTCATCGCCAACCTGCACGCCAGCTGATGACCTCAGAGACACACCGACCGCTGACTCTGTGTGTGTGTGTGTGTGTGTGTGTGGAGGCGTGCCTACTGCTTGATACAGAGTGTGTGATTCAGTGTCTGTGTGTGTGTGTGTGTGGTGATTGCGGTGGTGGGGATGGAGGGGTGGGGTGGGGGGGGTTGCTTTCTTTATACCAACAGCCTGTCTCAGCCATATTGACCCCCCCCCTCCTCAACACACACACACACACACATGCATGCAATCACACATGCATTTACACACGGACAATTTAAATACAGGCATACAAACCACAAACTCAACTCAACACCCTCAAGACATGCATGCTTTAACGCGTACACACACACACACACACACACACACACACACAACTGTCTACAGTACATGACTTCTTCTACTAACACGCTGCCCCTCCTGAAAAACACCCTGCCGTGTGTGTGTGTGTGTGTGTGTGTGTGAATGACAGGACAGTGCGACACAACTTTCTATGTAGCTAGGAAGTGTTTCTACATCTGGGAACCACGCGAAACAAATCATTTTCAAATGACTTTTTGGAATGTAAGTCTGGAACGGAACGAGAAGAGTCCGACGGTCATTTCGTTTTATCTTTCCTGTCCTCTCGCTGTCAAGAGACGACGAAACCACTGAGGTCTTGTGTGTTGTATAGTATATGCCATGTGTATGAAGCATTTACAATGTGGAAAAAAAAGGCATTTATATCCGTCTGCTCCTTCTGTTCTTTCCCCATCACTGGTAGATGGTTGCACTCCTTCATTTTCTGTCCACAGATAAAGCCGGGGTCTTCTATACCAGGTTCTCCATGCCACTAATAGAGATCATTTTCATATCATATGTCATATTTTAAGCATAAGCCAAGAGTATCTAAAGGCACTTATATGAATATAACGCGAACGTAAACTATTGATGACAGTACAGCAGCACAAGTATATTTTAACAATGGAAGAGCACATGTGTATTTTTTGATAGCCACTTGGACACATGTACAAAAGATTTATGACCAATCATCAGCTGGTATTTAATAGTAATGAGCTAAGGAAAGAGAAAAGATATGGGGGAAATCTCACATGAAATAGATCAGTATATATATATAGATTGGTTTGATTGCCAGAGGCTGGTCGTAAGAGCTTTGTTGCTTCTTCTTCATAGAAACCGCATAGCTGCACTTTAAACGCTATAGCACTGAGCCTAGAAAATATAGGTGTTAACACGATGAGAGAGATATTCCGGGAAGCAGCATGTAAGTTGGACCTGCCAAGGACAACGCACAATTGGCATGACATGCAGTATAACAAAGCAGCACTGTTATTCGGACCTAATAATCATAGTACTGTAAGTCAGTGAGTGTGCCAAAGCAGCTTTTATTTTGTATACTTATTTATACGAATAATTTATTTATAACCAGATTAACAGCACTCGTATTTGTTTTTCCGCATTCACTCAATACGTCTTCAAGTACCGTGCGGATTCAGTCGGTGATGTCTGACTGGCTCTCCCGCCGCGGTCCTTGCTCCAAAATAAAAGACCCCCCGTCACCCTCATTGTTTATGTGATAGTGAAACACAATTTGACAACCTCCTGTATGTTGCCTGTGTTGTTGTCATGTAACTCCTTTCTTCTATGACTCCCCCCCCCCTCGTCCATTGGCTCAAATGTTTGTTCATCAGTTATCCTTGAGGAGGGCGATCTCCATGTGAGTGTGTAAATGCAGTCCTGCATAGTTGTACTGTTTGATCGATCCCCAAGCTTTGGAAGACAATTCTGTAAATTGATTTTTATTCTTTTTTTTTTTTTTTTTGGTACTCTTTTGTTTTCTTTTTTTTTTTTAAAGGAAAGAAGTGGACCTGAAATCAATGATTTTTTATGAGATGTTTCTGAAGATGTCATGTGTTTTCTAAAAACAAAAGTTGAACAACAGATTTTGGTGTCTTGTGTATTCTTTTTCATGCTGTGTGCGTATGAATGTGTATGTGTGTGTGTGTGTCTGTGTGTCTGTGTACATATCTGTGTTCCTACAGACAGTAGAAAGTAGGAACTAGAATAACTGATGCATTTCTGCACTGAACAGAAACAGAGGTTCCTGATTAAAAAACAAAATATATAAAAATCTAAAAGACCACAGACTTTTATTATTTTAGCATCAGTTGATCATGTTTCTTAAAAAAAAGGCTGTTAAAACAGGATGCAATGTCTAAAGCTTTAGTGTGTGTTGTTGCTTTAACCAATAACCATTGCCTTAATGGTGTTGCTAGGAAACATTTGAATAGATTTCAGATCCTGTGTCTCATTTGCCTGTTGCTAGTTGCCTGTTGCCTTGGCTGACCATTGCCCGACTACATTGCCCAAAAAATTGCTTTGTATCACCACCCCAATACACTTAGAATCAGAGGGAGAAGACTGGATGCAAGGGATGTGTTTCCATGACAACTGTCGAGTCACGACACGGCTGTGCTCCATTGTCTCTCTCTCTGGGCTGCTGGCTGACATATTTTATGAAGCCTGCCAGCTAAGCACACACACTCACACGCCACTGAACATCAAAAGCACACAGGCATCACGCTCAAACACACACTCATACAGTAGCCCATATAAATCTGAAATGCTCAAATGAAAGTAAACATTTGGTTTGCAAACATTGCTGCGCACAGGCGACATTTCTCTCCTGTAAAATAGAGCAGCAATAAAAAGGCTTATGCTCACTTGTGCACCAGAGCCAATATGGTAAAACCTTGGGACAGACAGCAGTGCTACGCCACGTTTTCACATGGGGTTTCAGCCTCACAAACCCAACGGGGATAATAAAGTACACAAATACAAATACCAACACAATTTGTTTTACTTGTTTGACCAAGGTCATAGTCATTAAATTGCCTGTAAGATCCATGCATTATCTACTACCTACTTCTCTCTCTCTCTCTCTCTCTCTCTCTCCCTCTCTCTCTCTCTTTCTCTCCCTCTCGCTGACCAGCCTCATACTCTAGGTGGAGCCAAGCCACTATTGAATGTGCTGTCAGAGGCCAGAAAAGGGAAGTGAGGGTGTAGTGAGGGATAGAACCTTTAATTGAAAAGGTGTGTGTGTGTGTGTGTGTGTGTGTATGTGTGCATGAAAAGCCATACACAATCACTTGCAACATGAGTGTACAAAAATATAAGGAACACTTGCTCGACTGATCAGGTGAAGCTTTATTGATATTAGCCATTAATTCAACTTCATTCATAAAGGGCCAAATTAAATTATTTTAAAGTCTTGGAAAAGAAACAGATTGTCAATGTTAGGAAGGTGCTGAGTGTCTTGAAGTGTTTCTTTTGACATGTTCCCCCCACATGTTGCTTGTGTATCATTGCCCTTAGATTTCTAAAAGTATATTCATTCCTATAGCCTGTTTTTGTCTTCATTGCCCATGCTAACCACTAGGTGGAGCTAAGAGCCAATGTGAAACCACACCTGTTGCTCTCAGCAGTCATACTCCTGTCAGTGTACTTGTATGTGCACTGAAGGCATTTCTGACCTGCATGAAATAGCAAAATAAAATACAGAGTTATATTAGTAATAATTTCTCTCTATTCAACCCTCAACCAAAAGTGATGAGATTGACATTTGCATCATCACAGAATTATTAAACGCAGGTAATGACTGTTCTGAACCCTTTGACCAATATGAATTCACATAGACTTCCATGCACACTATGCCATTATTATTCAGGACACTCCAGCATTCTGTTTTTGAATTAGGGCACATAAACCTCAAACAAGAGTGACCTCAATTACAATGACCTGTACTATCTCTTATCCCAATTAGCAGAAAATTGAAGAAGATACACAGGGGCATATCGACAGAAGCCTGGGTAAATACTGATTCGAGCAGCCTGAGCAACTTCAGTTTCCATGGTAATATTTTGAACATCCTCTTGATTCATATGGGCAGCGACATGGAGATCTGAAGAAGCACATGAACATCTTGAATAAGACCTTGACTTGGCTGCGAGCTGTTCTTCAGAATACTGAGCGAGTGTGAACACACTTACAAGGTAAGACGTTTTGTTATGTGTTGACCTTGTCTCTCTGTCTCTCATTAAAGCAATACAATACAAGACATTTGACGAACAGTGATGGCGGACATGTTCAACGTCAATCCAAATGAGCAGAAAACTTTCTCAATATGATATTATGGCAAGATAAAAGCTTTGGAAACTGATATCAGAGAGATATTTAGGTCCCAATTCCATAAAACAATGCAAGTAGCAGCTACAGACATTATCTCAACTTTCATTCTGGCACTATATATATTTGCACACATTCAGCAGAGCTTCTAAATCTTTGCATGCACACTGAGCCGGAGGGACACTGCCAGAGTGTTCGGTCCATATCAACACTCCCTCCATTACACACAAAACCACTGGAGTTAGAGGGTCTCATGTCCTAGCTTGAGTACTAGAGGCCACTACAAGTCTCTGTGCGAGTGTAAATACTCCCTCTCTCTCTCTCTCTCTCTCTCCCTGTCTTTCTCTCTCTCACACACACACACACACACACACAGACTCACACGCTCACCACTCCATCATTCTTCTGGCATATGGAGGGTTTGACCTTTTATGAGTCAGGCCACACACCTTGAATCCAAGCCAGACTTGTTTAGATTCTGTCCAACACAGTCTGGCGCCCGAACCACTCCACACAGACAGACAGACAGAGTCTCAACAACAAACTACAAAACTAATTCTCTTCAATCTATGATATAGTAATTAAGATGGTGTTTTTCCTTTGTTTGTCATTACAAAACCAATTTAGGTGAACTTGATCCCTTCACAGGGGAGCAAATAGTTGGTGTCAGGGACAAATTGCAAACCAGAGGCAATTATGCATGGTTCCATGTGTGTGTGTGTCGTTATCAGTATCTCATGGTACAGAAAACGTTAATGAGCTATTTCTCCATTCATCTGGAAAACCAATCTTGTGCGCGAAGAAAGAGAGAGGGAGAGAAAGAGAGCGAGGAAGCGAGAGAGAGACAGAAACATTAAGTTAAGTTGATTGACTTGTTTGTTCACTGGTTGCATCTTTCACTCGCCTGAACAATAAGCTGCGAACAACAGGCTTGTGAGAGGAAAATATCCAAGTGTGAAAACAGTCACTGCGCTATAAGGAGAACGGCTGGGAGCGTTGCAGGCCGAAAGGCTCTCGGCGTTTTTTTTTTCCCCTTTGCGATTCATGCCTTTTGTTTTTACAACTCATCCACTCAACTCTGTTTATCAGCTCTAGTTTCCTTCAACCTCTCAATTTTCTGATCTTGTTGGAGATGTCAGTGATCCTCTGTAATTGCCTCCTTTGCCTTTCTCTCTGTCTAGATAAAAAAAAATACTGTGCAACCTCATCTGAAAACAGAGAGGAGGTTCCAGTAAAGGCTAAGCTTATACTTTATTTTATTATCTCCCAAGTGGTCTTGTCTTGGAGTCAGTCCAAACACATATCACAGAGCATATAAAATGTGCAATATACAGTGTGCACAATATACTGCTTACACAATATGGAGACACATGAACAAACAAACCTAGATGCATACATACATACAGTACATACATACATGCATACATGCATGCATACATACATACAATCGGTGCACAAAATAATAAAAACTTAGCATGAAAAACTTTGAAGACGCTAAATCACAATAAGTGATAAGAATCTACAGTTTTAAAGAGGTCTGACAATCACCACAAAACTGCATAATTCTCTAATGACAAGGCCAATGGTCTCAAAAATCAAACTGCATTGGCAATGAGGAACAGGGGCCAGTTGCATAAAGCTATTTTAAGACTAGTCTAAGCCTTAGACTGGTCTTAGATTCTCAGGTTGGACTATAGGCTAATTAAGACTATCTGTTACTTAAATATTACGACAGACTTATTTTGAGGTAGGAAAGTTTGCCCCTGCCCCCCGGCTAATCTTGAGTTAAGAACTTTGTTGTTATGGCAACGAGTCGGCCTAACTGTCAGAGTGGGAAGTTTAAATACTAAAGCTTCTTTGGTTTTTGGAAAGAGCCTGAAGAAGAGAGAGAGGGTATTTAGAGACAGAAACATTAGAGATCTACAACAATCAAGAAGTTGTAGGAATAGGTGAATATAGCAAGTTTGACTTGTGTGACATTTAAGTCTAAGAGGTCTATCTTTATGCAACTGGCCCCTGTAGTCACAAGTCGAAGTCCACTGACAGAGATAGATGGACACCTAACAAGATAGTTGCTAAACAACACAAAACTACAACCTCAGAACCACCACAGAATTTAATCGCTGTCTCTGTGACAAAGTCTCAACAAACACACAGCATGTCATGAGCTTCACAAAGCTGGTATTTATGGCAGCACTGCCATTCAGAAACCACTTGCATCCAAGGCCAACAGAAAAAGACCTTGCGTAAAGAGCGTGAAAACTGGACGCCTGTGCAATGAAAAAAGGTAATCTGGTCTGATGAGTCGTCGTTCATTTGGATTTTCATTTGTTTACATTTGGAAAAAGCCAACAGATGCCTTCGGCCCTCAGTGTCTGCTGCCAACTGTGAGGCATGGTGGTGGATCTGTAATGGAATGAGCAGCCATTCACTGGGAGTCACTGTCTGATGATTGCTCTGCATGATCGCATAATGAATATGCCAAAGGATATGAGCCCACTTTACAGGACCAGGAGTAAACACTATTCCCTCACGATGTTCCCATATTCCAAAATGATAACGCCCCCATACGCACTGCTGAGCAAATTGAAGAGTGATTTCATGAATGGCGAGATGAAGTCAAACTGCTTTCATGGTCTCCCCAGTCAGCAGATGTACACATCAATCAACCTTTATGGGAAGGTGATTTCCACCTCCTTCATCCCTCAAGTCACATTGAGAAGAAAGAACTTTTTTGCCTTTTTAGCTCTTTCAAACTATCATACCATACATCTATTTATCAATTTATGCCCAAAAAAAATGACAGAACATTTATTTTGTTGTATTTTTATGTCAAAATCTCATTACTTGTACTTCCTGGAAAATGGAAAATCTTGAGCAGTGACTTCATGGTGTACCAGGAGGTGACAGAAAAATTGATGTGAGACATTCTCAAATTTTCCATCCAGCCTGTTTCCTCAACACTGCAGTTGCTCCTACCAGTTCTGCAGTCTTGGGCTCAAAAGGTTGCTGCAATAACTATCAAGTTATTGCAGTGGAAAAGAGAAAGCAATGCCACTGCCGTTTATTAAGATCTTATGGATAAATTGATGATTCTGGTAACTGGTGTTACTGGTGTCAAATAAACCAAAAATACAGGTGATGGTAGCCGCCATATCGAAGTAAACGTTACTATGTTTACAGACATTATTTACAGCCATCGTAAGATCGGAGCAGTGGAGCGACTCCTGTTACCCGTACACACACAGTCTGGTAATTTTACTCCATACATATGCAAATTCACTCTCATTCATACATTTTTGGTTGTCACTACCAAATTCTGGCGGTGTGTACGTAGCCACTGTGACTTAAAAGAACTGATGTTTTGCTTTTTTGAAGAAAGGTCCAATGTCTCATTACACATAATTCTGGTTGCAGTATGACAGCAGTGCAAGGAGGACTGAAGCTGTTCTGAAGGCAAAGAGTGGCCCTACTCCTCATTAGATGCCTTATAGAAATATTATGCTGAAAGGGAAGTGCTTGTCTTTCCCCCTCTCTCTTCCCGTTCTGTATTAGTCATGTCTTTTATATTGTCCTCCTCATTGCTCAAATGAAGGTAATTCACCTAGAGTTGTTTTTTTTCCTGGGCAGTGACGTACAGCCCAGAATTATGGCCAATTACATTACCTTCCGTCCCTCTGTTCATCCATCCCTCCCTCCCACTCACGTTGTACTGATGTTAGTCTGCCACCAGCAGCGACTGAAGACTTCTGTGACAGCTAAAAAAACATCCTTCATTCCTCAAATCCCTCCCTTGTTCACATAAAAGCATTCAACTCACAGTCCTGCTTCCCCCCCAATTAGAGGGAAGCTCCTTCACCTTATTCCCCACTTTTTTCCTCTCTTGCTCGACCCGTTCCTCCCTCTCTCACACCCTAAGATGTGAATTTCTGCCGTTGACCAAACCTTTCAGTCACAGCCACCAGGTACAAATCCACCGGTGGAAAAGATGGCGTGTTAAAGCTCAACCGCTGAAAGCCTCAACATCTCTCTTTCTCCACTCCTCTCCCTTTTTTTCTCTTTCTCTACTGTGAAAAGACACAATCTACAGACACACACACTAGAAACAGACGCAGTTGAAACACACACATACACACACACACCCACAGGAGCTCTTTCTTTCTCACAATCTCTCACATATCACTTACACATACACATTAATGAGAGTTTTCCAGACCTAATGTTTGCCCTATCAGGCGTTGAGGCTGTGTGGTGCTGTGATGACTCGAGCCTCCCTGAGAGCGGTGTCAGTGTCAGTTGACACGCTTATCACCACACACACATTCGACGAAGCCCCAAGGAATGACTAGACAAGCACAATGACTTTCTCATTTACACTGAATTATTCCCACATACACGAAACATATGTGTCAATGTACCACCATTACATGTGTGTGTGTGTGTGTGTGTGTGTCTTTGCTGATGCACTCCAACGTTAAGCCAAGCGTAGAGTGCCCGTCAGGCAACAAGTGCCCCTGTCTTACATACAAAACTCTGATTTCTCCATAAAATGCATTGACATTCATTGCCAGACCGCATCTTACAGAAACAAATTATTAGAAAAGTTCTGTGGCTCTTCCAAGCCAACAGCCTAGAGGAAGTACATTCAACCGTTTAATAAGCATGAATCGACCCTAAACAGAATCTACATATTATTCCTGTTATTTTTGTTCACTTCATTCCATCCATGAGTACGCATGAGCAACTCTCGCGCAAAGCGGAAGAAACCAGTGTCGAATTTATTCTGCACCCACTGTCACAGTGGGTGATGATCAAATCCAAGAATTTCAAGTCCATACTTCTGGAGAACAATCTTCCCAAGTTGTCTTGGAGAGAACAAATTTCTCAAGACCGTGAGAACAGAGCATCCTTAAGTTTGAGATGGACTGTGTGCTTGACGTTGCTCCATCAACTAAGACACACAGGTTATCATTTTCCCATCTGCTTCTACCAGCTCTGTACTGCGGACTATACTCTGTTAGGACGTGATGCGTTGTTCTCGCAATGAATCTTGCTTCTCATTCGTTCTCATCGGCCAAGTCACCGTCGGATGCATCCTCAGTTGGGCAAGTAAACTTCCTGGATCTTTATCCGTCTTCTGTCCTCACTCTCTTTTGTTTTGGGATCATACTTTGGCTGTTAGATATTATGTTCAAAGCATAAGAGCATATACTCAGAAAGACCTAGAGTCTGCTTCGTAAGCCTCCCCATTCACTGTCACAGAGTGGAGTATTGGCTTTCTTGTTCTATATAAATTGTTCATGTTCATAAATCCGAACTGAACTGTCAGAGATTATAGGGAAACCTGTCATCTGTGCTCTTATTTTACACCTGGCTTTTAGAAAATGTCTCATGATCCTGACACCAAGCAAGATTACTAGTAACCAGTGTTGGGGGTAACGCGTTACAAAGTAACACATTACTGTAATCACATTACATTTGTCTGTAACGCAGTAATGTAACGCGTTACGGTTCCTAAATTCAGTAATCACATTACAGTTACTAATCAAACAATTATGTTGTTGCGTTACATGAGTTTTTCAATTATCTGCAAGATCTGGGATCTGGAATCTGCAGGATTATCTGGGCGGATAGAAAAAAATCATCAAACGTGCCTTTTCATGCACGCTTGCGCAACAACCTCTGCCCTCTCGTGTGACTTTGGCTAGAAACAGTTTGTGCGGGAGATAGGACAAAAAAGGCAGAGCGGTCCACAACTTTTTTAGGGGTGGAGATATGCACATTACTTCCAATTTGTTGCGCAAAAGGACAAGAATGTGACGGTAAAGTGCAAACTGTGCCCAGGCCAGAAACAACTATCCACTGCTGTGAACACCACATCAAATCTCTCCAAGGCAGTTATAGCCTACTGCTAGTGCCGCCTTGATTCTGCCAGGCATGCAGTTGAACCTTGTTCTCGCCACAGCATTTTGGGCTGGTTTTCACCAACTTTGCTGCCGGCTTTGTGGTATTAAAGAGCATAAAAGAAAGATCTTGTGTATGTCCTCCTTATTAGGATAGGGATTTGTGCTGATATGTGGGCATATGTAAGGTTTAACGTTATATTGTTAACTGGCAATTACGTGACAATGCATCTCAGGCGATGTTGCAGAGTAACGCAAAAGTAATGTAACGAGTAGTGTAACGAATTACTTTCTACAGGGAGTAAATAAGTAAAGTAATGCATTACTTTTTTTTTTTTTAAAGTAACGAGTAATGTGTAATACATTACTTTTTTTGAGTAGCGACCTCAACACTGCTAGTAACACATTGTAAAACGTCCAAAATGGATGCCAACCTTTTTTTTTTCAGTTACCTTATATATATATATGAGGATTCTGCAGGACACAAACTCTCTGAATTCAGTTTTTAGGGTGGATTCACCTCTTGAAGCCATCTTTCAAGTCGACAGACACAGATGATGCACAAAAATAACTAGATATGAAACGCAGACATACAGACACTCCCAGAATACACATACAGGTGTACAGAAACCTAGCGATGTCAGGCATAAAAGCAGCCACACACACACATGCATACACACACACATACACAAATCTCTTAATGAACCTTTTCAATTAAACAGCTCACTGCATGATGTGCCCTCTCATTGACCCCTCCTGCTCTGTTAATATAGCTGTAATTAGGAAAGAGGGACATTGTGTCACCGTGCACTCTGGCACACACACACACACTATATCACCCTGGACCTCACAGCGGAGTGGGACGAAGAAGAGAGGAAGAGTGAAGAGAGGAAGAGTAGGTGGACAGGTAGAGGGGGAGAGAATGAGCAGAAAGGATGAGGAAGGTTACTGAAGGAAGAGGGGGAGATGGAGGGGCAGAAAACAGAGTGACATGAAGAAAATGGGGCAAGGGAGAGGGAAGGGAAGTGGAAGGAAGGGGAGAAGGAGGTGTAGGAGAGGAACAAGAGCATGCATGTGCACACATCACACACACACACACACACACACCCGACCACCACCACACCACACTGTCCTTTCAAATTTTGTGTCTCTCTTTGTCCATTTCTCTTCCAGCCTCCTCCACTCTTTGGTGAATCAACAGGAATGATTCACCAAATTATTACTCCTTTTATTTCTCAGTAATGTCAACTCAAATTGCTTAAAGTGGCGGCAGAGGAGGCCTGAGACATTATGGGTATTATGAAGACTTTCTGAGAGCCTTACATGGCAGGTTAGAGGGCACCATTTGCACCGGAATGCAGAGACCAAGGAAAGATAATTGTGGCTGCTTAGAGTTCAAAAGAATAGAATATCGCACTTTTTCCCAATTAAGATGACTTAAGAGTGGGAGAGAGAGAGAGAGAGAGAGAGAGAGAGAGAGGGAGGCTATTATTGCTTCTCTAAATTTAGCACTGGGGCAGAGTGGAATGGAGGTGCAAGTGTGCGTGGTGCAGAGGCATGATGCTTTTACAGAAGCACACAGTAAATCTGGCAGGTCGCTGCCTGGGGTTGATGAGGCATCATTTACAGAATGTTATGCTCCCCCAACACATTACCTCAAAGTTGACCTCCTCCTAAGTCTTCGTTAAGGAGGGGAAGAAGAAGAGAGGGGAGAAGAATTCAAGATGAAACCGCAAGATGAAATGGCCATGCTGCACCAAACTTCATAAAACGAATGAACATAGCAAAAATAACTTACGTAAATGGAACAGAAAGCAAAACATAGGCCTAGTCATCCTGTGTTGGCTTTTTTTCTCAAAATATATTTTCACTTTAGTTGCGATAATAACCATGAATGCTATGTTCTGTAGGTGTCATGGTTCGGCCATGACCTGCCTGTGTGTTTCTTTCTGTGTTCCCTGCCTCCCTTGTGTCTCCGCCTCCTGGTTTGTCTGTCAGTGTGTAGTGTGGGTGTGGCTCCCTCTCTCCCCCAGCTCCTGCTCCCACACACCTGTACCTCATTTGTAATCACCCCATGTGTATATTAGTCTTGTTTCCCCAGTCAGTCTTTGTCAGTTCATTGTTCTGTATTATGTTCTGTTACTGGTGTCAGTTTGTGTAGAGCGCTTGTTTTTTGGTTTCCTGTGTCACCTGCTATTTGTGCATTAAACTCCCAGTCTGGGGATTTTTGATCACCACCTGCATCGCTGTCCTGTTTTTGGGTCCTCACCACACCTACCCGTGACAGAATGAACCGACCAAGACTGGACCCAGCGGACAGCACCCAGCTACCACACAGCCTGCCTTCACCTGGTGAGCCCTGCTCGTCTGTTTGACCTTTGACCTTGCTCTCAACCCTACCCTCTCGTCCCGGCAGTGGAAGAAAGCTCCGGGGGGTTTCAGCCCCTTTCCCTGCCAGTTTGTCTGGATCCCCAGCACTCTCAAGCCTACCCTCTCGTGTCCCTGCAGTGGAAGAAAGCTCTGGGGGGTTTCAGCCCCTTTCCCTGCCAGTTTGTCTGTATCCCCAGCGCTCTCAAGCCTACCCTCTCGTCCCGGCAGTGGAAGAAAGCTCCGGGGGGTTTCAGCCCCTTTTCCTGCCTGCTTCTGTCTTCCCAGCGTTCTCAAACCTACCCCATAACAGTACGAACTAGCCAACATGGACCCAGCAGACAGGTCTCCTCCCTCTGCAACTGGCGTTGAGATGATCTCCCTGTTCACATATTTTGCCCGGCAAGCAGCCTTGTCAGCTAGCCAGCAGCCTAGCTACCAGCCCAAGCCTAGGCCGCAGCAGCAGCCTAGCTACCAGTCCAAGCTCCAGCAGCAGCCGAGCTACCAGCCCAAGCCTAGGCCGCAGCAGCAGCCTAGCTACCAGTCCAAGCTCCAGCAGCAGCCGAGCTACCAGCCCAAGTCCCAGTTTGCTAGCCTCCAGCCTGCTAGCCACCGGTCTGCACTCCAGTCGGTTAGGCTCGGGTTTTTGAGCCTAAAACCTGCCTGTCCTGACCCGGCTTTCCCAGAACCCCTGGTTTCTACCACGGATCATCTGGGGAGCCGCCCTGATGCCCAGCGGTCGTCCTTTGAGGGGACTTGCCTTGCCTTCTTCACGGGGAACCCGTGGAGGCACCAAGAGGCGGCGAGATCCCCGTGGCTCCTGACGCCACTGGCTCACTCGGCAGTCCTGCGCCACAGAGTCTCCGCTACCCAGCGCCACTACAGGGGTCCAGTCAGTCCCTGTTCCTGTCGGGCCGCGGCAATCTCCTGTTCCTGTCGGGCCGCGGCGGTCTCCTGTTCGTGCTGGGCCGCTGCAGTCTCCTGTTCCTGCGCCATGGCGGTGTCCTGTTCGTGCTGGGCCGCAGCACTCACCTGTTCGTGCTGGGCCGCAGCAATCTCAGCTTCCTGCGCCACGGAAGCTCCCTGTCGCTGAGCTGCAACAGTCACCTGTTCCTGCGCCTCGGCTGGTCCCTGTTCCTGCGCCACGAAAGCGCCCTGTCGCTGAGCTGCGGCAGTTACCTGTTCCTGTGCCGCGGAAGCTCCCTGTTCCCGCTGAGCCGCGGCAATCTCTTGTTCCTGTTGGGCCGCAGCAATCTCTTGTTCCTGTTGGGCCGCAGCAATCTCTTGTTCCTGTTGGGCCGCAGCAGCCTCCTGTTCCTGTGCTGCAAAGGTCTCCTGTTCCAGTGCTGCAAAGGCCTCCTGTTCCTGTGCTGCAAGAGCCTTCTGTTCCAGTGCTGCAAAGGCCTCCTGTTCCTGTGCTGCAAGAGCCTTCTGTTCCTGGGCTGCAGCTGTCTCCTGTTCCTGTCTTGCAGCAATCCGCTGAGCCAGAGGTGCAGCAAATTCTGTTCCTGTTTTGCTGCAGTCAGCTCTGGCTGTGTTTCAGCAACCCCCTGGTTTCCTGGCTTCACCGGCTCACCTGCTGGGCTCCCAGCTGACAGTCTGCTCTGCAGCCAGATCCCCAGTTGTCGGCCGCATCTGCCGACGCCCTGCCATTCCACATCGGCCGTCTCCGACACCAGCCTCCAGCGTCCGGTCCTGCGCTCCAGCCTCCAGCGTCCGGTCCTGCGCTCCAGCCTCCAGCGTCCGGTCCTGCGCTCCAGCCTCCAGCGTCCGGTCCTGCGCTCCAGTCTCCGGCCTCTGGTTCTGCTTTCCTGTCTCTGGCTTCCGATCCTGTACTCCAGTCTCCGGCCTCCGGTTCTGCATTCCTGTCTCTGGCCTCCGATCCTGCACTCCAGCCGTTGCCGGCCTCCGGTCCTGTACTCCAGTCTCCGGCCTCCGGTCCTGTACTCCAGTCTCCGGCTTCCAGTCCTGCTTTCCTGTCCCCGGCCTCCGATCCTGTATTCCAGTCTCCGGCTTCCAGTCCTGCTTTCCTGTCTCCGGCCTCCGGTCCCGTACTCCAGTCTCTGGCTTCCGGTCCTGCTTTCCTGTCTCCGGCCTCCGGTCCCGCACTCCCACTGCCGGACTCCAGTCCTGTACTCCTGACACCAGAAGCTGATCTCGCAGCCTGCCCCGACCCGCAGCCGAATCTTCTGGTGTCAGCTGCATTCCCTGACCTCCAGCTGCGTCGCCGACCTCCTGAGCGGTCCCGCCTTTGTCGCCGGCCTCCTGAGCGGTCTTTTCCACATCGCCGTCCTCCAGAGCTGTTCCGCCACTCTGGTCGTCCTCCTGCCCGTCCTCCAGAGCTGTCCTGCCACTCTGGTCGTCCTCCTGCCCGTCCTCCAGAGCTGTTCCGCCACTCTAGTCGTCCTCCAGAGCTGCTGCACCTACGTGTCCAGCCTCCAGGCCGTCCGCCTGAGGTTTCCTGCTCGGCCTCCGTCCAGCCTCCAGGCCGTCCGCCTGAGGTTTCCTGCTCGGCCTCCGTCCAGCCTCCAGGCCGTCCGCCTGAGGTTTCCTGCTCCATCCTTCTGTTCCCAGGCCACTTGTCCCTGAATCACTCCTCCGGACCCCCTCCACCCACCCTGCTCGGTGTTCCTGGCCAGCCTGGTGGGACGTCTGGTAGCCGTCCCTTAAGGGGGGGGGGGGGGTACTGTCATGGTTCGGCCATGACCTGCCTGTGTGTTTCTTTCTGTGTTCCCTGCCTCCCTTGTGTCTCCGCCTCCTGGTTTGTCTGTCAGTGTGTAGTGTGTAGTGTGGGTGTGGCTCCCTCTCTCCCCCAGCTCCTGCTCCCACACACCTGTACCTCATTTGTAATCACCCCATGTGTATATTAGTCTTGTTTCCCCAGTCAGTCTTTGTCAGTTCATTGTTCTGTATTATGTTCTGTTACTGGTGTCAGTTTGTGTAGAGCGCTTGTTTTTTGGTTTCCTGTGTCACCTGCTATTTGTGCATTAAACTCCCAGTCTGGGGATTTTTGATCACCACCTGCATCGCTGTCCTGTGTTTGGGTCCTCACCACACCTACCCGTGACAGTAGGGAATGGAAGAGTTTTTTTTCCCTCTTCCCTGCTGTTGCTGATGCTTGACCAGAGCCTGAGCACTCCCAAAGTGAAACACATTGTGCGTGTGAGGTGCATCAGCGGGCTACTGTTTGAATATATGAGAACTAATTTCACAGGATGAAGCATCATCAACACCACTTCTTAAAATCTTAAAAGTACATTGAATCCCTCTTGAAAGGAATTTTAAATAAACTTGAGATGTGAAAATGAACCCTTGTAGGATTTAATTGACACTTCAATCAGGAGAGACTAGGATGAATGCTCAACAAAAACTTTATTCATGACACGAAACATGATGGAAACTTTGGCGTAAGCTCCATGGAGGAACTCCTCCCATTCGTGAAGTTAGGAATACATCCGGGGTAGACGTAGGAATTAGGATGTCCCCCGGGGGAGTTCCTCTGGAGCCTGGACATGGTGGTGACTGGAATGACAGCAGGATACGGCATAGATCTGACATGTATATACTCCTGTCACTTAGACGATTGGCTCTTTGAAAAAGAGAGGGAAGTGACGGCTAACTCTGATTGGTTTTCTGGAAAAAGAGGGAAAGTGTTCACTCTGATTAAGAGAAAGCATGAATGAATGATAAGTAGTCTTCCTGATTGAAATTGCATAATACTTCACTGTTGATGCTTGATGTTATCTCTTACCTGCTGCTTTTGATTAATAACTTTCCAGGTAACATCAGGCTGTGAATTTCACTGGGCATCAAGCACAAGAAGTCCCAGGTTAGACAAAATGAGAGCATAAAGTATAAAATAAACAAGAGCATAAAGTGTAAAATATGGGAATAATTATTGGATAGTAAATATTAAATGATAAATAACAGCAAAATCCCATAAAAAAACATCTTTAATGGAATACCTTGAAATTCAGATTCTATTCCGGTTCACCAGGTAGCTAATTAATAAAAAGCCACTCCATAATAAACATAACAGTTGAAGTCCAGAATTTTTCCTCTCTTAAAATAAAAGAGGACCAAGTGTTAAAAAATGTTTTCTCACATTACTTAGTTGATTTCTTAACTCTTGATTTTTATGACAAAGATTGTCTCCTTTGGGGAAACAGCCCTTACGCTAGCATACTGCTCTAAATACTAAGCAGCTGTTTTCTGAAGTACCAATTAACTAATGTTATCCACAAAACGTACCTGGAGAGGGAAGATAACAGACTGAAATTGAAAATGTCAAGGTATCCCTCAAACAGCAGATTGTGTCTAGGTCACATACTTGGCTACGTGCTTCTGCATACCTGTGTTTGCTTAATAAAAATGTCTGTAACACCATGGTTTTCATTTGATTGTTTGGACCTTAGCATGACCTTTTAGTATGGTTCCACCTGGTGGCCGGTTCATATGTGTCATATTCTTCACCCAGTGATCATGTGATTTGTCTCTACCTACAGTGCCTCCTACAGTATATACTGTAGATGCCGCTGTCCTGTGCTGTGCATTGTTCTCTGATGAAGGCCAGACTAGTGTGTTGGTGCAATGTTTTTAATCTGTTCTTGACATGTGAAATAAAGGCGTTTTTATTTTTGTAATGACACAGATTGCCTTTAATATTTTTTTGCTGTGAACAATTGCTTTTGACTGGATCTTAAAGTATATTTACCAAGACTTCCCATGTCTTATTCCGACTCTGCTACTTCTAAAGAGCGCCTGTCCATTCTACAGTAATGATTCAAAGCAGCGCTCCTTCCCTTGTGTTTATGTCTCTGGAAAAAATCTTGTCTGGACTGTTTTTGTTCCTCTTCTAAACCATAACAGCACTGTAAGGAGAGTAATTTAATAACTCTACAGAAAGGCAATAAAACATGCACACCTCCAGGGTGGTTGATGTGCACAGTTATCCGCAAAATAGTCCTAAGTATTCAGGACTATTCAGTTTCCTTAAAGCATCTTAGCAATATGATCCTACTGGTCCATTAGGCTTATGATGGAAGGAAGATGATTTTATAGCCATAATGCAGTGACATTTTGTGGCAATTGGTAATGCTGCTTTGTAAACTGGCAACTGGCCTTATAAGGAATACATGAATCAAGAAAAAATATTATTGGCAGTTTATGCTAAAGTAGCTTATCTCCATTTTCCATTTCCTCAAAATGTTACCCAGATATTGAATCCTTTACTGCTACAGAGGAGAGTACAGAGTGTTACATGGAGAACACACAGCTCATTGTCTAAGCAAAATGTATAAAGAAGGAATAACAATATTCACCTAAGATTAACTATCATTTTAATACACAGCAGTTTTGAAGTCTTAAAGTTAGTCTTCTGTGATTGTTGGAATTCCTTATACCCAATGTGAAAGTAGTTTAGCAAGTATTAAGCAATACTGCCATTCTCCATTATTCCATATAGAGTCTGCAAACCTGATTACTATTTAATATATAGGAAAAGCACCCTTCAGCAGTGTTGTAGTCAAGATGTCTTCACGGGTCTACCCGGACCCTAGGATCCGAGACCCGACCCGGGACCCGTACGGGTTCGGGTCCACATTTTATTACGGTCAATCGGGTCTGGGTCGGGTCCCATTCTATTATCGGGGTCCTGGGTCTGTTTATCATTATGTGTAATACCCGAGTGGATCTGAGAAGACCCGTGATCAGCGCTGATCACGTGACGAGACGAGAAATGCATGGAAGCGCTGTGTAACCTGCGTGATGATTAGGCTGACCTAGGATCAGATTACAAGAGCGAAAATAAGTCGAAAAAACGTTGAGCAGCGCCAGTACGTAGCTGCTAGATTCCATTATGGAGTCTCACTGTCATCTACTGGACAAACTGTAGAATGGCACAACTTGGCAAGTCTTTCTGTTATTTTTATCTCCTTTCATTAGGCTACCATATGTTGTATCCAACATGATAAATGTTTTTAGCAGTAGAACCGCATTTTTAGTAGCAATTTTAATTACCGAATTTGTCGGGTCCATAAATAGACCTAAATAGACCATAAATAGACCTGAGACCCAAGACGGGTCTCGGGTCTATTTTTGGTCTCTCTCTTCTCGGACATGCACCGGGTCGGGTCTGTAATATCTCGGGCAAAAACGGGTCGGTATATATATATATATTTTTTTAATTATCGGGTCCAATCGGATCTCAGAACGAATTTCCCGGGTCCATTAAGGTTCGGGTCCGTCATTTTGGACCTGTGAAGACCTCTAGTCAAGACCAAGACCCATACCAATCAAGACCAAGACAAGACCGAGACTTTTTATGGTCAAGACCAAGACAAGACCGAGACTGAAAGAGTGCGAGACCAAGATCAAGATCGAGAAATCAATTTACAATTGTAATTTACAATTTGTCGTTCACAAACTCCTTACGGTTAGTAAATCCAAACTAGATTCCCACAGAGGACGCAGACATTGTTGGCTGCTATGGATACCACCTTCCCGACAGTAAACAGTGCAATAGTCAAGCCGCAGCATGCAGCAGCAGGTAGAGGAGGTCAGGTGGCCAAGCTGAAGCGGTCAGTCATCCTTTTTGCAAAATAATAATAATGATAATAATCATTATATTCACCATTTTATTCATGATTCTTCATTAAAGAATAAAAAAAAAGACAAGACCAAGACAAAATAGGTCCAAGACCAAGACCAAGACCGAGATCAGGCCCCACTAGTCTTGAGACTTGCAACTCTGTCCTTGAGTGGTATAGCCACCTTCTTAACTAACTATTGATTGCTTTTTTTTTTTTACTGTTTTCTGGTATTATTTTAAGTATTTTACTCTTGTGAAGCACTTCGTGACTTTGCTCTGTGAAAGGTGGTATATAAATAAAATAAACTTAACTTACTCTCTAGACAGTTTGGGGTAACAAGTCGATGGTGCCTCTGTGTATGTAGAGCTGTAAACTTTAACAGGCCCTCAATAAACAGCCTGTCGCTTCTCTTGCCAAAGGAAGAATTCTTGAAATGGGGAAAAATAAATATTTTGACCTTTGCAATCACTTGCAAGACTGTTGAATTGTACATCCTCCAAAACCCAAGGAGGAAATAAAACACCCTCTTAGTTTTCTCTTTCATGAAAACCCAAAAGTTGTGTGGAACATGTTAAAACCAAGTCCTCTCTGTATGGCTACAAATTATGAGGAAAGTTTTAAAATGGAAGCAGGTGTTTAGAGACGGCATCAGGTTACACGTGGGTCCATGTACTGTATATACTGGTAAACACTGTTATCAAAAGAAAGTATCCAAATGTCTGAATAAATTAGGCTGTGCCAAGCACCTACCACCTACTTTAAAACAACAGCTGTTGCTCTGTAATCCTTTTGCTAAGGGACAGAGCATGGGGGGCCTGCTGCATTTCAAGATATCATGACAAAAATATATACAGCCCTGTGTGTGTGTGTGTGGTGTGTGTGTGTGTGTGTGTGTGTGTGTGTGTGTGTGTGTGTGTGTGCGCGCAACCATGTGTGTCACCCATAGATCAGTGGCGGCACCTCAGCTTTGAGGCCATGTCTTGGTTATCTCAAATTAAAGAATTATGCTTTTGAATGTATCTGATTGAGTCAAATTTGACCTCCAGTGACCTGGATAGGCTGCTACTTTATCAATATCCTCCAGTCTGCCATCATATGATCATAAAAGAAGCTTCTGTGCCCTTTCAAATATGAACCTGGGTGATCTATCCAGTATCAATCAGTTCACAATATTTGTGATTGTGCCGCTCTGCTGATGAGCATCCAGCTGGGGTTTTACCAGTATGTACTGGCCTGGTTGGATCAAATACTTGTCAGCTGCTCATAAGATTCACAAGCCACTGCTTATAATCTCTGTAGTCAACATGGCTTGGCTTTGTTTGGTGTATTTTGGAATAAAGAAGTGACTGAAGGGATTTAAATGTGTGGTCAGTAGGATGGACCTGCAGTGTCTGTCCGACCTCTGCTCCAAACCTACAGACAAAAATACCTTATAACAAGCTAAAAGCTTCCATCTTCCATCTTCCATCCCTCCAGTCTCTCCAGCGCTGCGCTGATGTAAACACTGACGGAAAATAAACAAGAGCATAAAGCGTAAAATGTAGGAATAATTATTGGATCGTCAACATTAAATGATAAATAACAGCAAAATCCCATAAAAAAACATCTTTAATAGGATACTTTGAAATTCTGATTTTATTCTGGTTCACCAGGTATTTAATAATAGCCACTCCATAATAAATATAACAGTTCTGAAGAATAGAACCTGTCCTCTCTTAAAGCCAAGATGTACACTGAAATAGTATATTATAAATATATACTGTATATATATATAATATTAAATAAACAAAACTTTATCAGAGTTCAGGGATAGACAAGCAGGAGTGGTCGCACACACACACACATACACACTCACTCAGAGTTTATGGCGTTGTGATTAGCCAGCAAGTGCTCGCAAGCTACATAAATTTGACGGTGGCAACTAAATACACACACAGGCAATGCTTACCAATAGTTTCAATTAGTAATCGGTGGGGAGGGCTGTATATATTTTTATATATATAATGATATAAATGAAACAGGCCCCCACGCTCTGTCCCGTAGTGTAAATGTCAGAGGAGCAGTTGTTGTTTTAAAATGGTAGCTGCTTGGCACAGCCTAATGTGTGATGTATTAAGAGATATTTGGATACTTTTATATTGATAGCAGCGTCAAGGCTGAATGTGGTCTCCTACTTTGAAAAATGTTTAAAGAAGCTTCCTCCTCTCTCTCTGCCAAGTTACAATACAAACTCACTCATTCTGTTTGTTGAGCAAATCACAAAGGCTGACATGGAAACTGCATGCGCTGATTTAGTTCTACATGGTGCCAGGATATACACAGACCCATGTGACCGCATGGGGCAACTGAGCATTGGTGATACATTTGGGACAGAGTGTAATGGACGCAACAGAATGGATGATGACGATCCCAAATAGTTCTACAGGAATAAGATTTACAGACTTTGTGTGCAGGTATTCCAAACAAAACCATAAAAAAAAAAAAAAAAATTCATATGAAAATCACTAATACAGTTTTCCAGCTGAAACAACCTGCCACAGATGCCATCTAGCCAGTTTCTCTTTCTTGACTCAGAATTCATCATAAAAAAAAAGGCACAATCTTTTTTTTTAAATTATAAATCAATTTGCAGTCTCCCTTACTACATTCATGTTTCAAATATGCAAATAATCAAGTGAAGGTAAACTGGGAAAAAACATTATTCTTTATATGATCAAGTTCTGCATCTCCTTGTTCTCTTCTTATCAAAGTTTCCATATGACTGATACAGTCTGAAGGTTCTTTTTTTGTATTTTTATCTGCATTTTATCTGAATGATTTAAAGTAATAGTCCACAACATTTTCATATAAATACATTTCTGTAACTCTCGATCACTGATTGATATAACACAAGTGATTCCACCTATACCCAGTGCATGAAAGCTTTTACATTTGCTGTTTCCTATTCATTGTTTCAATCTGTGCGCATTTAAACATATACAGTAAGTGCATGTGTGCGGGTTAGGGAGCAGCTAAAATGGGGTAATATATTATTTGGGCGAGAAAGAGTGTGTGTGTGTGTGTGTGTTTGAGAGAGAGTCACCTGTTTGAGAGAGAGTTCGTTCATACAGTTCCCCATCCACACTGTTTCTGCCCATCCACTTTCAATTAAGGCGAAGGGTCACTTCAGCCCCATGGACCGCTCTAATAACTTTCTCTCATCCATCCACATTTCACTCCTTTCCCTTCTCATCTGCACCTTTTTTTCTGTCATTCCTGTCTTCCTTTGTGTTCTGTTTCACTTCGTCTGCATGGCTGAAAACTAGCAAATCTGCCTTTAGGGTAAACACGGGGTCTTTGCCACTACTTTGATACATTCCTCCATGATCCTGTTTTTGTGAGAGTTGACAACAAATAAATAACAAACGCCGAACCATGAAATTGAATGATTAGGGACAATTTATGTTCTGCCTCTTGCGTAACGTATTTCTCAGTTTATCAGTCCGCCTGCCGTCTCATTTGTTCTGCATTCCAGCCTTTCACACAAAGGGCAGAGCCGCTTTTCTGGCTTGCCAGCTGAATGTCACCTTTATCCAATCAGAGGGGGCTGGCATCGATAGCGTTAGACATCAGAGGGGGTGAGAAAGAGAGAAAAAGGGAAGACAGAGAAAAGGCGATAAGGAGTGCGTGTCTGTGTGTGTGTGTGAAACAGAGAGAGAGAGAGAGAAAAAGAAACCTGTCTGTCAGCTCATTAGATGGCTAACCAATGTTGACAGGCTGGTGGCAGCATGGCAGGCTGGCAGACTGGCTAACGCTGTCAAAGGCTCGCACTTCAAGAACGATCATTACCCTCAAAGGCACGTCAGTGTGCAACCAGGCCCAGACAGCAGCTAGACAGCCAAGGTGCCAGAAGACAGAGGGTGAAAAACTATGATGAGTTGACCAAGACTAACACCTATTCCAGACCGGCTGTGAGAGAGCATCTGCGTCACGTTCAAAAACAAGAAGACTGCAGTCCATCATGATACTTACACTGGCTGCAAGCAAGAGTCTTCTTTCCCTGCATTCCTGATCGCTCTGTTTCTGTTCATGACATGCCGCCAAATGAAACACAGGTGAAGTTTGTCCATATAACACTCAGGGAGGTTGCAGCACAACTCCATAGCAGCCTTCTCCAAAACAACTGAAGTCAGTGGGGACCAGTTCTTCAGAGTTCCAAAAAGACCTACAGTATATTTACACCATAATTTAGTGCAAATCTTAACTACAGCTGGTTGATTTGCAACAAATAATGGTGTATAGGTCTTTCTATTCACAGTGTGATTGTTTGGCTGTTTTTGTTTTGGAACTCTGAAGGACAGGTCCCCATTGACTTCAGTTGTTTTGGAGAAGGCTGCTACCAAGTTGTGCTGGCAACCTCCCTGTGTGTTATATGGACTAACAAATTTCACTTGTGTTTCATTTGGCATGAGGGTGAGTAGATGATGACAGAATTTTCATTTTTGGGTGAACTATTCCTTTAAACGCACCTAACCATGACCTTTTCTCTCTCTCGTATGTCTCAGTTCTCTCATCCCTCCCCCCCAACCCCTTGCTCTTCTCTCTCAGTACAGGAACCACTGGGGGGTTTGATGGAGCCAAGAAGACTCCCCATCAGCGAGACAGTGCCCCCACCCTTCATCCCTCCACCCTCGACCCGTGTTTCATCCCTCCATTCTCGACCCCTCTTTCCCTCAATAAACCATCTAAATACATCTCATAGTGGCGTGGTCTTTTTTAGTAGTACACTCAAGTGTACACTTGTCTACAACTACAACACCCACACGAGGATGGAGGAGGCTAATAATTGAGGTGGAAAAACATGAAATTCTAGTGAATGCTTTTTAGAAAGATGAGGTAAAAAAAAAAGACTATGAGCATTTGCGGGCACAACGTTTACAATGTTTGTAGAATCTTCATTCAAAGCAAAGTACTTGGATGTAACCCAGCAAAAGTAAACAAAGAGAAAGTGCAAGAAAGTCGAGTTTTCCGTTGCACGTCTCCTCATAGTGTCTGGTATGGAGAAACTGTACAAACTTGTCATTCCTGCCTTCACTTGATGCAGACGCTCGCTTGTGGCTGAGGGGTGTAAGCTGGGTATGAGCTACGTATTTTAAGTAGATTTTCCATAAATAGATTTTCCATAAAGTCGATTTTCCACAAGTAGCCGAATTTTTCAAGTAACATTACTTGTGCTTGAGTAGGCTATTTTGGTATTCTTTCAACCTTGCCCAAGACTAAGATAGAGTGGCAGACGCAATGAGTTTGAAGAGAAATGTGGGTAAAAAAAAAAAAAAAAGGCTGAAAACAAAGAAAGGACGAAAATTGTGATGAATATGAAGCATTAGGAGAGGGCAGAAGTACAAGAGATAGAAATTGTGCCCTGATCTGTAGAGGTGAAAAAAGAGAGGGGGGACAAGCAGAGAAATGCGAATTAATAGCAAGTGATTTGTGGAGGGGATGAAGGGACGCACAGAAGTGGGAGGGGTGACGGAGTTGGTGAGAAACTGTCCTCGAGAATCACTTGAATGAAAGCGATTCATATGAGTGCTGGAAATTAAGATGAAGGGCAAAGAAGACTTGCCCTCTGAATGTTTAGAGTGACAAAGAGATCAGCAAGTTGAGTGAAGTGTACCCTCAAATGTACTGTGAGAAAATGTGTTCAAAATATTCACATCAATACATTCTGTGTTCGCACACTCCATCCACTCCTGCTTTTTTCTCTGCTTATCATGCACACACTCACACACTCACACACACACACACACACACACATACACTAAGTCACAATTGTATTTCACAGCAGGGTGATGATTTCCAGTCTTATCTGCTACTTTGCATCAGTAGCAAATATTTGTTCACAAATATCAAGATTAGTATCTCTGGTAATAGAAATTACAGCAACATGATGATACACACGCACGCGCACACACATACACACACACACACACACACACACACAGTTTTACATCCACAAGACATGTGCATCAATCTTGCAGGAATAGCTGGATATCTGGATTTACAATCTCTGGTTAGGTCGTGGAAACATGGCCACAAAATTCTAAACTCAAAAATAAAGGATGGAGGGAAAAAAGTAAGAGAGAGGAAATAAAGGGAAGGCAGGAGAGAATAAAGATGGAAATAACAGTAATTTCACACCAAATTGACATTCAAAAAAAGAAAACAAAACAACAGATGGCCGGAGCAGATGAAGAACAACGAACAAACCTTCATACAGCAAACTATCATCAAATCACTTAAAGCGGTAATCCTCGGGCACCTTCTTTTGTTTTTTTTTATTTAGCCGACATTGCGATTTTTCCCAGGAAAGACCTATTAGACACCAGGTGTTTAGAACAGCAAATATAAAAGCTTTCATAAAGTGGGTACAGGTTGAGGCAATCAGACGAAAACAGAAGGACATTTATCATTATGAAAAAACTGCAACAATTTCAGAAGTTTTGCCTAAACCCTAGATGTCTGATGTCTGATAGTGTTGTGGAGGGTACAGCTGCTCTCAGGGCGACTCAGCAGAACTGGCACAATATCAGACTGATACAAGGAGAGGGGGCATGATGAGTTGTTTTCTTCCTAAGAACTGCTGGAGAACAAAGAGGAGACAAACATGCTCGCAGGAACACACACACACACACACGTACAGAGAACAGACACTCAAACTCAAAGTGAAAACTTTAAAGTCAAAGACACCGCCAAAGCACAAAGAATGTGCCTATGGGTTTGTTCACACTGAATGTTCTGTTCGTATTCTGCTTAAGTTAAGTGTAGCTTTGGCGCCCCCTGCTGTTGCAGTTTGTTGTGCTGCCAATTAGACATGTGCATAAAGTGTGTTCCATTCAAGCTTGTCCTCCATTTTGAATAAGAAGCACATTGGGGAAGCAATCACTGATTATCAAATCCGAGAATGCCAAGTCGATACTTGTGTCCTCGTGGAGAAAGTTGTCTTAGAGAGAATGTCATCAGAGTAAGCACAGAGACTCTTCCTTACAGTTTGAAATGGACTGTGTGCTTCACGTTGTGTGCGTGATTAAGACACAGAGCTGTTCATTTTCCCAGATGTTAACCGACTCTGTACTGTAGACTACAGCGCTGCTCGCCGTTGTCGCAATGAATCTCGGGGCTTTCAATTCATTCTCATTGGTGAAGTCTTCATCTGATGCATCCTCGATATTTTGAGGTTGTTCTTTTGTTTTGGAATCGTCCTTCGGTGGGTAGATATTACATAAAATGCATCATAGAGGACACAAGAACGCATATTGATAATCAGCCAGTGTGTTTGCATCCATGTCCATCTTCTTCTTTATGCCTGTGAAAAAGCATGGTCTGTGAGTATTTGTGTTACAGTGGGCATTGCTAACAACACTAAAACATTATTTTTGTGAAGAATGTTTATTTTGATGATATTTTACCTTTATCAATTAAGCTAGCTAATGTTCAGGGTTTTATGCTAGTAGCATCACTTACCTCATGTTGTATTGTGCAATGAGTTTACCTCCCCAGCTAAATACTACATACCTACCTCACAATATTTACCGTAGATCATAGATGGTTCTGGAAAGATACATTTGTTATAGGCTACCTACCTTGTTCTGCATTTTCCTTTAAATTACCTAATTGAGCTTCATATACCCTACTATTGTGGCCTAAAGGGGGAATTGATATGAATATCGCCATATAACAGACTATTTTATTTAAGTAGTAATTTATAATTCATGTAAACAGACTCCATTGTTGTATTTTAATACATCTATTTCATGTGTATGATGTAGAGATGTACAAGTAAAAAGCATTCTCTAGTATTCCTTTCTACAGTTTTACAATGCTTCCATAAAAACTCCTAAATATAATCCTTGCCTCTGGTGCTTTATATGGGAGAGTGTTTAGCTCGCTGCCCAGCCATTGTACAAAGAACACATAGTGAGGGCAGAAGAGTTTATATGGTTCCATCTGCTGGAAACACACTTCAATTTTATTACTCTACACTTACGGAAAGTGGTTGCATCATGAACAACATTGTTCACGTAGTCGTCTTTTTTGTTTTTGGGTGCAAAACACGTAGCAGACCTGTAGCGTTAACAAGAACGCTGTAGCCTGCATAAAGAACGCTCTGAATGACCACAGGATACAAGTGACAGTCACCTTGCAAGCGCGTAATTAAAGTATTAAACTATGTTTCTGCCCTTAATCGGCTCTGCAGTGTGATACAATCATGCTCATATAAAAGGCAGTGATGTAGCTCTGCCAGTTGTTGTGTTGGTAACAGTGCTCATGTCTCCCTGCATGGACAGCTTCAGTCTCACTGTTCTGTGCCAGAGCTAGAGCCCCCCCGCCAACACCGTCTCAGTCAACATCTGTTTAATGTACTGCTGCGATAGTTAGTGCGGTACTTACTTACATGTGAAGTACGTCAGTAAAGTCGGCAAAAGTCCAGAGTTCCTTGGAGTTCCACTACTCCAGGAAGGCACACGACAATATCTATTCCAGGATGTAACCCATATCTGATGCCAATGTAAACTGATGGCGATGACACGTGCGTCGCATAACAAAAACAAAAGATGTCACATCCGCTTTTGTACCGACGCTTCTCCCGCTACAGCTTTGAACACATTTCAGTCACAGTGTGTGCCTTCCAGTTCTGACTGCCTCTGGATTGAGGCGTCTCCATAAATACAAATCAAGTGGGCTATTTTCCTTTCTTTCTATTGTGTCTCGCTCTTCATGCTAACGCTTACGCAGCTGCCATGCGTGACAAGATTATGACAGTTGTCTGTTCAAATACATGTCACAGGTAGGTTGTATGCATCGGAATCTTATTTTGTACTATATATCCATGTGGTCCAGACTGGAAATGAAAAAATGTGCCTCCATGCAGCTTTTTCACTTCCAGCACTTTGAGCTGCAGTGTGAACGTGGCCTAAATTTGCTTTTCTCTCTTTGGAGAATATAATTTTCACTGTGGAAGTTCTTGCTGAATGTGGTGTGTGTGTGTTTTTTTTTTTTTTTTTTTTTCAGATTTAAGTGCAGACAGAGACAGACAGGGATGTAGTGTATTGTGCATATCAACTGGCAAATTTACAGCTCCAAACTTCTTAAAGTCAGAGGAGCAGAGGCTGCCTGACAGCTGGCTATCATCTCCCATCTGGAGTGGGAGCGTTTCCTTGCTTTTCGCTAAGAGAGAATGTTCTGTTCCTGCCGGGGAATATATCATCATCCCACACAAAAAAATTCTACTAAGTGTCAAAACTATAAAATGGGATTTTCATCATAATCTTCTGTTATCTGGGGCTTATGTAGTATAAGCCCATTTTAGTGGAAATTCAACAACAATTCTTGATTTTTCTTTGGTCAGAGGAAACTTTAATGATCCCCGTAGGGAAATGGAATAAACTGAACAAACCAAGATGCTGTATGTTTATTTATTGTTTATTGGTTCTCAGTTTGTTTGAGTGGTGTAGTTATTATCTTCAGTACTATTTGTCTTGACACTTGTACTGTGTGTAATGTTTGAAATGTAGGAATTCAATTTACTATAGGAATATAATCTTTTTCTACTGTTGTACTGTTTGTAAGTTGCTCTGGATAAGAGCTTCAGCTAATTGGCTAAAAGCAAGGCAAATGCAGGCGTTCATTGTTTTATCAGAGAATGTGTCTATTGTCTCCAATATGTGCCAATCTGAAGGACACTGGCAGTCCAACTGTTGAACTAATTGGTTCACAGGGATTGATTAAGTTGCATTATATTGTATTGTATTCTTCTGTATTGTATTGGAGCTGTGTCCTTACGAGAAGAAAGAATGAAGAAAAAATGAGAGCATGTGAGACAAAAGGAGCGACACAAAAGAAAAAATTAAATACTCAAATCAAGCACAAGAAATGTAATTTGTAGATATCAAAATGAATGAAAAAAAAATCATTTTACTTCATAGCAGTAAAGGATCCTTTTTGCAGAATTAATATGGGCACAAATTAAACACGCGCACGCACAGACACACAGACGTACCTCTACAGAGGTAGTAGAGTCCAACTTTTAGTTACAAATGTATTTAAAATTTAGCACACAAACACACACAACATGCTGTCCTTCATGTCTGTGCACACACATCCACACACAAACATTAACATACAGATGCACATATACAAACATGCACAAGCACAAATACATGCACACACATGATAAGGGTGAAAAAGTGTGATTCTTACTCCTTTAGGTATTCAAGTAAACCACTGTGCCACAAAACGATGACAGATGGTGTTAAGGCAGCTGTGTACTTGCTGCGGAAACTATGGAAACGTTGCCTCTTTAATCCCCGTATACGTGTTTCTATTTTCCTCAAGTTCGACTTCGTTGATTGGATACGGCTGCCTTTACGACGTGAAAAAAAGAAAGAAAGTTATGTGATTGTGAGGAACTGTAGCACTTTTCAATGGGCAATTAGCATTAGAAAAAAAGCAGGACTGATTACAATAGTTGAGTCATGCTTCTGTGCAGCTAATAGACTATAAACAAGCAGATCCTGTACAGACCCACGGCGCGTGTTCAATTCAATTCACTGCACTGAAGCATTGTGACACGGTTAATGGGTTAAATAATTCCACTAACGTCACTTAGATATCTCACTAAGCGTTACCTGACTGACTGACTGACCTGAATTTGCCTCGTGATGCCCTCGGCTGTGTGTGATGTCACCCACAGGCCAGCGCAGCCAAAGCGAGGCTGAGGGTCGTCCACAGAGCCGCAGCGCTGCCTGCTATTGGCCTGTAATTGGTGACCTGACGATCACTGGACAGAAGAAAGGTTATTTTGAAAATTGCTGTAAGGACACACATAGAATAAGTGAAATTAGCTATTGAGACCATAACCTCTTGTCGAAGTTGGGTTGTGATCCCATTGACTTGCATGGAGTTGGTCTTTTTGGAGCCAGCATCTAGCGGACGTTGCTAGATGCCGCCTGCCGCCACTTCCTTATTGGCTTCAAAATTCACCCGTGGTTTTGGCCACTCGGTGCATCTGCATGTGTTAATGCATGTGTGTGCCTGTGTGTGTATGTGTTTCTGTGTTCGGTGTACCGTTCTGTTCTCAAAACATGCAGCTTAATCTATAAATTATCTTGCACACATTAGACAAATACATTCCTTGCCAGCAAAAACAATGCAATATATAATATCAGAATCAATAAACCCTCGCCCAGTCAACTGCCTAGACAGTCCAGAAGGCTTATTTCTCTTGATTGGATTCCATGAATACAGATGGGCTCCACTTATAATGCAATGTATTCATGTTACATTTTTATTTCATGTAGCTTTTTCAATATTGCTTTTGCTTTTTCAATACTGCTTTTTTCCAGACTGGAAACAGAAGGACAAACATATTATGCACACCACCTTCTGTATGCTTTGGAAGCAACCCATTTCCTGCAAAAACAGATGAGCACAGTGCTGTGTACGTCAATGAACTCTTTTCACAGAGAGGCCTTTATATTATCTATAATGTGTAAAATCTCATTTCCTTGTTCACTGTGTGTGTATGACCTTTACATTGGCTTTGACCTCCACTAAGGTAAGTTTGACCAAAGGGATGAAAGGATGCGAGATGTAGGCTACATTGTGTACTGCTGGGGAATCTGGACAATACTGTGTTTGTTCCAGTGAACCATATTGTGAGCCATATTTTAGCCAACAGCATCGTTTATTCATGTTGTATCCATTATCCTGCTCAGTTACAAGGCCGGGATGCCAAATTGTTCACTTTTAAGAAAGAAAATGAGCCAAAGTATCAAACAGACCCAATGATCAACACTAATTTATTCATTATCTTTTCAGGGTTGTGGGGGAGTTGGAGCCTACCCCAGGAGAAGGCATGCAAGACGGCAGATACATATTGCAATATATACTGTATATCTGCTGGTCATGGCCATTTACACAGTGTTTCCCACACATAGACTTTACTTGGGCGGGCCACCCAGGTATATTAACGGCCGCCAAAGTACATTTGGTGACCCATTTTAGCATTTTTTATTTTTATTTTTTTTATCCGTCCAAGAGAACGACGCCATCCGCGATCGATTAACTAGTGGACAATCTCCCCTCCTCTGCCCCTCCAGGGTTTCCCACACATAGAAAACTTTGTGGCGGGCCACCACAATATCAGCACTGACCGCCACAAATTTTCTTTTTTTTTTTTTCACTATTTAATCATAGAACTGCGTGTAGCACATTGATTCGCTCAGCCCCTAATTGCTCCACACAATCTCTCTCTCTCTCGCTCTCTTTCTTTCTCTCTCTCTCGCTTGCTCTCTCTGTTGCTCGGTCTCTGTCTCTCTCTCTCTCTCGCTCACTCACTCTCTCACCGGACCTGTCTGTTCGCCTCCCACTGCACGCACATGAGGGAGATTTTTTTTCCATGCCAAGAAGACGGCTGACTGAATTCCCGAAAAGAAGAACTAACAGTTAACGTTACTCGAATACAGCTGAGTTTCCGAGATTAGCACGCTGTATAACCTAGCTGCTAGTCAGTATCCACTGAGTGGACTGATAACGTTAACTTTTTAACTCTGGCCAACCCACCTACCACCACAAATCCATTCGAATTCTGTGGGAAACACTGTTACACAACAGCCCTTTCTCTATGAGATTTCTGTTCATTTTAAAGAAAGGTTGGCCATGTGATATGGTTATTGATTATTACCTCCATCTCTCATATGGCAGTGTAATTGGACCAGTGAAGCTGACATGTCCTAGATGAGAAGTAACGCTGATGTTCAATTCTGTGTGTGTGTGTGTGTGTGTGTGTGTGTGTGTGTGTGTGTGCGAGTGTGTGGTTTGTCTTACTGGGGCTTTTAGGGTTTTCTCATTGCAGTATTCCCTTAAATTAGTAAATCAATAGCATCATGAGAGCACTCAGTAGCTTAACAAGGCAGAGTCAGATGTAGGTGGACTCTCATTATTGCAGTGTTCCACCATGTCTGTGAAACACAAAGACCTGTTGAACTAATGAGATTATAATGAAAACCCTCAAGCATCCTTTCAGTGGTCTGTTGATTGTATTGTTATTGACTGTTGTCTCATGCATTTAGATTTAAATGGGCCTTTTCTCATTTCAGGTATATAATTAAAACTTTCCGCGGTTCCAAGCAGTTTTCCCTTGGGGTTGCAGCCAAGAAGGACAGAGAGGATCAATCAATAGATAGACATACTGTATGTACTGCTTCTGTCTAGGACTCAGGTTGTTGCTATGCATATTAGGGCGTGTTCACACCAAGCATGTTCGGAGCGGTTTATTTAACCCTAACCCTTGGGCAGGTAATAACGATGCCATTGGAACTCGGGTGGCACCAAATAACTGCACTGATACGCCTGAAACTGGTGCTGTTCATTAGAAGTGAGAACGTCATCTGAACCAACTCCAGGAAACAGTCCAAAATGCAAATTTTATGGTTTATAAGGAGACACATGTTGACATCTGGTAGTCTGGTAGCCAGCAATTACTATGCTTGGAAAGCCTAGCATATAACGAACCAAGGGAAAACCACAGTCTAAGAGTGCAGACAGGTCCATCACTCTTAGTACAGGGACTGGCATTGCCCACCAGTTGGAGATTAGGATTCTCATTTCCTTTCCGCAGTTTTCCCAGTCACAAGCCCACTTCAACCTCTTGGCTACCATACTCAAACTTACCTGACTCTACCTGAATCTGTTCTGTCCCAATGTGTTAAACCCCACCCATCTGGAAACCAACCAGGTGAAAACAAACATCAAGAATTACTTGTGAATATTATTTTCCACTGTAGGATCAAGTTATTTTTCTTTTCACTGTCTCCAATCTCTTCCTCTTGATGAATACAATCAACCAGAAAAAAAAACATGCTTATTCACTTGCCACTGTCAGCAGTGTCTTGGCTGTCAGTAAGAATGTGACTGTTTGCCTCTTTTCCTCTGTCTCTCCATCCCTCAGTCTTTCCTCTCTGTGCAGAAGGCAAGTTCTCTCACAGGCCCCCAGATACATCAGCCTCGCTAACAAGGACACAGATAGACGGGTAACACAGAATACACTTAAAACGCGAGCCATGAGTCACGCTGATGAATGTAATTACTTTGCTCATGAGGGCGAACTGTAACAGATATGAGGCCTGAGCAAACCAAATGAAACGGGAACCTTATTAACACATAGAAAACAAGGTAAGCTATAAGTGGCGGACTCTGGGGACAGGAGCAGAGATTGATCGGCTCAAGAATTACTCACGGCTGCTGCTTGGGCAAGAGACACCAGGAGCAGAAAAATCCCTGTCACCTCAGGCAGCGCTTACCGCTCGATAGGCAGTAAACATGGCACAGATGGTGACTTACCGGTAACACTTTATTTTCCGGGTCCGCAATTTCTTAAACATTTCCTCGAAAGGAACCGTTAATTTCTTAGAAGTTTGCTGGAAAGAACCGTGGCATTATCTACTAATTATAGAGAAAACAGAGGATCAATTCAATGGTGTAGTTGGTAAGTTCCTGGTCATTTCTTTTGGAGTTTTGGAGTGCATGTTTTATCCATTTCAGAAAGATGGATACTGGGTGACACTGCTGTTGGAGGGCAAAGCTGTGATGTAAGTTGACACAGGGAGAAGCTACAGCACCTCATGATCTTAAGGACCCGCACTGGCGAGCCTCTTCCAGTGCTGGGAGTTGTGGATATGTCAGTGGAGCATAGCAAACAGTCAAGGACACTCCCACTGCACATCATTCAAAGAAACCGTCCAGCTCTGCCAGGCTGCAGCTTCAGTTTAAGTGGCAAGAAGTGTTTCTTTGGTCTGTAATGGAGACACATGTTCACTACTGGAGATCTTGAGAAAGCGTTCAAAAGTGTTCAATGGAGAACTTGACAGTATGAAGACGTCACTGTTCAGCTGGCAGCAAGCCAAAATGCCTTAAAGCTATACCTGTCCCATATCCCATCAAGTCTAAAGTAGAGGCAGAACTGGAGAGGCTGGTGTAGAGTGGAACCAGGGAGCACAAGTGAATGGGCCTCTCCAGCTCCAAGGATTTGTGGGGATTTTAAAGTCACTGCAGGATAATACCGTTGTAATTGCATTTTTTCTCCTGTCACCATTGTTGCCCATGAAGAAGTCTAAACCCAGCAGGTATTTGCCAAAGTCAGAAACTCCTACCGTCTGTTGTACTGCAGGTTAGAAGTCATAGGCTCCCACTGTTTTGTTTTCAACAATACATTAAAAACAGCTGAGACAAACTGCTGCATTCATTGTTTTCATTTGAGTGTTTATATACTGTTTTATCTTACCTGTTTTTATGTACCTGTTCTTGTTCTAATTTACCTGCTTGAAAGAACATTTTGTATAGTTCTTAAGAGACAATTTATTTGAAATAACAGAATTGTGTGAGATACCACTTTACAGGTCTAATCTGTGGAAAGGAGATAGAAATTAGCTGGTAAATGTACAGTACTCAGTCACTTTAAATTACAGGTCTAATTTGTGGAACATATGGAGGCTCTAGTGTGCCAGCCTAATTATTACAGACTAGTTCAGAGCTTAATTGTTTTTGATCAATTAATAGATACATTAAAAAAAAAAACATTTTATAAATTGATTCATTAAATTCACATTAAAATGATGCACTTAAAAAAAACTCCTACTAAAAAAAAGTAATTTAATGTTCATTAAATGTGTCAATAATTCCATTTCATTATTCTGTCTTTAAATGATGAATACATTATTTTAATTTAACTTTGTTTCATTTACTAATGTTTTTCTTTTCATTTGCCATCTCACAATTCATTTGTCTATTGCTTTTTGATTTACACCTTCTGCTTGGGCCCCACTATTTTTAGACAACTTTTTTTAATTAGACGACATGCAGCCCACAGATAAAATGGATGAAATGGATTAAAAAAAATGCACTTTACAACATTCAGTTTAGGTCTGTCTTCCTGTAATGTTATAAATTAAAGATTAATAATTCAACAAATACCTCTGCTATTCATAAAGAGAGAGCTACAGCACATAGGGATAAACATTCCAGCTGTAAAAGAAGGTACATTTCTCATTTTTTAGATGATGTCTATATCACCCACACAGAAAGCTTTAATTATGAATGTAATATATGATGTACTGTATATACATTAAAGACACAGTTTGGAAGGAACGTTTCTTCACTTTTTAGATGATGGTAGCTAGTGCCTCCACTCAACACATGGTTGGCTAGAAAGTTTGTATTTGCACAAAGTAATGCTGGAGGTAAACACGTGCAATTTTCAGTATCAGCAGTATTCAGCAGTATTATTGTCAAGGACAGATTCATCAGTTAGGCTCACCAAAGTGCCAAATTGTGAATATATCCCTTTTTATCTTGCAACAGTTGAAAGACAAGGTGACAGAAACCCAGTGGCTGGCCAGACGTTTCCATCAGCAGCCATGTGATCCGTCTTTAGCTCTCAGAGTAGCAGCTAAATGCCTATTAAATATGAAATGTAACATTCACTGCAGCATGGTGGAAACTATTAGGCCTGTTATCACTTATCCAACAGCTTGATGCACCATCTAATCAGAAACACAGAGCCAGACATCATGTGACAGCTGTGGTAAAATGCAGACTGCAGATGCATATTAACAAGAATTGCAGATTCGTTGTTTGAATACATTAATATAGACGATTTGCTATTTCCCGGAGCAGTCTTAATGGCACAGAACACTCATGGCACTCATTTATTAAACAGTATGCTAAAACTTTTTTTTTACACAGAAATCATTGTTAATATATGAAATGACAAATATTTCTGCAGCACATTAGACACTCGCTCGGCTCAGAACATTAGGCATGTATTTTTTATTTATTAAGGAAGTTTGGCTCAGCGTTCAGCATCTTTCAACATTTCCCCATACAGGCATGTTGATAAATGAGGTCCTGGTGTGTGAGCGTGTGTGTGTGGGTGTGTGTCGGTGTATGTGTGTGTGTACCTGTGTCCTGTTCCACAGTGTGTCAGGGGACATCTAAGAGCCAAGGCCAGACTTTATAGTAGATTTTATTAGTTTTGCTGATGGCCATCCTCTTTAGAGCTTTTGCCACACCTTGTGATTTTGTGAATTATTATTACCTTTCCTCCACAGCTTCATTTATCTTTATGTGTGTGTGTGTGTGTGTGTGTGCAAAGTAAAAATGGTGGCAGGCTACTCACAATCTAATAACAAAATGTCTGAAACACAGCATATGCAGAATCAACAGCAATCATATATGGGACCATGTTTAAGGTTATGTTAATGAGATTTATTTATATATAGTTATATATATTAAAATCTTTGAATAATTATTTTGCATGATAATCTAGGCACTGAGGCGGTGATATGTTACTCACAGCCAACTATCAGAAACTCTGGGACTATCACAGGCGAGGGGAAACTCCTAACACAACGCTGCTGAAGTGTCCTTGAGAAAGACACCGAATCCACACAATGTCACAAAATATTGTGTATAAGATTGTGTGGATACAAATAATGTGAAGATTACATTTCTCCATTAGGATTATGTAACAATAGTACAAATTGGACACACCGGTTTTCACGTGTTCGTCACATGGAAAGGTTAGCTAAAGGTTAAGTTTAGGCAAGTAAAACAACGTGGTTTGTGCCAATCATCTAGGTTGCGCCTCTGCTTTCTATTATTTCTGGTGGAGTGTGAACGCAGTCAACATAGTCGGAGATATCAGGGCTTGTTTCCTCAGAAGAGGCCATTTGCTGCTGTCTTGTACAGTAGGAGAAACAGCTGCCGCGCCGCGCCTCGGCACAGAGCTCCGCGGCCGGCTCGCGATCTGGAGCGCCAGTTTCGGCGTCTTGTCTATTTTCTCCGCGAGCCGCGGCGCGCATTTCACAGGAAAACACCATAGAAAACACTATAGATGGTCATATCTCCATTATATCACCACAGAATCACAAATATAGCCTATTAAATGATCAACTTACCAGGGTCTTCACTGTTGTTGTTGATGAATCAATCTGCACTGATGCAAGTTTTAAATGCAACACATTGTAGGATGATGATCTATCTGGTTTTGAATTATCACTTGTCTTTTGAAAATTGCGTCTGTTATTGAGTTACCACAAAAGTAAACAAGGATACATGTTTGTTTATTTATAGGCTACTTAATTTATATATGTAATTATTTAAAGAGATAGAGAGAGGGGGAGAGAGAGATATCTAGGTCCCCTAGGCTTTCCTAATTATTGCCTGATCACAAGTCACGACTTGCTGAGAAAACAAACAAATAAACGTGACAGCTTTGATATGAGGGAGTTTGTGAAGAAAGGGGGAAATTAAGAAGATGGAAAATATAAAGTTCATCCCTGATGTGGAAAAGTACAGTGAGCTGTCAGCAGTGTTTCTACAAGGACAGCAGTGAACAGATGAAGCTTTGGTGGCTGTTGGAACACAATGTGAGCAGCTACAGCCTGTGTCCACGGGGTTTTCTCCTCCTTAGAGCAGAATCGCTTGGTGACCGGCGCGGAGAAATGCGCGTCTGGTGTGAACAGCCAGGCTCCTGCTCGCGCGAGGATTGACGCTTCGCGGCGCTTACGCTTGCGGTCTGAACCCGGCGTTACATTCCACTCTGCTTACTGCCAAGCACCTGACACCCACAGGAAAAAATGGAAGTCTCCACCAGGAAATAATCCCTCAAAAACATTTCTCCTTACAAACTTTATTGTCACATCCATGTCTTCTTATTTAGGGTGTCTTTGTCAGCTGGGACAGCAGTTAATTTTAAGCTAGGTTTGATAGCATACAGTTTGGTTTAACAAGTTTAACAAGACTAAGAGTCTAACAGCTCCGCGATGTTGAATTGTGTCAGCTGGGAATTTTGTCTCTGCTGGGAATTCAACTCGAGTCTCCCAACTGAGGGTCTGCAATCTAATGCAACAAAGTGATCCATAGCCCCTGCTGTCGCGGGGCTAAAAATGATGATAAGTGTAAAGGTTAGGGTTAGGGTTAGTTCAAATCTAATTACACATGGCATGCATTGCAAAATGACTGGGTGAAATGCAAACTAGACATAGCCAAAAGGAAAAGAGCTGTAACTCTAAATGACAGCGGTATTCGCCTTTAAGATCATGGTTAAGTTTGGACAACTAAAACCTTTGGTTAATGTTAGGCAATTAAAACAATTTGGTTAAGATTAGGGTAAGACTTGGTTAAGATTTATGGTTAAATAGGAAAAACTATTACAGAAAATAAAAAATTCGCTCACAGTAGAAATCTTCTTTACATTGGGAATTGTGTCGGGAATTGAATTGGGAATTGGGTGTTGGGAATTGAATCCAGCTTGTTGCAGTTCAAGGCATTCATGTATACACCCTTCCACCGCCCCAACCTCCATACATTCCAGAACGCTATTTGAATTGAATTTGTCAAACTGCTGCCTGCTTCCAGTCCTGTCTCCTCCTCCACATAATCCGTGCAGAAACATATTTCTTTCACTTTTAGTGCACAGAGCGTGTTATTTCCATTTTAAGACATTGTGGTTTGCAATAAAGTACATTATTATTAGACTCAAACATAACATTATTTCTATAATGATTGTGCATTGAAGCTTACTTTTGATATAAAATCCTCTATAGACTGGTGTGAGGTGCTCTGTTTCTACAGCATTTAGACTTTAGACTTGTCTACCTAAACAACACAGGGCGAATTACTAAAACATATAGTAAACACTTCAATTATGAGCATCTCTTAAAGTCTATAATAGTATTCAAAGGCAATTGTTCTGCTGCTTGCCTTGCGCCATGGCCTTGCACCAAGGCAAACAGATGAAAAAGCAATGTGAAAGCAATTTGCCATTGATAATGATATGATCTGTTAATGGTGTTTTTCTTAGCATTGTATTCCCTGGCCATCATAAGATATGAATAGATGGCTTCTATTCTGAAAATCAGTACACAAATCAATAAAAGGGGCACCATGGTGAATGCACATGTAACAAACACAAGCAACATGTGCAGCACCGCTGTGTGCACACTGAACTACAAAGCGTGCATGTTTACGTATCTGAGCTGCTACACCAGCTCCATTATTGTTCCGCCTGCGGTCAGCCCGTTCTAACATGAAAATAGTCTACTCACTCCGTGCCGCTCCTTGAAGCTAAAAAGCCGCAGCACTAGTTCTATTATGAGTTGATTGATCTTATTCTTTTCCCCATGGCGCATTAAGGGCATCACAAGGCAAATTCAGGCAGTCAGTCAGTCAGTCAGTCAGTCAGTCAGGTAACGCTTAGTGAGATGTCGCTGTGGCCTCTAGAGGGCGTCTGTGGCTAAGAGATGCAGTGTTTCCCATACAGAGGCACAAAATCAAAGTTGGTCAATGTAGAGAAATGTATCTGAATCGATCTCTAATGCGCCTTATGTCACATCATGTCATGCTTGTCATTTGGAGATGTACAGACAGCAGACCAGCAGCATTGAACTCAGTTCAACGAGTCTCCCGGTGTGAAAACAAGTGAAACTTAACATTCCAGTAACCTGATAACACGTCCTCTGCTGCCCTAGAAACATTAACGGCGGGTAATGTATAGCCCACCTTGTGGTATTCAGGTAACGTTAGTGGAGTTATTTAACCGATAACTGTGTCGCAGTGCTTCAGTGCATTGTATTGAATTGAATGGAATGGAATGGAATGGAATGGAATGGAATGGAATTGAATTGAATTAAATTGAACTGAATACATGCGCCGTGGGTCTGTACAGGAAGGTGCTTGTTTGCTAACCAATTCCTGATGTCCCCTTTATAATGTCCTGTGCTTCCAAGAATCTGTCTGATCAAATTAGCAGCTATATAGAATGTTTACTATACTGCCAAAGCTTATACTAACAATTGACCCTCAACCTCATTCTTTAACCCTGATCTTCCCTTATGACTCCATTCGAACTTTGACATTTACCTCCAAACCCTTTTGCTGCCGAGTGCCATCCAATCTCACTGTCTTCTTGAATCAATAGCCCGCAGCCTTGGGGTGTTCCCTGTACGGCCTGTATGAAATATGAAACACCTTATTCAGACCACACACAGCTGTGCTGGTGGCCAAATGAATAAGATGAAGGCAGAAAGGCACTGTGGGAAGGAAAAGCGTCTTCCCATGAGACGTAATTTTGAACAATTTCACAGTTGGAGCTCTCTCAACAGTCCTCATCATTTCCTTGGAGGAATCTACCCACCAAACAGCGCCTGGTTAATCATTCATGTAGTAGTGAAACCTTTCGGAGAGCTGAAATGTCAGCTGGATGTTGTTGAGGCGCTCATAGAAGGAATGGCACATCAGTGGCTGTCTCATCATGCCCCACGAGGAGACCATATGCCACAGACTCACAAATTGGGGAATGGACTTAGGTCTTAGATCAAGGTTGCCTTTTAAAACATGATGAGATGCACCAGCACGACTCCACAGTCTAGCTTTGCCGTTATGGATCAGCCTGCCTCAGGACACAGTATAGAAACGTATGTCCTGGGCTGATCCGTGCTTCCATCCACCCAGATCAACAACTCGCACTGGGTGATAAATAGATCACAGCAGGCCATGGGCATGCTGTTGTCCTCGTGGACAGTAGCGGTTTGATGAATGGGTTATTATTGCACTTGTTTCCTGGCATTTAAATGGGGCCTGGAGGTCACAGGCTTCTGGGAAAGGAGGCTCGATGTTTAGACTTTCACTGCATTCACTCACAGGCCATTGTGAGACTGTTGCATACATAATAAATGAACATCAGTCCGATATCATCTCCGATGATTAAAATAGCTTACCCTTTGCAAGCGAAAAGCTGTATATAAAAGGATGAGGCTTTGATGAACTTCAGAGCTGGCAGGAACGCATGTGCCCAATATTTCCTCTAGAGTCTTTATTCATCCGGCCTTGATTAAACAGCCCATTACTTTTAACGCTGACTTTAACTTCTGCTCACATAATTTGTGTGGAAAAACATTACAACTTGTTGTGCAGACACTGAGTTGGGTGTGTTTGTGCAGTCTCTCCCTCTTACTGAGGCAATTAGGGTTTTCTCATTTCAAATGAAATGAATGGTTTGTCCATTGTGGACAAGACAATCCCCCCTCCATATTAAGATATGCTGTATACTATTTGTCATATTCCCACTGAAAAGCCTTTATTGTGTGTGTCTTTATTCAAAGTCAACATCACACAAAGTGCAGTAGATTTCGGTTGGATATAATGTATGAATGAACAAAGAAGCCTCCATATTATTGTATATAACAGTGTAAGATTGGAATGCCATTTGAATCTTACCCTCTTAGATATATAGGAAACTCTTATTGAAAATGACATTTGGAAAGGTAAACAAATGCAAATGCAGCTGCTATGGCAGGTGGAACCGGCACAGCAGGATATATCCTCTCCTGTGGCATAGTAAAGGTTAACCAAAGTGAAAGAGAAACAGAACTGGGTGGAGTGCATCAGAGAAGGACAAAGCACAAACAGAGGACAGATACGGATAGGGAAGTTTCTCTGACAGCCAGCCAAGCATCAAACCCTATATTATTCACTTAACTGAATAAATCTCATCCCAACAAATCCCTGGTGTTTTCCGCTTTTTTGGCTGGAGTGCACCACTTGCATCATACACTTATGCTGTCCAAGTTATACACAGTATGCAATTCAGTAGATGTTTTTATCCAGTGATGTGATAATGTGGTACATTTTCAGTATGGGTGGTCCCAGTGGGAATTAAACCCCAGAACTTGTTAGTGTCATTAAACTATGCAGGACGACAGATTAAGATAATTAATATATCAAGAACCAGATCCCATCACTGTATGATGCGATACAAGTTAAGGATTTCAATTTACTTCAGCCCATACCTGAACCACAGATAGGCCTGGTGAAACTGGTATAGCAGGAAATGTTCTTTTATCTGTTGATATAAAACAAACCAAAGTGAAAGAAGTGTCAGGGTGGAGAGCAGCAGAGAGACAGAGCTAATTCTTGACTATCAAGACTATCACTGGGAGGATGGAAAAATGTAAGTTAAAATTTGCCTCACAACTAAATGTTGACAAGTTGTATACTATTCATTGGATACTATTGTAAAAATGAGAATTTTGTTTAAATGTTAAAATCATAGACTATAATTGACCTTGCTGAAGTACGGATTTCCAACAAAGTTTGTAATCCAAAAACTACAATGTTGTTTCCGGTGCACTGAAACCATCAGTGCATATTGTTCAGAATCACTTGAGGTAAAGTCTATACTCAGACTGGGGCACTTATCTCAATAAATGACAACTAAGTTGACCAGTGAGTTGAAATATATGATTGCCCTAATAGAATACTGCACACATGATTATTAGCCAAAACTTCAATATTCGTTCATTCAATAACATTTTTTAACTGTTATTGTGGTTGCACATATTGTAAGCATAAGCTCAAGTAAACTATTGACCTTTCCTTATTCCAGTTAGTCCCACTGATGTATAGAGTCTCTTTACAGTAATAAGGGAGAACTGGCCAGGGCATGCAAGACAAAAATGTCTTAACAAGTAATAAGAAGAGGAAAAAAAGAGGCAGTGAGGGGAAGTGAAACAGTGGCGCAGCCCTAAAACTATCAACCAAAAAAAAAAAAATGTTTTTTCAATAGCATCAGCAATTTCCACTTGATACATTTCTATAGTCCTAACAATAACTTTAAATTCCCCAGTACCCAGTTTCATAAAGTTCAAAACTTTCTCCAGTCTTCTCCACACAGAGGAGACACTGATCCCCTGGGGCTTCTCACCCATCTCTGCCTGTACTTTGGAACAGACAGTCAAACTATACTGATATAAGATATAACATGTTGTTGTGGTATATAAATATATAAATAGTAGTGCAGCTTCCCCAACATGCAGACCAGTTATGCTAGCTGAGGTTGACATCTGCTGCACAGTTGGCAGCTCTCTTATCCAAACATAATTCCAATGCTTTCTCATTCACACAGCAGATGACACTCCCACATTCTTTTACACTTTTTCTGTCTCAGTCTTAATGGAGACTATAGGATTTTATATACATTGTGTTTAACCTTGCCTTTTTTGTCGGTTTCTCTAGCTAATGAACTGAGAATTGTGATGCTGGGGAAGACAGGAGCTGGAAAGAGTTCCTCTGGCAATACTATTCTGCAAGAGCAACTGTTTCCAAAGGCTTTCTCACCATCATCCGTTACAAAGGAGTGTTCAAAGCACAGCAAAGAGACAGCTGGAAGAAAAGTTTCTGTGATAGACACACCTGGCTTATTTGACACCAATCTTTCCAACAAGGAGCTGAACAACGAAATCGCAAGATGCATATTTTTAACTTCGCCCGGGCCCCATGTTTTTTTGGTGGTGATCTCGATGACGGCTAAATTCACAGGAGATGAGAAACAGTCGGTGGAGTGGATTCAGGAGACCTTTGGCAAAGAGGCAGGAGAATACACGATGGTGCTGTTCACCCACGGGGACGACCTCGATAGACCTGTAGAGGAGTACATGAGGGAAAATGAGAATCTCTTCCAGTTTGTCTCAAGTTGTAAAGGAGGATATCATGTCTTCAATAACAAAGACAAGACGAGTCTCACACAGGTCACTCAGCTTCTCCAGAAAATCGATGCACTGGTGGGCAGAAACGGAGGCAGCTACTACACCAATGACATGTTCCGGAGCGTCGCCAAGGCATACGGCTTCGAACCAGTCATGGAGTTCATGAAAGACTTAGCTGAAGCCCTAGCTGAGGGTGTACTCAGTGAAAAAGCTAAAGCTACTTTTGAAGACATGGGAAAAGGTGGGCTTAAAAGTATAGCCATAAACACTGTGCTTGGGGCTGCTGCTGTGGGATGCAGCCTGCTATTAAAAAACAGAGTGGGTTTGCCAAAATAAACAGGTTGATGAGCTTGATAATCAGGTCTGAGCACTGAATGAAAACAAAATGACATAGTACATTTTCATGTGCTTTTATTAGACAGACTTTACCAAGATGCAGTACATAAATACATCTGTAAACAAGGATACATTTGTAAACTGTTGAAACATATTTCCTCTCCAAGAAACCTTATTGTACTTGTATTGATATTGTAGTATGTACTGTATATATAGTAGGCCTATATAGTGAAAGTTATGTGCTCCACAATTGTATGTTGCTGGCTGTTGACATTGCTTACTTTGTTAATTCAAACAATGCCTATAATGTCTTTTAACCAATAGTTTAAAACAGAAAATTGATTTTCTTTTATTTATTGATTGATTGATTGATTGATTGATTGATTGATTTGAATGATTGATTGATTGATGTGTTATCACAAAAACGTAAAGAAATAAAATGCATTTTCAAACCATGCATTCTGTCTACTGTGTATTATTGCTATTGTTTCAGCACAATAAATGCTTCTCATGTATATCAATTAACATATCAATATAATGTATAAAATGCATTACAGTACTATGTCATTTTAAACTATAGTATAACTCCATCATTTTTGGCAGAAGAGTGGAACAGTCAGGCGTCCACCCTGCTGAAGTGTCCTTGGGAAAGTCACTGATTCCCTACCAGCCCCAGCGCTGTAGCTGAATCTGACCTCTGACCTCTGACCTCCCTGTGAGGGATGCAGGGGTTGTGTGACAGTATCACACAAAAAATAAAATGTAACTGGAGAGTCTTGGGCTAACATATTAAAATGGACTGCCTTTGTTTGTCACTCAGTGGGTAGTTTGTCTTTTTCTCATGTGTTTCCCTTCAGTCTGGATTTTCCTTTCACATACATCTACTGAACCAGACGACTGCAAACGAGCCATTCAGATTAGATAAGTCCACTCAGCAAAAGAACATTTATCTTATATTGCTGCTCTAATGTGAAAACCAAACAAGTGAATTTCCATTGTTTGTCTTAGATAAATGTAAATGTATGTGTTGAGTGAGTTTCATGATGCCTGGGCCTCTTGAACCGATTACTAACCCTTACAAGATACATGTGCCTCAATGGGAAAATACACATTCTCCTCTTCATTCCAGAAAAAAATCATTTTTGAAGACATAGCAAAATACATATTTACACACAGAGAAGCGGTGTACATTCAACTTCAATACTGTACAACCTTTATATTGTATGACTGTTCTGGGACTTACAACAAGTAGCTGAAGCAGTTGATGGCACAATGAAAAAAAAAAACTCGAAACAGTGAACACAACTTGACAGTGAAAAAGGAAAAGGACACCCACACACTGCACTGATGCTCCCTTTATGGTTCGTTCAGCGGCGTTTCAGCGAAATCTGCCCCTCGTCCTTCATACTTTAAAAAAAAAAAAAAAACCCAAATGGAGGATGAATCCAGAGTGTGAGTATCTTTTTGTCTTTTTATGGTGTGAGTGAAACCACAGAAAGAAAGACATCATCACCCTCGCCCCCACCCCACCACCCCTACACCCCAACCGAGGGAAGATGATAAGGAGCAAGCCGCTGGCCAAAATACACATCCTGCTGGGTCCCATACCACACACACTGTAAAAACACTTCAGAGATACATAGAGCAACATCCGCTGGTCTCTCTGGAACTGGAGAGCACGCATGGCGAACCTGTGGCCAGCGAACAGTTAACGAGAGCGACGCAATCTGTTTTTCTTTTTCCGTCGGTGACAGCCAGCCAGACAAAATGATACACAGTCTGCGAGAGGCATTGGCCCCGGGGCAAGAAAAATGACCAGATTTTCTGCTTAAAAAAGGAGGGCATTTCCTCACAGAGTGAAGAATGTGGCCAGTCGGTTGTTGACACCAAGCAACATCCTTCAGCCGAGACAGGCAATATCAGGCACTGCACACACACACACACACAGGCTTTACTGTACACTGTGTGCCTACGCGTATCCACAGACACATATAAATATATAGATGAGATAAGTTTGTAGATGTGCTCTGAGGCAGACACACGCCCACAGAAAGAATTGAAATGATATGTATAAAAGAACATTAACTTCTGTGGATGTACCACTGGGTGTTAAACTAGCTGTAAAGAGATGGAGTGCGTGTGTGTGTGTGTGTGTGTGTGTGTGTGTGTGTGTGTGTGTGTGTGTGCGCGCGTGGGTGTGAGCGGGAGTGAGTGAGAGAGAGAGAAAAGGGAGCCTGTTTTGCTACATTGATCCCAGCAGTGGCAGCAGCTGTGATCTCAACATTAGACTCGCAATTTCTCCCAGCCTGTCCAGTGATAATATTTCCCCACTTTGAGATTGGGTCATTAGCGCTGAAGACGCAATCTTCACTGCTGTCTCTACAATGCAATCTGATATCATAAGGGTCCAGCTGTGGGCAGGCATTAGGCCCTTTAACTCCTGTGGGTGTTATACAGTATATGTGCGTGAGTGTGTGTGTGTGAGCCTGTGGGAGAGAGAGAGAGAGAGAGAGAGAGAGGCCTGATACTGCTTCAACATGCACACACACACACACACACACACACACACACACACACACACACACACACACTTGTGCCTACAAATGGTGTCAAAAATAGAAATTATCCATGCCCATTAAAACACATTTATGATTTATAAAAGCTGTCTCTCTTGGAACGCACTTGAAATGAAATGTCTGAGACTCTCAGTTAGCTGGTCCTTGATGCAGACCGTGTTTATTTTTGGTTTCCAAGGTGAAATATGAATGGACAAAACAGCAAGAGCGCCAGTCGCTGAATGGCTCTGCGTCACCGCACACGGTCCAATGGCAAGCGCGCCTCCTGCCGTGCCAAATATAAAAGCTCCTATCCCCCGACTCCCAGAGACTCTCCTGTCGGTTCCGTTTTACGCACGGGCTTTCCACCTCTCCGTTTGGTGTCCAAGTCAAAATCAATCAATGTGCACTCAATTTCAACACTCACATTCCCCGTTTCCATTCACCATTTTGTATTCCCTCCCAGCATTATGGATGTAAACTTCACACTGTCAGGGCGCGACTTGGCCGGCTTAGGCGCGCTGGCGCAGAGACTCTTTGGCCACGGGAATAACTCACTGTCGCCGCTTGATAATGGAACCGCCGCGTTACAGCCAGACGAGGAGGACTTGGAGGTGAACACGGACATTTACTCCAAGGTGGTGGTCACCGTGATCTACGTGGCTCTGTTCGCGGTCGGCTGTCTGGGGAACTCCATCACCCTGTACACCCTGCTGACCAAGAAGTCGCTGCAGAACCTCCAGAGCACCGTGCACTACCACCTGGCCAGCCTCGCCGTCTCCGACCTGCTGATCCTGGTGCTCTCCATGCCCATCGAGCTCTACAACTTCATCTGGTTCCACCACCCGTGGGTGTTCGGGGACGCCGTGTGCAGGGGCTACTACTTCCTCCGGGACAGCTGCTCCTACGCCACGGCTCTCAACATCGCCAGCCTGAGCGTGGAGCGCTACATGGCCATCTGCCACCCGTTCAAAGCCAAGAGCATCATGTCCCGCAGCCGCACCAAGAAGCTGATCAGCGCCATGTGGCTGGCGTCCTTCGCGCTGGCCACGCCGATGCTCTTCATCATGGGGCAGGTGATTAAAGGGGAGAAGATATGCACCACTATCGTCTCCCCTGTCACCATGAAGACGGTGCTTCAGGTGGGTGTCGGTAAAATGTCCCTTTTATACATCGCAGCCTTGCAGTAGTGCGGGCACAATAAGGCTTTGCGCGCGGATGTCTCCACAATTGCTTTTTACGCACCGGTGAGGATTAAAAGGGAGAAGATAAGTACCTATATCGACTCCCCAGTCACCACGAAGACGGTGCTTCGGGTGGATGTTGGGGTAAAATGTCATTGAAACTACATTTGTGCCGTGAAATAGCGCTTAATAAAATATGTCTTTATGCGCGAATGCCTCCACAATTGCCTTTTACGCAATTATGTTCCTCTGGTATCTCACGTAAGTCGGAGCTACTTGTTGATTTTCACTGAAAATTATAATAAAAACGTATCTTAAAAGAAGTGATAAATTACGCTATTCCACTTGTTTCCAATGTAGTTTAACTAGTTTCAGGAAGAATAGTCACCATGTTGAAAATGACGCTTGATTCAAGTATGGGACAGGAATCTGTGGCTTAAGGTAATAGGCAATAAGTCATTATTGTGTGTGTGTGTGTGTGTGTGTGTGTGTGTGTGTGTGTGTGTGTGTGTGTGTGTGTGCGTGCGTGCGTGCGTGTGTGTGTGTGTGAGAGAGAGAGAGAAGGCAAATGGAAATATTTCAAGGAGAGGGAACAAACAGGACAGGAGAGATCACACATGCACGCTTTCTCTCTCTCTCTCTCTCTCCCCCTCTCTCTCTCTCTCTCACACACACACACACACACACACACACACACACCTTGTTGTATGCTCAGTTAATAGAATAGGGCAGCCCCTGCTAACAAAAAACAGCTATTTCTCAAGGGAGCTGTCCCCTCTGCCCTTGCTATACTTTAAGAGGAATGGTGTTGCTCTACAGTTATTATAAAAGGCAAAGCCAATCTCTCTGTTGTAAGAGCTTTACAACACACACACACACACACACACACATCTGGATGCTTAGAATCTGCAACCCAACATGGTTCTTGGTTATATGTGGTTACATGGTTGTGAGGTGTGGATCACTGTGGTGTAACTCTAGTGCATCTCTGTAGGCACTCAGCATGGTTTAAAAGCACAAGGGATCATGACATCATATCCTGGTAAATGTCTTAGAAGTTCATCATCATCACCATCATCATCACCATCACTGTTATCAGCTGCAGTTTCCGCTCTGTCTGTTTTTACTCTCTCCTATTTGACTGCATTGATCTCTCAGATTTTTTCCCCTCATCTGTTTCCATCTGTTTGTTTTTCCATTTTTTCCATGTCTTTTTTTTCTTTTTTTTCCCCGCTTTTCTACCTCCTCTCGGCTTCCTTTATCTATTCATCACTGCTGTACTACAATAAGTAAGTGAAGCAGCTTCTCCCACGTTGCCACGGAGGCTACATCATCCACAAGAACAGTATCTGGCAGTGAAGAATCATTATCCCATGCTAGTCTTACCTTATGGCGGTCACATACAGTATGTGTCTGGTTATGTTTTTGTTTGTTTTTTCTTTCAAATGGTGTAAAGGCTGGAAACAATTGATTGGACCAGTGGGATCTGGTGGCATTGTTTGATGCTCACAAAAAATTGTGCTGGCAACGTGGAGGCAATCTCCTCTCAAATCGCTCCATACCTCTGCACAATATTTCAGAGGTGTGTGTATGTGCATGTGTGCATGCAAAATGCCTCATAAGCTGACTCCCATTGCAGAGGTACTTTAATTGAAAAGCGATCCAGTAGGCGCCCCGCTGCTCTGGAGGGTCCCTGAACACTTTGGTTGTTTTGACAACAGTGAGTGACACTGAGGGAAGTGAATTGAAGTGAAAGGGAGAGTCAGAGAGGTCAGAGAGAGGGGGGGGGGGGGTTCTGTATATAAAGCTAAACAATTTGAAAACTATTTCAGTTCCTTAAAACCTTCAGATGCAAACTTCCAGGGGTTGCAGAAATGGTCTATTTTGAACCATGTAGGATTGCTTTCAGCAGTGTTTCAGAAGTCCACGAAAGGTTTTTAGGTGCAGGCAGGCGCTCCGTATCGCGTCACGCAGACTCGCACACACTGCATGAAAACAACTTTTAGTTCCGTCTTTTTGGCTATGTTGCAATAGTTGCATCATCCGCAGCACATCTGAGCATAACCCGATGGCTGCTCGGTTTTCACACCTCCGCCGTCCCGCGGTGAACGGCACCAAATTAAAACGCTTCCAGAACGAAACTCTCCCAAAATGTGCAAGCGTGTACGAACCAATAAGAGAGAGAAAGAGGACGAGGGGGAGTCAGAGAGTGAGAGAGAAGCTGAAGCAAAGAGTGAATGAGAGAGGATTTTTTTTTCACTTTCTTCAAGGCTGCAGGATCTCAACTGTGAGAGTACGTGGGCAAACTGGAGGACAGTTTCACTCAGTGCTGTGGACATTCAACTCAGACATTTCCACTACACATTCCACATTTTGTATTCGGTGCTGTCATCTGCTCTCACCAACCTGTGGGCTTGTTTGTTGTTGGGAGTAGAGTGGTGTCCCGCTGTGCAGGGGACCCTCTGTTTCTGTTGTAGAGGAGAGTCATGCTGTGTGCAATAGGATGAATTGGCACTGCAAACACAAATGATTTGTCCGAGGGAAAAGGACTTTCACAATGCTTTGTGGGAAGTTCAATATATTGATTATATTGTTTGTTGCAAACAAACATTTTGTAAATTGGTTGCCTGCCTGCTGGCAGACACTGTAGCGTTTTTCGCTTTGTGTTTGGCCAACTCAACCCTATTATTTACATCTACAGTATGCAGGGTTGTCATGCTGCTGTGTAGAGGGAGGGTCATTCTATTTTTGAACTATGCCCCTTTCTGAGAGGGACGAACACATGATTGGCCAATTCACACATCTTGTAAACTGCTTGTAAAATCACCACACAAAGAGAAAAAGGTATGAAGAGAGCAAACAAGGGTTCTCTTTCTTCTCCACCCCTCAGTGGAATTACTTAGAAAAAAATATCTGTTTTTTCACATTTGTTCTTCTGTCATTTGTCATTTGAGAGATGAGTTTTGTGTTATGTATAACTAATTGAGAAAGAGTGTATTACACTGGCTTCTGCTGAACCGATGAAGGAGAGATGTAGGATGGCACATGTTGGAGAAGTTCTACAATGGCGATCATTAAACCCATCTTGATCCAATAGGCTGAAGCACCAAGGCTGCTTTACTACACAGTAGACAGGGTTGGGAAGGTTATTTAACAGCTGCGTAACCAGTTAAAGATAACAGATGTTTGCTTATTAAGTGATTAAGTTAATTCGATTCCTTTCAATGACTTCTGGGTTACTTTGCCTCCAAAATCCATTGAATTAGATGGTTAAACCATTTCATATAAGTTACAAGCTGTTGTTTGAATTGCGTTATTACTATCATCAACGACCATTTTGAATTATGTAAAAATATACAGTATCTGTCTATAATCTAACAGCTTAACCTAAATGCCGTTTCCTTTCAGACTATAGTAACAAATCCAACCTTTTTCGCCTTTTTTCAAAAAGTACTGTAACTTTTGTGTTATCAGATTAATTGCAATCCATCACTCCAACACTGATAATCATATATACATACACAGTATACATAAGTATAAAGAAACAACCCAGCCTTCTACATCATACATCATACCCCTGCACATACACTTGCTATGCATACAAGCACTCACAAACACCCATACAAATGCACATACACACCAGGTTGACATTGGGATGCAGCACACGAACATGCCAACATATCATCCTTCATCATACAATACAATAGATCCTGTTCCTGTGGAAATACACAACAGCCCAGCAGGTGAAATTACAGCTCCCACTGGCCACAACAGATGTGTCTTTCTCTTTGCATGTGTGTGTGTGTGTGTGTGTGTGTGTGTGTGTGTGTAAGAGAGAGAGAGAGAGAGAGAGAGAGGCTAGTATGATCACACGTGTATGTCTGTGTGTGTGCAAGCATTTTGTTTTTGGGATTAATTTGTTTCTTTGTGTCTGTGTGTGTGTGTGTGTGTGTGTGTGTGTGTGTGTGTGTGTGTGTGTCATCCTATGGCGAGCTTCTAACGATGCTGATCTTGGTAAAATGATTGAATTCTCCTGCTTCTCTGTCCTGGGAACAGAGAACAGAGCTTATCTGGTTGTTCCCTCCTGGTCCTCTATCAGGAGTATCTGCCCCGTGGCTGGAGAGTCTGTCCTGTGCCTGGAGCTCAAAAACAAGAGACACAGCCTCGCCTGGTTGATGGGCTTGCATCTCAGAGGCAAGAGGCAAATATATGACTCAAATAATCCCTCATCTGCATTATTCATAATTCCTATGGGAGTTTCTTGGTTCAGTAGGTTGTTGATTTTATGTGGACTAACTCATGAATCCTCTTGAATTATTGTAAAAGGCACAACTCCAAGGGTCAATTTCTATTTAAAGGTGCCGAGACAGTTGAGAGCCTCTATCTCATGTCAGTGGTATTAGTGCTAGTGTTCTCAAAATTAAGACATTTCCCATAAGCCCAGTTGCTTCCTATTCCTACTGGTTGTGCCCCCCCCATCCCTCCCTCTCTGCCACTGCTGGAGAGGATCAACATGTTCTTCTGTCTTTCACTCGTTCCACCATCTGCCATCGTGAGAAGCTTGATATCTGTTTGCTGGGAGAACAGCACCCTCTTGCTGTTTTGTGCCATAAAGCAATATCGGCTTGTGCCATAAAGCAATCCAGGAGATTTCCTATGAAATTTGACCTGGTGGCACACAATGTAAAACGCAGCATAGAGGCCAGTAGAGGCTGCTAATCTTCTCGGCAATGGTTTTGTTTGTTTATGGTAATTACACTGATGTCTCAAAATGAATGTGGTAATGATTTATTGATGTTAAAATGCCACATGTACAGATGACACCTTTTAAAAATGGGGGTGCTACACTGAACGTCAAAGAATCAGGCTTGTGTTTGAATCTCTATTCTGTCTCGGTCTGCCCTCTCTTGATACCGTTGAGGTGGCTTTGTGCGATCCTTCATCCCCAACTGCTCACCAGTCAACCACAGAGGATAATGATTGTGTACGGCAACTCCCAGGTGTGAGTCTGTTTAACTGAATGACTCTGAAGCCCTGCAACCCTTACAGAGAACGCTCTTTAGTCACAAATTAATCTCAATAAATAATTTCCCTAAAGACCATCTTCATTGTCTTGAAGCTTCTGTGAAACCCAACGTCACCTTCTACATAGATTTGAATGGTGATTTTCTGAAGTGGATTTACATGGCCTCAGGCGATGAAAAGAGAGTGTCAGGAATCCTCGTTTAAACATCCTCCCCAGGCTCCTGTTTGCCTTTCCTCTCCAAAGGAACAAGTCCAGACCCCGTTGACTCATAGGCAGAACAGAACCTCTGTTATGTTTACATCCTCACAGCAGCAGCAGCAGCACGACAGAGTGAAAAATGGAGCTTTGGCCTTGGAGACAAAATCTCTACCAGCCTGTTGATTAATAAGAAGGGGAGTGGAGCAGAGCTTTGGGCTGGTGCTTGGATTTGCCCGGTCCAGTTTACCCAAGTAGAGCATAGCCTGTTCCAAACAAGAAAATATTAGTGTGTGTGTGTGTGTGTGTGTGTCTACTTGCACCAAATGTCCTCACAAGAATGGGAAGATATGGAAAATCCACCAAAGTGAGGACATGTTTTCCGGTCCTCACTTTTTAGGGTTTTTAGGGTTAAAGTAATAATATATCCATTCATGAAAACTTTTACATTTGCTGTGTGTGTGCAAATGTGTGATTACGTGTGTATGTGCGTGCATATATGGGTGCATGTGTGTATAAATGTGTGTGTGTGTGTGTGTGTGTGTGTGTGTGTGTGTGTGTGTGTATGTAAGTCGCCACTGCCAGGGAGGTAGGATGAGGCTGCCAGTGAAGGATGAGGTCAAACCAGTTTAGAGGGAATGGCAGCGGGGAGGTCGTGTGTCCGTTCTCTGCCATAACATATTACAGTAGCAGACCAACCACAGTGTGAAACAGCTGGGTAGAATTGCCAATGCCAGTTGAGGAGAAGTTGGCGTTGCCTGGAGATCTAGTCCTAGGACTCATGGGGCAGAAAAGGGTGGATTTCTACTTCTAGGAAGGACGAGATGCTTTGATTTTTGAGGTAGGGACTGAAACCACGTTCAGATTCCCCAGGCCAGTGGATGTTACAGAGACAATCCTATAGACGAGAGCCAGATGCTTGAATATCAGTGATTGTTTCTCAGAAAATGTATGCGATTATCAAACACCATGTGGCCTGTAGCCTGCACAGAGACCTTTGTTTAAACAATGTCAAATGATGTAAATATTTTGATTATTCCCTGTAGTAAGCAGGATAGATGTCTATTTGGATATGAACAGTATGGAACCAGGTCATGGCAATTTGCAGAGCAGTGTGTCTCTCATAAATGGGGGTAATTATCTTATTATTGAGTTATTATTTCAGTGCAATAATACTTATTATTTTTATGAAAGGACTTTTTTTTATTGAATACATACGTAAAAGAAAGAAATGAGAAACTGAGGACATGGAGTCCATTACTGTGATTGCCATGAAAACCTTGGGAAATTTAAATCGTTTTTGGGATTTAATCGTGACATTTAAAAAAAAAATGCTGAATTAACAAGAAAGGAATTTCATTTTGGGCCAAACCCTGAAGAGACATTTACAGATGAGGCAAATGAAAAGCCTGATGCATTTCAGTTCATCAGTACGTTAATATGGCTTCACTTCTGCTCTTATCCCATTGACACTGTGGTAAAATATTGCTCTTCTAAGATTAGAAGGTGTAAGGTAATTAACACTAGGTGCAAGAAAATAGAAAAAGACTTGTGAGGGTGAGAGATAGTGAGATTGCTATTCAAAGTTCATTATTGTCTAGATGATGAGTTTGGCTATTTCTAGAATCTCTCTTTTAGGTTTTGCGTCACTCTCTCTGTCATTCATCATCAGCGGCTGGGCAGACAAAAGGCCACCTAGCTTCAGAGTGCAGGTCGATTCAACTTTTCTTTTTTTTTTTTTGCGGTATTACACATCATGAACATAAACTGCAATTAAACACCCTTTACTTTGTGTGTGCCTTTGTGCTTGTGCTGCTGCTTTTAACAAGCTTTAAAATGAAATCCAGTTTAGTTTCCACTTTAGTATACAAAGTCAAGGCTAGTGTTGACGCACGTAGTGGCAAAGAACAGCCATCGATTTGCAAGACAGAGAGAGAGAGAGAGAGAGAGATGTATTTATGTTTCCTCTTGGTGAATAAAGTGGTGTGTGAGCACGCAGGGAGGGGAGGGTCTGGACAGGAGATGCATTTTCCCGGTAAAAGATACAGACAGCGAGATGAAATTGAAGGAACAAGACAATAACTGAGAATATCTATTATTGTCAGAGAGAGAAAAAAGGGGGTTAGAGTAGAGTGAGCGTGTCAGTGGCACCACTTTAGTTAATTTAATGCTGTTGCTCTTCCATTTAGGATAAATTGGCTTTGTGTTCCACCTCCCTGTTTGATAGGAAAGCGAGGAGTACAGTCGTTTCATCGCTTCATCACGGCCATTCCAGCAATTGTGTGTGTGCTAGGAGGAGGAGAATGATAACAAAGAGAGAGAGAGATGGGTATGAGAAAGTGTTGAGTATTATGTAACCATGGAGACCTTATGAAAAATGTCCAGATACAATGATGTAAACAAGATGCTGCGTTCCTGAAGGACTCGCATGTTAAATGTTCCTGTAGAAATATATAGCTGCATATAGCTATCACTGAAATTGTGTTATTGTGCAACGGCATCGCAGAGTCCAGAAACAATGTGACAGGATGACTGAATGTGTGGTTACAGTCTAAACTGCATAGGAGGGTTTGGTAAACAACATCAATCATATAAAATATATTTTATATGATTGAGCTATATTGAATATAGCTGTAGAGGAGAATAAGAACAGAATTATACTTCTGGATTCTTTTTTTTTTGGCCAGATACACAAAGATGGAAAACCTGAAGCGGAAATTATCCCCAATATAGCATTCACATGTACTATGTCTATAATATTATTTTTTTTTAAATCACATTACTGCGTCTGTGACCTTTGACATTTTGAAAAAGCTGAAAGCAATCTGACCAAAAGATTGAAAGAAAGCTATGCGATTAAAATAAACAGATAAAGGCACTTTCATGACAATTTCAGACAGAGCATTGCATTAATGGGGTTATGATCAAATTGTTAGTGTGCATGTAAACATATTCTAATTGGCAGTGAGTTGGAGACTGACTTTGTGGATAGTGAGACAGTGCCCAGAGTAATTTTCTAGGCATATGTCTGAATTTTCTGGTCCACAAGTTTAGCTGTTGTCTAAACTCATATCTGTGTAAAATCTTAGGAAAATAGTTTTCACAAAGTTTCAGTCAACTGGGCAGTCCCAGAAAGTGCCGCACACTGTTAGCTTTCCCTGATTAAAGCTTTGGGACAGAGTTGTTCACAAAATGTTAAGTGATTTGTCAAGTGATTGTTAAGTGATTTAAGTGATATTAGATACATTTTTTCTTTTAAAGCACATTTCCCTTGGTCGCATGTGAACTCGGAAAGTTCCTTAATGTGGTTTTGCTCATGACAGACAGGGTGAGACTGTGACAAATGTTGCGTTGAAAATGAGGTAAGAAAAGGGAAAAAAATGATATTCATAAAGTTTGCAATGAGTTTCACTGGAGAAATGCCCACAGCCAGTATGAGACACCGGCTGTGGGCAACTTAAGTCAGAGCAGCCAGCTGTAATTTGTTTGTGGCCACAACAGCTGGAGGCTCAGAGAGCGAGGTGATAAGACTGCATTAACAACACAGAGGCAAAGAGCTGTGAAATAATACAGAAGTGTGGAGGGAGATGTGCAAGAATCCAAACAGCAGTGCTTGTGTATAGGCCTATGTGTTTGTGTGGGAGTAATGGCAGTTGGGAGCAGTGTTGTGGGTAATGGATTTTTGTAGTAATATGTTATAAAATCTTGTCATCTGTTATTAGTTACTTTGTAAAATTTGTGTAAAATTTGTGTTCTTATACTTTAATTTGTTTCATTTTTGACATTGTGAAATCTAGAGGGAAAGACAAAGGGAAAGAACGATCTCATGCTGCTAATTGAAATGAAAAAAAAGTGGAGAGCTTGTGAGTGCGAAGAAAAAAAAAGACATGTCAACCATATCACTTTGCATATCACTTTGTCTTTGTCTCAGTGGTACAAATGATGATGAATAGCAGCGGGCTGCCAACAAATTAGGCCTATGTCTGAACAGTAAGCTGCACATTGAGAAATGGACTCATAAGTGCTTGAACATAATTAGAAAAGGGGAACAGTCTCTCATGCGGACAATATGAGGGACTGTTATCTGCACCATCATCTGCTGCCAACAAGTTTCTGGAACAGATTCTCTCTCTAATTGTTTCCCAGTAGTATTTCAGTACAGTGGCTGACAGATGTGTGCATTGTGATCAATTTATAGGCATTTTTCTAACAGCGGTGTAGACTGTAAAGAGCTGCATACAACACTGGGCGTCCCTCACACCTCACAAAGCAATCATAAGCAATACAACACAAACTCTAGCTTCTAGCTGGTAGATCAATATTTACACCGTCTTTTCCACACCGGCAGCTCGCAGGCAGGGAAGCCGCTCTGTTCACACCAGACACCAAACATCCACTCTGTCTTGTGAGGTTTGTCAAACTGATTTAGAGGGAAAGCTAAGCTCTGCGTGGGCGACAGAGCAAGAAAGAGAGAAGGTGTGAAGCTCAGTCGTCAAAAGAGGCAGGTGCAGGTGGAGGATGAGGCTTTGGTCTTTTACTGTTTTTTCATGTGTGTGTGTGTTGGGTGTATACATGAACGTTATGTGTGTGTGTGTGTGTACATGCGTGCATGATGCAAGGGTGTTATGTGCGCTTCTGTCTTCATATACCTGTGTGAGGGATGTTCCCGAATCCGAATGCCATATTCGGCAAAGCACAAGTAATGCATTTGACCCGAATATCTTGTTCCTTTCAGAATATTTTCAATATTATTCGGATGTTTTAATGCCTGTAATCGCAGAGAAAACAGCTGCTTTCTCTTCCCACTTCTGGTTTAAGCTCTGCCCATTTGGATTTAAAGCAATACAAATACAAAAACAGATACAAATACAGATAATAGCATCTCTGAACACCCCGAGTATATACAATATCCAAGTAATGATATGCCAGCTAAAAGCATGAGTAACCTTGATGCTCAAAAGGTCTGATGTCTGCCAGACAAAAGTGGTGAAAACACGGCACACACACACACCGAATCCAAACATCTACCAAACCTGCTTGTCTCGCATCTTTCCGAAATAACGAGACCGAGAGTGTTGGCTGGCAAAAAAGTTAAAACAAAAACCTGGCAGCGTATGAAGGCTGGGGTGGAAACGGTTGTGAGCATCTAAAACTTGTTTGCCCTCGTCTCCAGTAATTGCTTGTTCCAGTACCGCCTCATTAAGATCATCCGATCAAACGGGTCATGTTCCCCTCTTGCGTGCTCTGCCCTGCCATGTACAGCATCACTCATGAATCAAACCACATCCTTTCTTCTCATTTTACAACCTCTGTCTGAGCAGCTGCCAGCGTGTGTGTCTACGCGTGGGTTTGTGTGTGTATACGTGTGCGTGTATGAGTATGTGTGGTGTTAGGTTCAGGGCCATCCAGATTCTGAAGCGTTGGTGTGGAAACAAATCAAACCGTATTATTGACAAAGCCCAAAATGTAAGCTATTACCACAGAGACACAACAGTATTTTTTATTGATGCTGTTTAAACCTCTGGGGTGTTTTGCAGTTCTCCTGCCAGAAGACGCAGGTGACTGCTTTTATTTTCCCAATTACACGCTGTTCTGAAATAGATATTCCAGGTGAACATCTTTTGCCAAAAGGCAGACAGCCTTGGCTGCTGAACATGTGACTCAGCAAAGCATTAGTGCTTTTATTTGTTTGCTAAGAGCCGGCGCCTCCTCACGTTCCCCCTCAGCAGTCAACTCACATTTCTAGTTGCAGACTCTCGGGGCTTTACACCCACGCAAGTTCAGATCTGAGCCCGGTATGTGACACCTACACTGTATCTGCTGCTGTCTAAGCAGTGAGAACATGAAAGTACACTTACTTTCTGAGAGTACTGCAGTGTAATGCTCTTTTAACGGCAAATATAATAGCAAATAGCTGATAGAATAAAAACAGTGTCATTGATTTTTTTTTTTTTATTGTTTTCTTTTTATTCAACACCAAAACATTATCAAATATGTTAACTGAATTGCTTAGTATGCAGTGGTATTACTGTATGTTTGCAGTTAGAGTCACCTATATGAAATAAAAGCAGCATACATATGTGGAAAACCATCAATGTCTGTAAGATTCCATGTTTTCTCACAGGTAAATGTACATTTTAAATTTTCACAAGTTGATAACCATTAATAGTCAGTTGATATTGACAGACATGGCCTTGTTGTTTTTCTTACTGGTGGGAATATCTGACCCTGAGTAAAGTTAGAACTGTTTGGGCATGAATTTAAATCTTTAATGCCAGAGAGACCTGAGTGTTTATACTGACCAGGAGGGTCTGCTATATGTGCATTCAATACAGTAATATAGCTGAAGGTCAGTTGCTAGTTCATGTTTTCTTTTCTTGACTTTCTACCTTACTTTAGTTAGTTTAGTACAGTATTTATGAGACATGAAGTTGCCACTGTGACACTGAGACACGACCTGAAAAAACTACCTGAAAGTGAAAAAGTAAAATGCTTTAACGTCCTCAGAATGTTTTCACTGCTCATGACCTGGCCCGGCTCTCGTTGCCCCACTGGGGTCATATGAAAGTAGCTTTGGCAGATGTTGCTGGGCCCATCCAAATGCGACACACACTCACACACACACACTCACACATACACACGCGTGAATGGCTTCATTTGGCTGAGCCACAGCCTGAGGATATCTATAATATCTGTAATGGTGGTAATGATGATGATACTGTAGTGCTAATGCTCAGGCTTCACTGGCGAGCTCCACCAGGATGCACTTGGTATTCAGGCAGCCCTCCAGAAACTCACTGATTCCGTCTCTTTTATTTATACACCACATTTCAGCCTCTAATGTGACACAGAAGTCGTCATGAGTGAAGCTGTTGGTTTCCGACCAGAGCAACAGACAAAGGCTTCAAGAAGGATTAGTGTAATTTCTTGTTTTCTTGTTTTAATGCGGCCATAGAAATGCTGCAACAGCAGATGTTCAAGTGAATGTGAAATGGCTTGTTAGCTTGCAATTAAAAAAAAATAAAAATCTTTTTGCTCACTATTGCAGACACAGAAATTGAATTCATGTTTGGTGCAATTTTGACGGTAGTAATTTGCTTCATCAGGTATGATAGTTAAGGCAAAGAGAATTTTCCTATAGGGATCAATAAAAAAGAAAGAAATCGAAATCAGAATTCAAAATCTTATATTATAACACTGTAAAAATTCATATTAAATCAGCTTTGGAATCAGCTTTGTTTTATAATTTAAGAGTAACACCAGTGCTCCCAACATGCTCTGTGATGCCAAGTTTCCACGCCTCAGCGACCCAGTTTCCATACACTGTATAGGAATTTCTTTTTGGACTTTTAAAGCCAGGTCCCAAGTGAAAAAAACAGCATCTCATTAAAATATATTGGTGTTCTTATCAGAGTGGGAGGCCACCAGAAATAGACCCGCCATCCATTTTCAGTCCCACCTCACAGTTTAAGAAACCAGGCGGTGGAGCATGTGGTCGTAAATCTCCGGTGACAAGGAGGGAGATTAGAGGTGTGTGTCCTCAACATTAGATACGCACTGTACACAGTTAAAGCTGGAAAAGGAACGTCTCAAAGTCCTGTATGTTGACCTAAACATGAAACTGCTAAATATGAATGGAGGATGACAGGAGGATGACAGTTTTGTGAACCTTATTCTTGTGTTTTTAAGTTCATTTACCTGCTATATGTATAGAAATGTCAAAAGTCGGGTTTCACTCCCCCATCTCTCCCTAATATCTCTGTCTCCCTGCACTCCAGTCCTAATTGTCCACATTAACTGCTCAAATTCTTGGCTGCTTTTCATAATTCATGTTTTTATTTTCACCCAAGCTGGGGTTTGCCTTGCTGTTTCTCGTCTGCTCTCCTTTTCAGCTTTAATCATCATTGTCTCAGAGGCAGGGAACCCTCAGAAGTCAGACAGCCTGTTCATTAAATCCATTAACATTTTTCATCCAAGATTATCCCTTGAAAAAACAACAGCTCTCTCTCTCTCTGTCTCTCTGTCTCTCTCTCTCTCTCTCTCTCTCTCTCTCTCTCTCTCTGTGTGCGATGTCAGCAGGTGGAGCGAGAATGCTGGGGGGGGGGGGAAATGATGCAAAAGCTGTTCAGTTCCATTAATTAAGCAAATATCTGCACAAACGAACACTGCACACATCCACACAAACATGCATTATCTCTCTCTCTCTCTCTCTCTCTCTCTCTCTCTCTCTCTCTTTCTCTCTCACTCTCGCTATCTTCCTCTCACAGTATATGCACATATACACACAGTCACGCTGTCATATTTAATGTATCCAATCACTCCATTCAGGAGTCAGCTGTCATAACTGGAGCCGAGCAGCACCTCCTCTCTCTCTCTCTCTCTCTCTCTCTCTCTCTCTTACTTTCTCTCTCCACCCCCTTTCTTCTCACGCATTAATCTCCACTACTCACTTTACTCTCCCTCTTTCATGTTCTATCAACAGCAAGGCAGCACGGTGTGAGGGAAATGATTTCTGCAAAACTCTCCATTCTGAATTTGATCAAAGTTGGCACTCATAAAACATAATTCCATCGAGCGTTTCTGGGCAACTTTTGAATTGCTTTAAAAATGAAATCAATATGTCTTTCATCATTCCTTTGCCAGGGAAAACAAAGGGAGAGACAGAAATTACTGTTTCACATATCCACTGAGTCAATGTAATGAAAGGGCATTATAGTAGTTGCTAAAAGTTTTCACAAAGCGTAAAAAGTGCTGTGACCAATTTGTTTTCCCGCAGCCTTAATTTTCTCTCTCTGTATTATTCATCCTACCCTCTCTTCACTTTCTCCCATCCTATCTTCTCCCAATTCTCGTTCACCTCTCATGGCTCATCTGAAAGAAAAAAGATGTCACAGTGCTGGACACACTGTTTGATTGACAGGTGATGTCTGGGAAGAGCAGTGCAGAAACACCACAGCTATGAGCGCCGAGCACCAAAAAACATTGGCAAAACTAGACTTTAAAACAAAACTAAAAGATAACCATCCTTCACCAGCTTTCTCCCGTTTCTCCCCCAAAACAGGTGAATGCGTTTCTGTCCTTTGTGGTTCCCATGGCGGCCATATCGGCGCTGAACGGGGTCATTGCCAATCAGCTGCTGCGCATGTTCCGAGAGGCGGAGCAAGAAAACCGGGTGTGCATCGTCGGGGGCAACCCCACCATGCTGAACGTCACCGTGGAGCCCAACCGCGCTCAGTCACTTCGCCACGGCGTCCTGGTGCTCCGTAAGTGAACGCACACGCATGCACACACACACACACACACACACACACACACTTGCACACACATTCTAAGCCATAGACTGTCTTACTTTCTGTGTGGGGAGAAGTTCAACTCCAGAAAATTCAAATTAGAAGTGTTTTTAGTTGTTTATTCTTTTTTTGTCATTTTGAGGCATAACTAACTACCAGCTATTTTTGGCTATGAATAAAAGAAGGGAATGGCATTCCCCCTTCATCATTCATCATCATATGCTTATTTTTTTTTTAACACTGTCTTTCATGTCCTGATTCAACCTCATTGGACCCAGTGCCCCCTCCTCTTCCTTTCATCCTGACTTCTAAAGGCCCAGACATTGTACTTACACTATCCAGCCCCGACTGTGTTAAGCTCCCTGCTTAACACAGCTAGATTTATCTGGAGGGCGGCTCTGCTGTAGTTCAGCTTCTTCCAAAGTGAAGTAAGTGGGCAGGTCATAAAGCTCGATTTTCAGAGTAGCTCCCCCAACTCTCCAAAAGCTTTTGAACACACACGTAGCAAGACCATTAAGCATCCATTTTAGTCGCTCCATCAAGCTGTCAGTGAGCTGCCATTCTCACACCAACTGAGCAGCAGAGTAGTAGTTAAGTCAAGATAACCCTCACTGCTCCACACAGCCATATTCATCTCTCTGCTCTCCATCCCTCCTCCCTCTCTTCACTCAGTCCCTTCTCCTGTCATCCTCACACTGCAGGACAAGAACAGGGCTGTTAGTTTAAGAGCCATTCAGTGACATTGTGGTAAATATAAAGGTGGCTGCACTACAGTATGACCTGAAGTTGATGGTCATCATGAGTCCAACCACCAATATATAAGTTCAAACAGCTGCCGTTCAAATAGAAATCCATTCATATATGCTTTTTATCTTAAAAGACTCAAATAACCTATGTAATACTATTTACTATAATGTATGCTATGAATTTACCACCACTATCACTGAGTGCAACTAAGAAGACTTAATGTAATTTAATATAAGATAATGTATGTGTGTGTGATAATGTGTGTGTGTGTGTGTGTGTGTGTGTGTGTGTGTGTGTGTGAATGTGTATGTAATGTATATGCGTCTATGCGTCTGTCCATCTGTCTCTGCAAATGTAATCAGTCAATGGCAAAAAAATAAAAAATAAACTCTGCATTTCTGGCTTTGATCTCCATGGCAGTTTACCCCTAGCTGGTTTCCTCAGTAGGTTTCAGATATTTTTCTCGAGAAGTTCACATGAGTTAATTATCATTAATGACATAATAATATCAGTTGTGCTTTTCCCATGCTGTCACTCAGTCATCCACATCACACACAGCAGCACCAACTTTAAACAGCCTACGAACTCTAAATGCCTCACTGAGCACTGGGGAACTGCAGCTCCCAGGTTTTTTTTTTTCCGCCTGACATTCCTGGCCTTTACTCATGGTTTTCTAATAACACTCATAATGTCTTTCTGTAATGATTCAGCATTCCTTATTATGACCTATATCATCATATCCCACGTTGAATGGAAAGCTTAATTTGATTAGGTTGAATGTCGTCGCCAGATGGGTCCAATTTTGGTTCTGATACTCCCAGTCACGCCAGCCGTTTCTCGGGCTTGTCCTGCAGCAGGATGAGCAGTGTTTGCACTTCTGCGGCCATCCAATCGGTTTGATAATGCCAGGCAATTTCAATCAGTTTCAGAAAATGACTTTGAAATGATTTCTAATAATAATCTGACTCTGATTGCCATCTTTATTACCGCGGTGTAATGTAGAGGCATAATAAGCTTCACTGTAATGTCCCTCAGGTTTTCTATTCATCAATTATATTCCCTGCAGACGGAGACAGTGACCACAATGGGACATAGATTCATGTCCCAGCTCTCTCAATTTGTCCTGCTATCTTTTATGTGTGTGTGTGTGTGTGTGTGTGTGTGTGTGTGTGTGAGTGAGTCAGACTCATAATAGCCCCAATTTGAATGGGTCACAATTCAACCCTCAGTTTCTCACAATTGGGCAATCTTTTTCCAGTTGCTTCATAATTTCAAGTAATTCAACATCATAAGGGATTTTCGTTTTTTCCCCTTCCCACAGTATATGTAGATACAATTACAGCCAAGACTATGAAACTCTGTCCAGAATGGGTCTGCTTTCTAGACTAGCTTGAGATTTTGAGAGATTGCTACTATCCATGCCCCTAAGGTTTTCTTTTCACCGGAAAGCCGTGGCCAGCAAAAGGTAAATGCAAGTCAGCCAGGAGACTCCTAACCCTTCTAAAACTGGACGCTATCAAACTTCATCACAGTTTACACCACTTGAGAAAATCATTGTCTACAAATCAAGTCTGCTCTTTATTGAGCAGTATAGACTTAAAAATGGTTATTGTGAAAATTTAAACGTGATTTTCATTATAATACACCTGTTTTATGAGCCTAAATCAACCAGTAGAGAAGAGTCCCATCCCCACTAATTGAGACCCCGTAGATTTGCCCAAATGAAATGAATTCAGGTGTTGAGCATGGTAACTGGTGGGAAATCTTCTCCACACACAGGAAGAACTGAATCAAAACTTCAAAGCAAAATACAAAACTGTCTCCTAAACCACAGTGCGTCCTTCAGAGAAAGCTGGATTGTACGCCATCACATGACTGTGGGACTATACTGAGTCTGTACATTCTTTCTATGTTCTTTATTGAGACCAGAGGGGAGGCACAGGAAAGTTGGGCTCTAGTGGAGATTTATTCCCAACAAAAGTGCAAAGGGTTCAAGGGGAAATGCGGCTGGATCGTGTTGTGATGGGTTTCAGTAGAACTCTTTTTGATAAATGGCTGAGAGTTGAGCTTGCGTGTGTGTGTGTGTGTGTGTGTGTGTGTGTGTGTGTGTGTGTGTGTGTGTGGTGGTCAGTGTGAGGGCATAATGTGGGACGGACTGACGGTGACAGACTGCGATGGGCAGAGAGCTAAGGAGAGTGCTGCCATGCTGGAATAGACTCCGGACAAATGAGATCCCTTTCTGCCACTGGCCTTGTGATGGACTGCATGGGTGTAGCTCAAGCAATCAGCCTCTGCACACACACACACACACATACACACACACACAGAACCCTTTAGCATGCTGGCGTCATCCTCTCTCACTCTGTTTTTTGCTGCTTGAGTGTTTGTTTGTCTTTGAGCATGCCCATGTCTGTTGATGTGCTTGACAGCTGAAGGAAGCAAACAGACTGACCGTTGCCCTTTTGAGAAGTGTTGAATTTTCAGCAAACATAGCATACGGGAAACCAAGAGCGCTGAGTGTGGTTGACATTTACATCTTAACTCAACGCGGCCACTTGGCTGGATCCAAAGAGTCTCCTGAAGAATACCTAAGCTGCAATTCAGCGCCTGAAGACGATCTCAGCCTTGAAGCTCACAGAGCCATGAGAGGAAACGGATGTTGTCAAGGATCTAAGAAGTTGAGTCCCGATGTAATCTCTCTGACAGGCGTACAAATTGGCATAGAAGCATCTGTTAGATAAGTGTTGTGTAACTGGCTTATCGTGCAATGATAACTGCTCCTTTCAAAGTTGCACTGGGCTAGCTTCCTGTAAAGTCTGCGTTTTGACTTTTTGACCCCCCCACCCCCACCCCCTCAAAAAAAAAAAACAGCAAGACTCAAAATAGCCAAATCCAAGTGAACGTGGATTTTGTTTGTTGGTGAAAGCAGAGTCATGGGGTTTTGCGTGAAATTGGCCGAAAGCTTAAAAGGTTTCCTTCTAGTCGAGAGTTTGTTGGTTCACTCTCTGTAAATGGAGTGGTATATGAAACAAAAATACCATTAATTACAGTGTCTTACAGGGCAATGAGGTTATCCTGTTATTCACATGCTGTAGAGGGGTGACCTTTGACCTTCCTTCCCCTCCCTCCTCCCAGCATCCTCTGTGGCTGGCCTCATCCTAACTAAGTCTTAGTTTTAATCCTTAATTTAAATTTATATACTTTATCCCTGGGTTGAATAACATCAGAGATTGCCTTTGGATATTTGCTTTCTGTGGCCAGGAAGCAGTTTATTTAGCTAAGCCTTGGTCTTCATTAAATGTGAGCCTGAGGCAGTGAGGGTGAATCATGATGTATGTAGCAGGACCCAAACTTAGATGGCTGCTGACTCTGCATCAAATATTTACCTGTCTGGTGTTTGCAGGTCAATTAACAGATGCTGCCAAAGATGAAATGCAGTACAAACACTACATAAGTGATTAGGGATCATAGAGTTTTTATGGTTTGCTTTTCTTTGGCTTATTTCATGCATGCTCTCTTACTTTATTTAACTGTACAGGCAGCAGGCCTACTGACTTGAAACATATGTAACCATTTATTTGCACTGAATGAATATCAACATAGTCTAAAGTGTGATTCATTAAATTGCCGCATCATCCTACAAGAATGTAATTGGCTTTATCTTTACATCTGACAGATATGTATGCATACACAGTAACAAGCTCCCAGCTGGTCTGGGGAGTTGAACTGGCAACCTTCTGGTCACAAGCCCACTTCTCTATTCTCTATCCGAAAATAGTGTAGTTCAGTACAAGGCGAGGCCACTCAGTGACACTTTGACATTCGCATTATCCACTGACTCAAAGGATCATCATGGGTCTTAACATTTCATTACTTGCTAAATAGCAATGGGTTACATACATAGAGGACAATCAATATAGAGCACAATCGCCATACTGGTTTCAGGAAGCTGAAACTTATCGAACGGCACAACACCGCCGCAGAGGTTTCACAGCAGAGATATGTTAGAGAAGAGACACCAATCTGAACTTCAAATGAGTGGTTTGAACCCATTCTTCCGAAGGCAATTTGAACCCAATCTTGCAAAGGAAGATATATTGAACTTAACAGGGCAGGAGAGGCTGAAAAGGTGATGAAATTGTACTGACAGAGGTATATTGACAGAAGGGACAACAAGGAGGGTTAACTCAGGTTGCGAAGGCTACAATACCTAGGACAGCTTCATTATGCAATGTACAGAAATACAGAAATACAGAAATACATGGGTGTTTGAGTTAATCAATACAAGTGGGATCAATGGTTGCACTCATGTCAGAAGAGAAGAGAAGAAAGAGAAGAGAAGAGAAGAGAAGAGAAGAGAAGAGAAGAGAAGAGAAGAGAAGAGAAGAGAAGAGAAGATTAAGGAGATAACAGTCAACAGAGAAAAGAGCAGTGTGGTGATCACAGAGCCTCTGAATACATCCTGTTAAAGCAACACAATACAATGCTTTGAATGAACCATTGATTTGGGCCATCCTCAGCTCCACGGTTGGTTTGCCATGAATGACTCACTCTGCCTTGTTGGGAAGAGGTGCTATTTTTAATTCTTTTCAAACTGAAAGGTTAGTTCCCCCTGTGTTTTTGATTTTTGTGTGAATCAGATTCAGTTTAATTGACGAACGCGGCATGCATAATTGTATGTAGGAATCAATCCTGCAGAGAGCTGAAGACAATGGAAAACCAATTTCACTCTTTGAAAATCTTATTTGTGTCTTTGTCCTTTCATTTTCAAGTTATTTGTTTCCCTGTTGACGTGCTGAACGATTTACATACATCATCACTGGGTTTGGAGTAGGAGTGGGTGATTGAGACAGGGAAGTGTGTGTGTGTGGTGGTGTTGGTGGTGGTTGCCCTCATTTTGCCCCTGTACATTGTATGTGTTGTGCTGCTATACTTTTTGCTTCTCTCCACTTCTGATGCCATCTCTCCTCCTCCCCTTGTGTGTAGGAGCGGTGGTCATAGCCTTTGTCGTCTGCTGGCTGCCCTATCACGCCAGGCGCCTCATGTTTTGCTACATCTCCGACTGGTCTGAGTGAGTAACGATTCTTCCACACTGAGGACCTTCCAATCATTTGATTGCTTGCTTACACCCACTTGATCATTCTTGTATGGAAACACACTGATGCTACCTACACAGACACACACGCACATACACAAATATTGGCAAAAGTCATCATTTAGAGGGTCATCAGTTAAGAGCATCTGACAGGAGCAGGACAGATAAATCTTCCTGATTAGATTGCCTTCATTTGTCATTCTCATCCCCTCTCTCTCTCTCTCTCTCTCTCTCTCTCTCTCTCTCTCTCTCTCTCTCTCTCTCTCTGTGAGTCTCTCTCTCCTCTAATGATTAGCCCCTCCAAACTATATATTGTTTCCCTAATTAAATCAAACAGACATCATTTCAGTAAATGAATGTTAGTGCTGGGAAAGCGTCTTTTTCCCTCTCTCTATAAAGGATAGACAAACTGCATTTAAATGCAGGAACAGAAAGCCATACCACCTCAGTAAACAAGGTTATTATAAACTCACTGCTAACTCAATCAATCAGACAGAGAAACTTTATTCAAGCCACAAGGTGCAGTGTGCCTCCTGGCCCATTATGCCACTCTACAGCAAACCAGAATTGGCAGTTTGTGAATGCCTTGCCTTTTAATGTTGTAAACATTGTTCCTCAATACTAATATATAACTTATTACTCATTACCCGTTACAAAAGTAATCTAATTACTTAAAGGAAAAGTTGAAAATTTGGTCATGTTATCCTCATGTCAGTTGAAATGCTTCTCTTCACTCTTAGTTTAACTTTTATGCCATGTATAACACCTTTTAGCCAATAAACCTATTAAAATATCAATTACAAAACTGATACGAATATTCTCCTCTTCATTCTGCTGTTACAGCTAGCTCTGTACTACTGTTAGAAGTATGAGCTGACAAGGAGCACATGAAGGCAGCAAGCCTCTGCCACCAGATCGCTGTAAGATAATGAGGTAAATATTGGACTTTTGGACCCACAGTGCAACATTTGGCTTCAGAACACTTGGGCTATGCTGTTTTCAGTAATTATATGGGCATTTTCTGCCCTTTTTAGAACTCTAAAGAAACTGTCTCCATTTACTCCAGTTCTTTTGGAGAAGGCTGCTACAGAGCAGCGCTAGCAAACTTGTTGTGTGTTATACTGACATACAAACCTCACCAGTGATTAAACTTAAATAGGTGAGTAGGTAATGATATTTTTTTCATTTTGGGGTGAGCTATTCCTTTAATACTCCCCAGGATCATTATTTCATTACAGTACATGTTATACTTAACTTTTCTGTTACACCACCAAAAGCTGTGGTTGCATCCTCTTCAACAAGTGAGAACTAGCAGAGTGCTAGATACAAGCCTGCCATGTGGGGGCATATAGGTGACTAATGCAATATTGTTTTTATGCACAGGTTTTTATTCCCTTTTTTTTTCATGGTTTTATGGTTAAAGCAAAACAAAGGTATGACACCTATATTTCAAACAAAACCTTAAATTGATGGAGTCTTTCAAAGTGAAAATTAGTAGGCCAACAATATTAAATTACAGAGATGAAGTAGAAGTAAAAAGAACAAAAGCCAACAATATCTGTACACTAAAAGGATAGTGGCATTGTGTCACACACCCTGGAAGGCAGTTTGTCAACCTTTTTTCATGCCTTAGCCCTTTCAGTAAAGGCCTTTTAATTTTTGCAAACCCACGTGAGTGCTTGGTCCTGAATTTTTTATGCCACATTTCAAAATTGAAAGTAAGCCTATCTGAACTGCATACAAACATATTTTTCCTCTGCATACAAGCCGAACATATGGTTGCCTATCATGAATAAATAAAAAAAATTCTTCTTGAAGCTGAAGTTATGTAATTGCTTCTAAAGGAAAGGTTTCAGACAACTTTCAAAAATCTTGTGAAAAGTTTAGCTGAGCATAAGTTCTTGTGGATTGGAAAATATTTAAGTTTATCCTGATTAATTGTGAATGCAGCATCCAGCTGTAGAAGAGTGTAGGCAGTTCACAGAAATAATGTTCAACTTCCCTCTGGCACTGTGAGCTAACTTTGCTAACCAACATTTCTTACTGTAGTAGCATTACCTCTTCAACAAGGGATTAATCCCACTTTAAAGGACCATATTCTACACATTCCAGTGTTTTATTTTATGTCTTGAGGTCCATTCAAAGCTGTGTGGTTTCATGTTCCAAAAACACTCTCAATCCATTTTTACACGTTAATTTTCCAGCATCTGTCTGAGCCTTACCAAGAACAGGCTGTTTCTGTTGCTGCATCTTTAAGGCTCATTAATATTAACGACCCCTCCGTTCTGATTGGCTAACCGTTTCAAGAGTGAAACATGAGAGGGAAAACTCTCCAGTAATAAACAATGGCAACCGCTCAACTGCTTTGAAAAAAACACTTTGTTAAACTATTATTTCTTACAAAAATGATAATTAGCAAATTTTTGTGATGCCACAAAGTTACGGAAGTCCGTTCCGAAAACACTTCCATGACCAATTCAAATCACACAAAAAATTTAAATGGAAAAAGCTTTCCAAACAACTGCTGAGAAACAGAAAAAATTTAATTTACATTAGGAACATTACTAGGAAATCATCAATATTAGGAAAAGTAATCATATTATTGTATCATATTACTAAGCAACTCGTTACCACTCATGGCTGCAAATACTGTGTGCAGCCACCCATCTTTAAAATAAGTGAATTATGACTCATACTGTAGTGGTGGTGCATGTATTTTTTCTGCCTCATGCCTTCAGGATAGGCATTATTGCGATACTGGGTATATTTGAGACTGTTATAGAATCCCTAATTTGGACAGGCTGGCTGTTCCACAACAGTGGTTGATAGGAGACGGCCTTGCCACCAGCTGTGTCTTTATTATTTTCTTGATAGGTTTTTGCTAGAGGCACCTGAGACTCCAGGAATACAGAATACAGAATGACAACAACATAAATGAATTGCTCAGCATTATGAAAGGACAGAATTTGCGACTTTTGCTGTACTTCAGATGTATTATTATGTAATATTTATATTCAGGATCCAGTGTGACATGAAATAAGATCACTTACTCAAAGGCAGTTGGCACAACACTGCAGGATATCCAGACAAATAAATGGATATGAGTATGGGTTCACAATCTCTCTTTCCTGCTTCCCTGATGAGATATCCTTAGCTATCAATTTTGTTAGACACTTCTGGATTTCTGACATTTGTGTGTGCGCACACACTCGCGCACACACACATACAAAGAGAGAGGGGGGCAGAGTGAGTCAAGAACAAAAAAGAAAGATTTATAAAGACGGGAGCCTGTTAAAAAGTCATTACTGTCTTCCTGCCTTGCTCACTTCCGGATAGTGACAAGCGTGATTAAAGCGACATCCTGTTAGTGTCTGTACTATTTATCAGCAGCAATACATTCCACTGGACTCACTTTTTACTCCTACATTGTGCTACATTTGTGTGTAGCATGTATATAGATTGGCCCCTGATGATAAATAACACACAAACTGTCCAATTTGGAGTGTGAGAGAGACAGAGAGGGAGAAAGAATGAGACAGAGAGCTACCTGAGTGAACATAATGAAAAGGTCACGTCAGTCTACTATCCCTGATGTCCTCCTCAATCGTGTTCTCATTCATCTGTAATGCTCAACCTGGATGTGGACTCACCAGTCATGGCAATACATACAAATGCACACACACTGAACGGATCAATACACCAGATTTTGTGATTGAGATGGTGCTCAGGAGTATCTTCTGTATGTGTCAAAATATACTGCTGTCTTTCATGATTTATGACCCTTTGCTTTCCTTTTGTTGCCAGTTGTTCTATATAGTCGGTTTGCTTCCTGTCCTCGTCTCTGTATGTTATTTAGATGCTTGTTTAGTTTCTTGCATCATTGCTTTGTCTGTCCGCTTAAAGGAATACACCAAGTTTTTGGGAGATTGAAATGTCGTTAACTCAACAGTAGCCAGGTTTATTTTTTGAACTATTTTAAGTGAACAACCGCATATGGAAAAGATGTCATTTTTATAACCTATTTGTGTGAATTTGACCAATTTACTACACAAAACTGCCAGACATATCATTTAAGATAAATTATTTAAGACAAAGTTTAGTTTTAGAGCCACTACAAGTTCTCATTTTCTCATCTTTGCAATAAAGCTAGTCGCGTGGAGATAAAGTGTTAGCATGGGGCACAGGAGTAAATGATCATGATTTTGGTGTCTATGTTCTCATCACTTCACGGTTATGTTGACCAACGGGACAATCTCCCAAAACCTTGGTGCATTCCTTTAAAGTATTAACACCTTTGTGTGTCTGTATTCCAAGTGTTTGTCATTTGCATTTTCCCACTCTCTTTTCTTTCTCTCCATTACATTAGCCTATGTGACTCATACCACTACTTATGTGTTGCAGCCTCCTGTTTCATTCTCTTCCATTCCCTCCAACTGAAAATCTTCCTCCCACCTCTGTTCCTCCCTTCCTCTCCCCACCTCCCATCCAGTGTTATGTAACATATATATCCTAAATGTCTCTGGTCATCCATCTCCCTCCTGCTGCGTTGCTTAATCTCCCCCTTCCTCATCCTCTCCCACAGCAGTCTGAAGGGAAATTTTAAATCAATCAATTACAAAAATAGGTTTGAACTACAATTCACCTACTTATTATAGTGCATACAATGTTTTTAGAATCGATATAATAACCTTTAAAAGACAAAAAGTTTTTCAGTTTTCACATTTTGAAGGCAATTCCTCCAATCCAATTCCTGATTTGGCTGCAGCTGAATTGAACCCAGTCCTGCTACACAAGAACAAATTATCTGATTTATGTGTAGCACAGGTCTCTTCACAGTTGTCTACCCAGGGAAAAATGGGACTCCATGTACCATGACAGTTGGAGATCCGATCTGGACCGCAAGGATTTCAAAAGCCAATCTTGCTGTGTGTGCCTGTTTAAATCCAGCATAGGCTATATATCTTCTTCCCTGCCCATTAGCTTTGAAGGCATTACAGTAATAAAGAAAGAAGAGGCTGGCGGGAAGCTTGCAGTACAAACTTGGAGACGCTTCCTTAACAGCTGATTCGTTAATCATGTCAGAAGCATTACTGTTGGTGGGCCAGCAAGGCCTCAAATGAGCAATGACAAGTAAAGAGATTAGGGGTTCAGTCTAATACATGGTCAGCAATCGTTACTTCACAACATACACCACTCTTTCTGGTTGGTTGAGCAAATTTGCTTAGTCTGTCGGTTCACAACGCATAAATTCTTACAGTATATCAGCCCACTAGGGCCTTGGACTGACGCAAACATTTCTGAAAGGACACATATGATTTCCACCCTCCTCATATATTCTTTAAGTTAAACACAACAAGGTTTTCCCATTTTAGTCAAGCAAACAAGAACCCCCTCCTACATATAACATGCATTTTTGTCTCTGTTAGCCAAACAAATATACATGTAAATAACTGCTGAGTTGCTCAGACCACATCATAAATTTTACATTGAGAGTGCATTTCAATGTTTGCGATTAGCATGACCCCGAGGTCCCTAATGCTCTCCCCCAACTTGCTCTCCTGCATAAGAAATACACTGTGGTGTGGGAGGCTACATGCTCGCTTCTTCCATCCTTGTTCCTGCTTTCATCTTTTCTCTCATCTCCCATTTTTCCTATGTCCCCCTCCTTTGAAAAACCAAAACAAACACATTACAGCTCACTTCCCTTCATCTCAAGCCTTTTCCTTAGGTTCCATTACAAAGTGGCTCTCTGGCAGCCGTCTGAGCTGCTCCGGTATTATCTATTCATTTTTTTTTTTATTGTATTTTTTACAATGGCTCTTATTAATTCATATATTCCAAGACTGTCTCTCTCTGTGTGTGTGTGTGTGTGTGTGTGTGTGTGTGTGTGTGTGCTGCAGTCCATACATATGTGAGAGAATAAGAAGTCTCAAAAACAACACTGGCACATGAGATCACTCACTATTGAGTATACGGTGAAATCTAAGTAACAATTTGTAAAATTACTGGCCAGACTCCCTGATGATTCTGACTTAATTGAATTCCTTTTTTATGTGTGTATTGGGCTGGTGTGTCAGTGTCTTTTAAGTTCTTGATTCTAATTTATTGTGCTCATTCACATTTGCTCCTTTGTATATTCTAAAATGCAGCCTTAAAAAACACAATTAATTTGACAATGATATGAAGCGTAAATATGCTACACACAGCACCTTGTAACGGCCCGTTGTTTGTTGTTTCTCCTGCAGCGGCCTGTATGACTTCTACCACTATTTCTACATGCTGACCAACGTCCTGTTCTACGTGAGCTCGGCCATCAATCCGGTGCTCTACAACCTGGTGTCGGCCACCTACCGCCAGATCTTCTTCTCCACGCTCCGCTACTTCTGCCTGCCCTGCCGCCACACGCCCAGGAGGCACCGCCGCGCCCTGACCCGCCACTCCATCAGCATCTCCAGCAACCACACCCTCTCCACCAACATCATCAAGGAGACGGCATACTGATCGGCTGGACCGGACTGTCTCGTAAAAACCCACTGACTGCTGGTCCGACTTCATCAAGGAAATTATTGTCGTTGACCCAGTGATGGGGTCAACATCACCGTCAACCAGGGGTCAGCTGACCTCTGTGAGAAAACATTCCATTTAAGAGGAGGGGCAGAAAATAAGAAGAGTGCCGTGGAATCACACGGAGCAAAATGTGACATAGGAAGGAAGGAAGGAAGGAAAGAAGAAAAAGACTACACTTTTATGGAAAGAAAGAAGAAAGAAAGAGCATCTGCAAAATTGAAATTGAGATGTAATTACTGTACATGTTTCTGTGTACATTATCACTTCATTTTTATTGGACCAATCATACAGACTTGGTTTGTAATGTACAGTGTAAATGATTCTGCTGTCTTTATTGTATCTATTTGGACGTCTTTGGAGCATCATGTTATGGAACTTCCCTAAGGTTCTGAAAGTATTTTCTCTATGCTCATGGCCTCTGGCAATACATTTACCACTACACAGGATCTGATGTAACTCCCCTTTGTGGTATTTTGGGTGAGCACCCATGTACAAACCTGGCTTTGATGTTTATTTGGGGTTATCAAGTGGGAACCTCCTATTGCAGATGTGTGGCTGAATTAAGCCCATGGCAGAAAGTACGTAACAGTAAGTTTTACAATCTGAAAGAATTAGTGGTTCCTATGTTGGACAGTATAATTCTTGTAGTTAATATTAACTGTCAGCTATGAGCACAGACAAAATACTTCCAGAGCATAAAGAGGTGGGAATGTCGGAATTCAATACCTGCCTTTTACTAATTTCTGATTCACAGAAATTGTCTGCTTGAAAACCAGTTAGAGAAACATATTCAAATGTGTTTCAACTGTTACCAGCCAATGAGCCTAATGTCTTTTGTAGGTAGATAGACTGTCAATTACAAAAAGAAAACAAATCTCTGTAAACTTGGCCTTGTAACATGCCTTTGACTGTGAATGTCAATAGTCTCTCTAACTGAGATGGGATGCAAGCTGCATAGACAGCTGCATTGTTGCCTCTAAACCTGCTTAAATGTGCCAACTTTTAAATCTTTTCAGCAGAATCACCTCATTTTGGCAGAAGGTTTATTGTAGATGTGTCCAGGCTCTGTGAAATGCCAGTATGAAGACAATCTGGTGAACCGGAGGTGGTCCTGTCGCACTGCTTACACTTTAAAATATGAATGTCCAAGTGTAAATAGTGCAGACAGAGCTTATGATTACTTCTGGTACTTCTGGTAATTCTGCGTTCATAACACCCTTTAAAAATCCTGGGTAATAAGTGGGTTGACAGAGAAGAAGTGGCTGCAATTGAGTATCTGTACATAGCAGTGGTAGCAGTGGGGAACAAGCGGCGCATATGTTGGGAATGCAGCACTATAAATCCGTCTGATCTGTGATGTTTCGGTCAAAGCATGGAAAAACACGAGGAAAGGCTTCGTCGCAGTGAGCCTGCTTACCGCAATGTTGGGTCTATGGGAGCGGACAGAGGAGCACTCCACATGCTCTCAGACACAGTGCGCCCACTAATGCTTTCACACCAGCTGCCATTTCCAAGGATCAGAGGGAGGCAGAGAGATCCGGGGACTCGCACTCTTCATTTAGGAGTTACTCAAAGATTAGAAACAATCTGGATCCTTGCTGAGTTTTGGCAGACACGGAGCGCTATGGAGGATCAGAGGGGGAATGGCTTCTCCCTATGGATGGATTCAACTATATGTGTGTGTGTGTGTGTGTGTGTATGGGTGGGTGGGTGGATAAGCGTGAAGCACAGTGCTTGTACACACTACGAGCAACTTGGTTGATGGGTCATATATGTATGTATGTATGTATGTATATATACAAATCGTGTATTTTTCACTGCTTTGATATTGCCTTTCATAGCATTACATCACAGTCAAACACAGTAGCTAGCAAGCGCTACGTAGCAGTAAGTGAAAATAAACAGAAAAACCTCATAAAATGACTTTTCATCGACCCCAACGATGGATGCAGCCGTTCTCCATGCATCGTTTTTGAGACGTTTATTCCTGTAGTAGAGAACTGGGAAGCTTTGAATGGCTGGAATCGACTTCTTGCCCATTTTGCACTTGCCAGGTGGAACGATTGTTTAACGAAATCACAGTAGGGCAACAAGGAAGCGTGAGAATCTGATTGGCTGTTGATGGCCGATGACTGTGAAAAGCTAAATGGATAAATGGACTTCTGGTGACTCATTGATCACGTTGCTCACACTGTGAACGCACGGTGAGGGAGAGAGCGTGTAAGCGTATACCTGTCTACAGAGAGGCGTAGGTGTGTACAGTATGTACAGTAAATGTGTGTGGGTGATGCTTTTTCCATGTACTGTATGTAACTTGAGATTTAAGTTAGTTGTAGATGTGTTTTTACTGTACAAGTCACTGTTTTTACGTTCCTCTGCTTTTATGAAAACATAAATGAGATCAATGAATCAGCAGCACTGGAACTTTTTATTCATAGAGGGGCATTTTCTGCTGGTGGCAAGAACACCAAGGCCTTGACCCTTCACTTGTAAAATAAGCCCACAAACGTATTACAAATAGAAATCAATGGATTTCATCAGAAGAGGCAATAGTAATAATACCAGTGTCACAGCAGGGTGGTTTTGAGGGTTGCCAAGTTAAACACCAAAGGTAGCTTAGATGTGCAGTGAGTCAGATGAGTGGATACTGAGTCCCATCAAAGAGTGGAATCAATTCAGGATTATTGAATCGTGACTGTGAAAATTGTAGTTTTATGAGATAAGATTCAATGGGATTTTTACACCAACGTTTTGGATCTTTGATCAGACTACTGTAGTTGTGCAAAAAGATGATCAGTAGCAGTTTGACCTCTGTGCATCCAGTATTTACAGCACTTTGATGCATTATGCTACAGTTGAGACACTGTGCTGTCCACTAAACTTACAGTGTCCTACAGCACTAGCATGCACTGTAGCTAATAAATGCTGGACACAGAGAGGTGACACTGATGAAAGAGTGTTACTTTAACTATACCATGATATTATTCTGTATTTCTTTTCATCGGTGCTCTCAGTTACTGATGACGATGTATTGCTGTGCCTTGTGTTGGTCAATAAGTCTGTTTCTGTTGGTGTGTACAGTATCTCTGTGCTGTTGCTGTATCTGTGGAGGCTTGAGCCACTGTATATACGCTATAATAGAACTTCATTCATCCACACACCTGACTCCCAAACCTACAGGTTCACCAGACAGCCATAATGAATGAAATATGTGGAAAATACTGTATATCCCTTTAACTTTGCAAACTATTCACCGTTCCTCGTTGATACACACAATTAGAAGCCCCTCTACTGTACAGGGGGATTTGGCAGTACAGACCTGTAGGTGGGTGCATGTATCATATGTTGAATATGTATTGGCCCCGTATTTCAGTGTATTTCCACCATCAGAACATTTCACATATTTGAAATTGAGATTCCAGTTGGCCAAGTTCTGCTGTATATTACAAGTTTTGCAAACAGAATGTTATTTCAGTTCACTGTAAATGTATAAAGAAGCAAAGACATATAAATATATAATGATGTGCTGTTGTTTATGTCTCTCCGTCTGTCTATCTTAATCCCACCAGACAGGCTCTGTCACCAATATATGCAAGAATATGTGGTGTACAAACAATAACACACCCACACACGCACACACACACACACAGCACACACACACTCACCACTTAGCATAGCAGTGTTTGACCTTTTCTAAAGTGCAGCCATGAAAATTAACAGCTAAAGAAAAAAGAAAAAAAGGTGTCAATCACACAGCTCATGCACCTGCAGCCCTGGGAAGACTGTGCTCTTACATGAACAAGGCACAAGGGCTGTTGTCCAGTCAGACTTGTCATAGGTCCTGCTTCAGCTGCTCACTGAGGAATACCCTGGGACACCACTGGGTTCTCCCATGAGGTGCATATGTCCATATGAAGAAACAAGAAACAAATATCACCTCTACATCTTTCATTGTTGATGTTGATGTTTCCATCGAAGGATCTTTCTCAGATTATACAAGGGTGTTTGTGTCCTGAGAGGGATCGTTTTATCTGAACACTGACCACATAATAAACAATCTCGAGGTGTTATGTATGTATGGGAACCTTTTTTGCTTTATCTTGGTATGATGTAGACATTGATCTGTAAAGAACCAATAGGAGAATCAGCTTATTATCCCATCCCTAATAGCAGGTACAGTATATCCTGAAAAGTGATAGCGGTTTGGACAGGTAGAATAAGTGTCAAAGAATGTTTTATTGGTCAAATATTCTAAAATTGTGGCAATATGTCCATCTGACAGCTAAATTTAACTTCAATTTCAACTCTGTTGATTCATTTTTTGACACTTTTTAAGTGACATTGGATGAATTTGAAAGGTTATATTTGACATTTCCATTTACACTTCTGTTTATCTTTATACAAATTTTACCCACATTCTTTCACCTTTACCTTTTTCCCCAATCTTTCTTCATCGATTTCACAAAAAGGTAGATATTGACTGTTTTCTCCCCCTCTTTTACTATAGCATGCATAAAGTTGGATGTGGGTGTGAAATTACAATTTTCTCCCTTTGTGCTTTCCTGTCCAGTCCACTCCTCCATCCTGCCAAATGGACATTTAAGCGCACCATGCTATGACAGAAGATAATTACCCAGTCTGTGTGACTTATAGCTTCTGAGGGGGAGGCATGCATAGCAATGTTTCCTTAATGAGCGGCTGTGGAATACAAGTGACAGCGCTTGGGTTGCTTTTCCACTGCCAGCAGACATTTGCAGACCCACTTTACTAAAGGAGAGGGGCTTTCTGTTGCAGCGGGGAGAACGGTCCAGCTGTTTGAACCGTCTGAACCGCAGCCTCTCATCCGCCTCCTTCTACCTCTTCTCTCTTTTCTCCATTTCAGTTGCTTTCTTTCTGTCGGCCTGTGCCACTGCGCCGCTAACAATTTGGCCCCTGCAGACCTTATTAGGATTCAAGCAAACAGATAAATGTCATCGGCCCTGCGCTTAAGTTGATACACAGAGGAAGATCTTTTTGGGTTGTTTGTTTTGCATTAGGAGAGGGGAGGAGAGGAGAGGAGAGGAGAGAGGGCCAAACCACCGCTCTTCACATTCACTAACTCTTGTCACGTCTGACCTTCTGCGTGACTTCCAGTCAGTTGTCTGGAAATCAAGGGGGACTGAGGGGAACAGGAGAATGAACACTCTCCTTAGTTAGGTCCTGTGTTGGAAAGGAGGGACTGTAATCCTTCCATTCTTGATCTGCCACTCGCATGGCCAGTCCTCCTCCCCTGGCGCTGCAGAGGAGCTTAGCGGATTCCTTCACAGGAAAGCTCTTACAGTAGACAGTAGGGACTGGCGTTATGGCTGCTGGTCAGAAGGAATGGCATGACAGTGTATGGCAAAAAGTCTCGGAGGCAGAAAGCAGTGATACACTGCCGCACAGCCTGGCCCACAGTGAGGCTTGACGCTCATGATGATGTGTTGCAGCCCGCGAGGCAGAGAGAAAATAAAGTGCCTTTGCCCGTTGAAACGAATCCATCCAAAACCCACAGAGAATTCAAAGAGAGAACACTTTTATATTTCTTTCCTCTCCTTTACCTCCAGCAGTGGCTCAGTACATTTTTTGTACTGTTGAGGTTGATGTCACTATGATCGGATTGCCCATAGGATTACTATCTGTGGCTTATCAGTGACATTGTTAAGTCATCAGCAGGCGTAGCGCATAAAAGGGCCACAAAGGGCCCTTCTGAAATAAGCAATGGGGCACTTGCTTTAGTGTACAAATGGAGGGCATCTGAAAGGGATGAAAAAGTGGTGGGCACAAGACTAAGTAAATGATAGATAGATGAAGATAAAAACAGTTTAGTTGGCAGTACATCAGATTAAATGATACTTAGCTAAGAGTCATCATGGCCCATTAGACTCTGTTCCAGTGGTTCTCAACCTTTCCAATTCGTGACTCCAAAAAGATCAAAGCCATGCCCTGTGGCGATGTCCTGTGGCAGGCCAAAATGCAGATTGATGAACTTTGAAATCAAATGATGATTCTTTTCTTTCCCCCTTTTCAGACAACTGACCCAACAGCTTTAACATGGAGCATTGCAATGATAATAATAAGGTTGAAAAAATCGTTTTGTTTGAATTATTCATAAGTGAATAAAGAAAAAGTTCATTTTCATCAAATGAATCAATGACATTTTCTTCTTTTGAATAATTATGGGAAACTTTGGTTAATTTGTGGCTGCGAATATTCCGTATTTCACAAGAAAAAAAATATTACAAATTTTAGAAACATGATAATACATTTGTGTATTTAGAAGAGTATTTAGAACGTTTTTTTTCAGATTTCGTACAAGATCCCCCCAAAAACACCTACCATCACCCTCCCACCCCCCCAGCAGTTCAAAAAACACAAGTGGCTTTACCCTTTGCAGTGTACTCATCATTCATTTTGTTTGACATGACTGTCTCCCTTTTTGACTTGCAGTTGAAGCAAGTGTCCAAAAGTCCTGCCTTTTTACATTCTTGCTGCATTGCTGCCAAACCTTTGCTTCACTCCCCAGGGAGAAGTTCAAGAAGGCGTCCTGTGTGAAGTGTGAAGCCCCAATAAAACAGCTACTAACGAGGTGCATTGTTTCTCCTCCCAGATGGGCACTGTGTCTTTCACAGTCGCATTTTCAGTTCTGTTCAGCTATTGTTATTTGATCAAGCATGATGGGTGACTCTTGGCGTGCTTTAGTCTAAGTGGGTCCAAATTTGTTGTTGTCATTTTATAGAGGAAAGATCAAGCAGGCATTTAATGATTTATCGCACTGACCAAATAATAATGTCAGTAATTGCTCACATCCAAAATGTTCTCCAAATAAGCAGTTATGGAAGTTTCGGTGGCAAATGCTGTCAGATGCAGGGACGGTGCAGAACATCTGGGTTAGGTGAATTGATGCCCCCTGTCCACTGTGATACTTAAAACACCATAATTATGGATGTGAGTTCTGCTAAGGCCATATATTTCACAGTAAATTGCATTTGGACGCAGGAGAGCCAGCCAAATGCCATATTTCTTGATTCCCTTTTCATTTGCCTCGCTAGCTGAGAGAATGAGCCACGGCGCTGCTCCTCCTCCTCTTCATCCTCCGGGGGAAATTTTTTCGACAGGAAAACAGTGCAGCCATGCAGGCAGAAGGCTGCCTCCAAACACCCAGAGGAGGGAAAGATGAATTAATGCATTAAAGATATAGAGAAAGTGTGGAAAGAGAGGAAGGAAAGGGGGTCGAGAAATAGAATGGGGGACGAGGGGGGGATGTGGAGAAAGAAACAGGGAAAATCTGCGAAAGGGGAAAGACAGAATGAGATGGAGAGAAGCAGACAGAGAGAGAGAGAGAGTTGAAGCGTATGAACAGCATGTTATCACCCAGTCACTGGAGGTAGTTAAACCAACACAGGAGGAATCCAAATCCAACTCTGGGAATCTGTACTGTAAATTGTTGATAGAGCCGGCACAGGAGCTTAGAGGAGGCTTTCCCACAGGTTTTCACGAGGAAGCCTGTCGTTCTCATTAGCCGCGGTCGGCCAGAGGAGGGAAGGCAGTCACATAGAATGGCCGGGTCACCGCACAAAAGACTGATCAACATTCCTCCCTGTCTCTTTCCTTCCTTCTTTCTTTCCTTCTTTCTTTGCCATATTGACTCCCAAACTGACTCCCAAAACAAACCTTCACAATTAATGAGAGAAAGTGCCTTCCATCACTATTATATCAAATAACGCACTTTACTTACCAAGTAGCAGTTCAAATGCCATATCATATGTTGAGCCGTCTGTTGTAATAATGGTGTGTCATTGTTCACTGATAAAGAGAGACATTAAATAGAAGCAACAGCTATAAACGTAACGCTATCTTACCTGTCCGGTAATGAGGAACAAGTTTTTCTCTTGAAGTACTTTTGGATAGTTCACCCACCCTGAAGTGAAATACCACAATGCATCTGTACTTTTGTGCGCCTTAAGGGTTTCACTGGACACAGAGACAGGTCGTGAATAAGATGTATCAGGTTATGTATAATGTCATGAAACGACAGATCGGGGAGTTTATCTGCAGACTTTAGTGGTGTCAGAGAATAAGTCCCATCCTCCAAGAGCCTCAAGCTTTTTCAAATATCTTTCCTGTTCTTCCGATGTCAGGTGAGACGTTTGCTTGTTCATGGTCACTTTTTGTATAGTCTGCGGTCCCAATGGAGGTCAATTTGGGAGTCAATATGGCGGCGTCAACAAAACACTGATGTTATTGCGACTCATACATTGTTAGTGATTTTCTTCATTTACTTTATCTCTTTTGCTCCTTTGTTTTTGCATCATGCATACTTTGCTGTTATCTCTTTGAACCCCCCGCCTCCTCTTCCCCTATCTTCTCCATGGGCTGCAGGATGTGTAATAAACCTCACTGATGAGGCTGAGTCTCAGCGAGACGCCCCGCGGCTCATGTTTCCCCCCGGAGGTGTCGGGAGGCAGAGGAGTGTGCGCCGCGATACAGGGAGCTCATCCGTCAGGACCAATCATTGTCTCTCGGCTTTTTAGTGCTGCTGAAGCCGTTTTATTAACGCAGGCAAATAAATAGCTCTTACAGACAAATCAGCAAAGCAGACGCACGTGGGCGCACACACACACACACACACACTCACACAGCTTATTGATTCTCTAAGAACACTCTCATCCACAAAGACACAGACCTGCACACATCAGCAGTTACATGCTTCATTGAGCAATGCAATTAGACAATCAGATAACATATAAGTAATCAATTCACATCTTTATTATTCATCATAGGGATATTGTCCTGTCCAGTCATCATATGGTCACACAGACTAATTATATTAGGTAAATAAATTCATTGTGAATCCAAATCCCTTGACACCTATCACAGTAGTGAAGTTTCAAATTATGTTTCTCAGTGACCTTGGTTGTGATGTAATGTGATGTAAAGCCTACAAACTCTTTGTCCTTATTACATTCAGATGGAAATCAATATAATTGGACGCTTTGACAATATGCTGGATCTTGACAATTAAACCCACAGGCAAGAATGAAGCACAATCAATCCAAAGCAGTTCCACATTGCATTGAATAGTAAGGAATGTCTTTGTGCGCCAGTCTGTGTTTGAGCAGGAAATAAAGAAAAGGAAGGAATGAAGGGCAAAAAAGAAATAAAAGGGAAAAAACTCAGACAATTAATCAGTATTACAGGACTTCTAATATGGGGACGAGGCATTCGGAGAAGCCGCTCACCGAGCCTGTAACAGGTCCTGCCTTCTAAACATTACCATTGACATTCACTCTGTGTGGCTCAGAAAGACGCTTGGAGGCTGCAGCAAACAGAGACCTGGAGATAATCTGAAGCCAATGCACCAGGCCAGGAACACTCCCTTTAGTCAAAGAGCAAATTGGCCCACAGAGAAAAAGATGTGTGTGTGTGAGACGTTTGTGGTTATGCAAATTGTAACTATTTTTTAGCAGCTTTAGCAGTAGAGAATGCCCTGTTGGGTATTATGATTTTTATTAAACACTTCCCAAGAATGTGTACTGTGGGGATTGTCTTTCCTCAAATAGTGTGTTAGCAAAGCAGCCAGTTCCATTTTTAAAGCAGAGCTGCATGTGATTTTCATGGCATTTATCAGATTACTCGGTTGTAACCCAGGATGCAGTGGGGGCGAAACCCACCTATACTCAGTTTAGCTACCTTTTTAGGCTGGCATGAATCTTTATGAGAAATGTATGGTATACATTGTAGTAAGTAGTATCAAATTGACATAGGTCATAAGGAACTAGCATCTTTAAAGGAATAAAAGGCAGAAATTAATGCTTTTCTGAAAAGATAATTGATCTTTGTTCATATTGGTGTTTGTCTGCCTTATAATGATCAGAAGCTGGAGGTCATTGTTTTATTCATCTTTTTATTCACCACTTCATCAATGGCTGTAACCATTCCTATATGCTAAAAGGCCGTGAAACACGACTGGCAAACATCAGCAACCCATTTACATGTTCAATGTTTATGACAAATCAAGGTGTCGCTTGATGCAGATAACGTAGGTAGACGAAACATCAATACACATGATGACTGGGATGAAAGCTCTCACCACAAACCTTTGTAATCTGACGCCTAGTCAATAGCGGGCCGAAAGCTCCCACTGCCTGCCTGTCGGAGTTTGTGTGTGTGTTTTTTTACACACCTTTTATGCTCGCGTGTTTCCTGTGTGTGAGAAAGGTATTGAGTTGAAAACAGAAATCGGAAAACGTGGGAGCTGAAGGGAAGGAGCGGAAATGGGCTCGTTATGGAAGTGGAAAAGCTTAACGGAGAAGTCGAGAACGATGATTTTCTGAAGCTCATTTTAAAGTCGCTCATGCTGGAGCCTCGTTTGCATTTGCCTCGTCGGCTCTGTCAAAACTCCTCAAGTCAGTACGCTCCTAACCGATGGAACAGGTTTTGTGTTCAGAGAAAAAAGGCTTGTTTTACAAAACAGTAGTTCATTTTAAACCCCCCATCCCTTTATCCTCTGTCTCTGAATGTGTCTTTCTGTCCGTCCATTATATGTCTGTCTCTACCTGCAGTTTCTCTATTTTTACTCTCTTTAGACATCGCCTCTCTTTTATCAAACATCTTGGCTGTTTTCAGACTTCTTTAACTTCCTGAGAACTCTATCCTTCCGTGTTTTATGCTGTGATATTTCTCTACTGGACATTTTGCTTGTCGTCTGATCAACTTCACTGCAACATTAAACTCTGGATCTTTTAAATGTCTATATGCTCTGTCTTTGACACACAGCATCACGGTATCAAATTGCATAAAACTTTGCCTAAAACCACTACCGCAATGCAGCAAGATGAGCCTCTAACCTGGAAGATCCTGAGTGTGTCAGGAAGAGGTGGAAAATAATATCCAGCCAAAAAAATGTGTTATGCGTTTGTGACTCAGGTGGTGAATCTTAATAGGCTGCTAAAAAAAACAACTTTAATGGCGTAAAATAAATATTGAGGTGAATATCATGAATAGAGAATAAAAAGATATGGACACAAGTGAGCTCACTGGGGTTTCCAGTATCGATTTTTCAAACTTTATTGCCTCTGCTACGCTGGAAAAGAACTGAATGCTGAACTGAGATTTCACACTATATAGAGGCAAGACCGACTGCAGTGGGATTCGACGTGTCAAATAAACCTCAATGTCTGAGTTAATACAATATTGATTTGACCTTTCCACTTGATTGAATTGTACATTGTGCAGGAGGTTTCTTCCATGCACTTTTCCCCTACGGTGATCCTGTGTTCACAGGCATTCTATATGTATGTATTGAAATCGATACTCCATGTGACACCATATCACTGTGGCAAATACCTCATGGATCATATGAGCACACTGGTCAATACAGAACATGACTCACACTCAAAATATGTCCATTTGCCTGAGTTAACCTTTATTTAACCCCCGCATCGGTCAGTGTCATCGGAAGTTCAGGAAATTTTTTTCCCAAGACTTTAGCGGTTGGGTGTTTTCAGACTTGGCTTTGTTCCCCACATTTTCTGGAAGTTTCTGGGTGTTCACCCTTCACCAGACTATTAAGCAGAGGTGAAACCGACAAGGCATGCAGTTAAGAGAATCATGTTGACACTTTCAACTCTCGTTCAGCGGGGTTTGTCCTAATTTGTTCAGAGGTGATTTCCCAGGCATTTCTTCTTCTCTTTAACGCTGTGCAGGTGGCTGGCTGGCGCCATCTGTTTCCTTCTTTATCCATGTTGAAATCATACACAATTCATCGTTTTCATCCTATAGGACGTTAACAAATAGCTATGTTATGTCTGTGGTGGAGGGAGCGAGGGAAATCAGAGATCATTAATCACGCTTGTTGGATCTCAACTCCCCTCCTGCTAGGTGCTTTTAACATTCATCAGCGCTCTCACCTGCAGCAGGCACTCAATCAATCACCGGGAAAGATTTAAAGATACTCAGCCAGTCAGTCAGACAAACAAACAGGAAGTCTGGGAGAGTCAATGAGCAGCTGCCAGTCAATGAGATCGTCATTCAGCCAATCAAGTCTGCAGCTGCACAGACAGCAGACGGTCATTCGGTCAGTCAGTCAATCCAGCTCTCTGTCTATCAGAAGTCCCTTCAAGCTTTCAACTCACTGAGTTGTCAGTAGGTGAATTACAGATGCTGTGACAGTTATAAGGATAACAGGCATCTTAGAAGCTCTATGGGCTAAAACAGATACCATGTATATATAAAATAAAGTTTCACCATAGGCAAGATTTTATCGTTTTATCAGCCTAAATCACAATGTAGGACTTCAACAGAGAAGAGTGCCTCACCTCCACTAACTGAGATGCGATTGAGATGATAATTGGACAAATCTCCTGTTTGCCCAAATGAAATTCTGATGTCAGTTATGGACACTTTCTCCACCCACAGTAAGTGATGAATCAAAACTTAATAGCAAGATACAAAACTGTCTCTTGAACAGCAGCAATCGAGAGCTCCGTCCAGAGAAATCTAGACTCACCAACAATGGCTGAGGAGTCATAGGACATAGGAGTATGTTTGAAGAGTTTTTACTGACATCACGTTATATGATTTCTGCCTTTTGAACATTACCTCTACCATGTGAGGCCGCCAACATGAAATGCTAATAGTAGTATTTGCTTTAATGGCTTGTAATTAAAGCCATTGTAATGGCCATTTTAATAGCTACTGTAGCTATTAAAATGGCCATTACAATGGCTTTAATTATAAGCCACTGTAACAGTGCCTCCAACAATGGCCAACAATGCCTCCAACAGTGCCTCCAACAATGGCCTCCACTGGAACAGTGCATTATAGGAATCCCCCCTACATTTATCCTGCTTCTAAGCTGCATTAGCACCGCAGACAGTTCTTTCCTGAATGTTATATAGAAACTAAATTACTAAATTAGTACATTGTAAAACTCTAGCGTCTCTCAGCCAATATTTACCAGACTATACAGTGTAAATTCTGACAGCTGAGAGGAGAGATGATTTGATTTGAAGATTTGTTTGTCGAACATTTCTTCTTGGGGATGGAGCCAAAGTGCAGCATTAGTTCATCAAGCATACAGTAAACAAGGTTCATCTGTACTACTACTACTTCTTCTACTGCAAATACAGTAAGAAGTAGAAGAACAGGAATAAGGAGACTACAAGTACAAATGAGGCCTATCAGGAGAATCCAAGTAGATTTATTATGATGTGGAGTGCAGCCAGTCATGCAACATGTATCTAAAAGAATGAAAGGTGACAGAGACTATTCATCGCTATCATCGCCACCCCCCTACACCCATCCAGTCAATGAACAGGACTCCGGAGAGCATGTGAAGTGAATATGGTGGATACAAACATGTGAAATGAGAAGATTGCAGATTGTAGATCATTGTAGAGAAAGAGGTAGAGGGAGAGAAATACACAGACACACAGATATATAGACAGAGAGTATGAAATATATCACAATCAAGGACAGTCAGTTTGAGCGACAGCAGGCGTACTAACTGTGCAGAGAGCGGCACCATGGAAAGGATGGATGGACAGAGAAACAGATGGAAGGAGACTGAGGAAGCAACCGCCCATCAATCAATTATAGAGTCCTATTCATGCCAGGTCTTGTCCAACCCTTGGATATGAAATGCCTGATTGACCTTCACTGTGGCAGTCTGTCTCACATTCATACAGTGCTAATGAGACAGCAATTGGATGTGATAGATTGTGCAATACTCAGGCTTGAGGCATCGTCACACACCAAACAATACTTTGTGAGCACATGAAAAAAAAAACAGCTGAGGAGCAAAAACAGCAATAAAACAAAAACAATAAATCACAGCAGATTCATAAACGAGAGTGAATGAAAAAAGATAAAACAGCATTCAGCGTGGCATGAGTCAAAACAATGAATGAAAAATGAATATTTTGTATAGCTTGGAATACACAAACAGCAGTGGGGAGAGTCGATAATGAGGCTCCTTTTGAATTCCTCAGGGTGCAGTCACAGTGTCACACATTCTCCATTGCAGCTCATCAGGTTAAATGGGAGACAAGCACTCAGTCAATGGTACAAAATTAATCTCTTGTCAAAATGGGTACTCCAGACTGCTGAGCCTGGAAGCCTCCAATTACACTGGAAAAAAGTAAATAATTTGTAATCAATGGCTGATTTTCTGTAGAGACTTGATTACAGGGAAAAATGTTCCAATTAAAAAGTTGTAAAATGGGGCAGCTCTGCAAGGCTTTCTGAATAAAACATTTCATTGCTTTAATGAAAGCAGAAGCGATTACCATGAGAATGTGTGCGTTTTTGTGCCATTTCTTGCTCTGGATATTAAAGCTCGGCTCTCATCCTTAATAAAGGGAAGCCATCCGCCAGCAGAGCTGTGTGATACATGATTGACAGACTATGTGGATTTGGAATACTTTTGGAATACTTTTGGTGGATCCCTTTGGCCCCGCACAGGGATGATCATTGGCACCTGTTATTGTCAGATTGTATGACGTAAATAACATAATGAGATATATACACTATATTCTCACAGTAAATTATGAATTCATATTCTTTCAGTCCAAAAAAAAAAAAACAACAGAGTCAAAAAAGACAAAGAAAATAGACAACACAAGACACATACACAAGCAGAGTTCTACAGTGTGTGTCAGAAAGAGAAAGAGGGAGAGAAATCTGGGGATGAAGACATTCATAGAAACAGAAAGAAGAACAAAAAGACCGACATGAATAAAGAATGAAAGACTGAGAGCTAGGCGATAAGGGAAGCCAGAAAAAGTAAGAACAAAAGAAAGAAAGAAACAGACAGAAGCTGGACTGGTGGACTGGAGTAGAGAAAGAGAAACTCGAGAGAAAGAGAAATCAAAGTTAGAAACAAACAAGTTGACAAAGGTGGACAGAGTCAGACCTGTTTTACACCTGGTATACATGCCATTGCAAAAACACATACAATCCAGGTGTGAATGCACCCAAGACGCACTGAAGATCAGATCAAAACACCTCTGGAGGCAGTCAGAGACGCATTTGACCACATTAACAACAAAAGGTAAATGAAATGTGTCTCCAATCCACATGTGAAGGGAAAACCCTAAACCAACCAATCAGCCAGGAAGCACAGCGGCAGGCAGCTGGGATAATAACATATTTGTCAAAAATGTGATTGTCAGAACACTCGTGGATGGGGAACGAGACAGACGAGGCGTTTACTGATAGTTTTAAAGGATGGAAATATTATGAAGTGATGTGCGTGGCTGTTTATACTTGAGACGCATTTTAATATGAGATATAAACATAATCCAGCTAAATCATATCTAGAGACAATCCAGTTAAAGGGGTCCAGAGAGAGTGTGAGAACAAACTAAACAGAAAGACAGAGAGGCTGAAATAAAAGGGTGAAATAGGGAGTGGTGATTTAATCCCCACAGTTAATGGAGGTCTGGAGTCCTTGGGTCATTTTTGGTGGAAGAAAGGAAAGAGAGAGCATCCATTGACCTGGCAGAGTAAAACCTCCTGCTTGGCTCTCAGCCCGGACAAATGCATGAATTTACCAAAGATGTATTGTTGAATTTGTTTTTTCCAAGAAAAGGTATAATACATTTTGACATCTAACCTGCACCGTTTCTCCATTCACCCCACAGTGATTATTTCGTAACATTTTTTAGCAAAAACATCAACCAACAGTGTGAGATTTAAACCGCACAGCCGTTCACCCACAATATAAGAACAAAGGAATACACATACGCATGCAGGCCCACACACATATACACACACAAGCTGTTATGTTCTGTGCCCATCACCCATACTGCGTCAATCATTTGGACAACTTAATTATCTTTATCTGCAAGCCCTGCTGCGTCAGTCTTCTCCAAAGACTCCGCTGGTATATCCGGATTTTTCATATATTAATGATAAGGCAGACTAATTAATTACAGCAATTTTCTTCTTGAGTGCGCTTGAGCATCTTGTTTTGATGAACAGCAAAAATAGTCCTCAAGCGGATGAGAGTAGAGTTCTCTCGTCTTTAGTTTTTTTGTAGTGCTGTAGGATGCATACTCACTTTCTTCTTGCATAACAACTAAACTAAGCAAAATTTAACAAAACAATTCTGGCACTACAGCCGTTCCAATATTTAAAATAATAATCCGTGACATTTTCATATAAATAAATGTCTGTTTTGCTACTCGCTGATTGATTTATCACGCTGTCTAGTTCTTTCCCAAGGGGAAATAGTGTTTATGCCTTCAGTAAGGCCTGTCAGGCCTCTTACAAGGCTGCCAATCACTAGCACATCTCTTTCTGCAATGAGACAACTGCAAGTGATGGGCACACTGCACCACATGGTAGCCTCGAGCCAGTGAACCTGCAATCTACACACTTATGCTTATGAATTCTAAAAAATCCAAAACCTTCTCCAAAGTTCCAAAAAAGTTTGTAACTTTTCATGACATTGGATAGCCACAAGTCTTTGGCTTTTTTCAAACCTCATATGACTTGATAAATAGAGCTGAAGTTGGAGTTGTAGCGCGCTCCCGTCATCTCGATCGTTTGGTGTAAGGTGGTCAGAAAACTCAGTCCAAGCTGTCTGAAGTCAGTCTTTTTCTCGTCTTGACGTTCCGATAAAATCAAACATGTTTAATATTATCGGAAGTCTTAGTCTTGGCCCATGCAAATAGTGAAGTTCAATGACGTGAACATTGTCAACAACCAATAGTTGCGCTCTCTCAGAAGGAAAAAAAGTGGACAGAAATTGCTGTAGCCCTTGAAATCCCCGGTGAGTATGCTATATGCTATAGCTAGCAAGCTAACCACTGTCCCGAACGGGGCTACTTGCAAGCTAACGTTAGCTACCGTAATGCTTGCTATTAGTCTACGACACTGGTTCTCAAACTTTTTCACATCAAGGACCCCTAAACTGACACAAATTAGACCACGGACCCCCATTTGATCCCAGGGTCCCCCATCTGATAAGATTTTTGCTTTTAGATGTTTTATTACAGAAAGTGTATGAAACCCATGACCAAAATAGTAAGTGTTACTTATGGATGGAGTTATAGTGAAAATAAATTATTCCCCTTTTTGCTGGGGACCCCCACTTTGAGAACCACTGGTCTACGAGCTAACCGTACGTTTCAGCTGAAGATCGCTAGCTTCAGTCATATAAATCTGGCTGCAGTGCTCCCTCTCTCCCTTTCTCTCATACATACGTGTGTGTGTGTGTGTGTGTGTGTGTGTGTGTGTGTGTGTGTGTAGGAGGGGGATTTGTAGAGGTGTTCACAAGTCAGTCCATGTTTACAATCTATTGGAAAACTCTGAATAGTAGGGGTAGCCCTTTTCAGAGTCTTCTAGTGTATGGTAGTCTTTGCAAAATCTTATAGTCTGTGACTAAAAACTGTGACTTATGACACATTGTCTTTAGATGTGAGCTGGATGTGAGAGGGTGTCAGACTTTAGTCTTGTAAAAGTCTTTTCAAAGTCTTTTCAAAGTCTTCTAGTGTATGGTAGGCATAAGCTGCCAGGCAGCATGGAGAATGCCAGACAATACCAGATGCGAATATAGCCTACCAAGCTATCAAGTGATACTAGATGCTTAACATGCCACCTGACAGTTTGTATGTCTTATATGTATGTACATGTCCACGTAACAGTTAGCTAGCGTAGCTTCATGTCAGCCTTCTCCAAAACAACTGACATGAGCAGGATTTTTTTTTTAGAGGCCAACAACCAAAGATGTCACCAGGGTCTTGTGGATTTCAACTTTAACATAACTAAGAGGAAACTAGGAGAACTAACAGAACCTATAAGATCAAAAAGAAGGAACAACTCTTTCAAGAAAAGCTTGAAAACATGAAATCTAGGCCATGCGTCTGATAAAGGTCATACTTTGATGACTTTCTGATTAAGAATAAGATGGACTCTCAAGAGAAATGTCAATCTTTGATCCAGGCTAAATCTGCTCATGTTATGTGAGCAGCAGTGTCAGGATAGATAGTGCTGTACGTCAGGTTGGTGCATGACACCTACACTGCACATCAGATCAAACACTCAACATTGACTTTTGTCCTTTGCCATGGCAGCACTGCGGGTGGTCATGTTCTGTACATGCCTCTGTGTGTGTGTGTGTGTGTGTGTGTGTTAAACCATTGATCATTCATCCCTTAGATCCCAAGACAGCAGCCTAGCATGCTCACACGCACAGAAACACACACACAGACATGTATGTGCTGCTCAATTCTCACCCTTGAGAATCACACTCAAATGACATCATGAGTGGCTGTCAGGCCTATTTCTAAGCATGCATGCACTTGAATATAATTATCTCCAATTATCATCCATTGCTAATTAGGATTATGCTGTATTCAGCACTCAAGTATTACATATAGTCCTTGAGAGATCATGATGAGAGCAACCAAATGGGGAAAAAATAGAAAGAGATGAGCAGAGAATAAGAAAGAGTGAAAAATGAGATACTGCACTCTATACACAGACAAATTTTTTCGTTAAGTACACTCTAAGTACACAATAGATAGTTCAAAAGATGCTAAGAAATATATTATGATAGGTAGCACTTTCAAACTCAGCTCCACTGGGCCTTAATAATGATTCATGTGACCCTCTAATGCCACCTAAAGCCATTTTTAAAGCAGCTCTATCAACTTGTTGTGATTGCACATAAAACAGTGGAAATGAAACGCAAAAACACAGAATTGCTTCAGAAAGAATATGATCCAGGACACTGAAAATCTGATCAGATAAAAGATAATATGCTCATGTTTAATCTACAAGAGCATGACACTTGCTTGATAAGCCTAACCCTTCAGAAATATCCAATCAACAATAAGCGATCTTGTCTCTATCCTATGGAAAGAGACTAGCGCAAGCAGAGATTGTATTTGAATTGCATAAATGTGAATATACTCATATTGAATATAACTGTTAAATTCAAAATATGAATTTGTTGAATTGGTTAATGAAGGAATTAGTTCAAAAATGTTATTTCTAAGGCACACTTTGGATTGAATGCAATGGCTTGAAGAATGTGATTATTAGTGAATTTTACGTTTAACTAAAATTTCAAATTCGTTTCAAGTCCCCAATTCAAGTTGAGGTTTCTTAATTCAGACTGAGCTCTCTGAGACACAACTCAACCAACAAATGGTGAACATACTATAGAGGACATCAGACTATGCCATCATAAATCTACAGGACTGTCAGACAGGCAGCACCATTCTGGCTCCAAAAACACTTCCATGACCAATTTAAAATATAAAGTGGTTCTAAATCGTGGTCCTCGGGACCCTGAGCCCTGATGGTTTTCACTCCAGTCATCTTATCAGGGAATGATTTTGACCTGGGGCGCAGGTGAAAGCAATGAACTAGCAGGTAGGAGAGAAAACCAGCAGTGCTCGTGCTGCTGAGGACCAGGACTGAGAACCACTGATTTAAATCACACAACAAATTGAAAACTGTTCCAAACTGTCGCAAACGATAGTTACTTTCAGTTCAACAGGGCTTACATTGACTCCACCAGCCAGTTTACATATGTGAAGCTTAACACAGACCCCAATGGACAGAAAAGGGCGACTCCAAATCGCAAAATGTATTCCTTTATTACTGGAGCACTTTGGTGGTATTATCATTCTTAGCAACCAGCAAATCGCCCTTTGTCTGCAAAGCAGTTTTGTCAGTAGCTTTCTCAAAGCATCAGTCCACTCAAGAGAGATTGCCTCAGCCAAGGACAAGGCTTTTTTTTCTGTGATTATTTGACATCTGGTAGTTTCATACAGTCATCTCTATTCTGCAGTTCATCTCTGTAGCGAGTAGCTTCTGATTGAAATCTCTGAGCGTTGAGATTGCCAAGCCACAGATGTTTCACCAGCCTCCCTCATTAAATTCTGCCTGCATCCACCTCTACTGCAGCCTGTGGGACAGGCAGATCCTGACTCAACACAACACAACACAACCCAGCCATCTTAGACTACAGATGAAACAATCTCCCAGAGCCATTATCTAAAATAGAAGTTGTGAGAAACATGTGTTCCTGATGCTGCAGGGGATGAGTTGATGAGGAGTGGAGGAAGAGGGGAGGAAGATCTTAAAGGAAAAGTGAGAAGTGGACAGTGCTGTCACAGGAGAGCACAGGGACAAGGACTGGGCTGGCTGTTTGATATTCTCACATATGCTTCCTTCATAGAGGACGATAAGGGATGAGAAAAAGAGGAAAAGGATTGGGAAGAGGATGAGCAAAATACTGAATAAAGAATGGGGGTGAGAAGGTGCAGAGGACTCAGCCACATCGTGAGTTATGGCTAATATCTGCGGCAGGAATTCTAGCGGTCACACCAGCTCTGCTTCTCTAATCTCATTACTCTCAGACAGGGAATGGGGATTAAGGTTTTATCCTATTGCTGAATCAAGGATCTCTGGCTGGTGTTACACTCTCAATTTCCTTTACTCCCTGCAGCTGATGTTCATTCTTTAGCTGTCAACTCCTATCAAAGGTGGTGAGCACGGCTGCTCTCAAGAGTGCCGCTGATTGTTTTTAAACTGAACTAAGCCATAGATCTTATTACACAAGTTACCAAAAGAGGGAAAGAATTCATGGTGAATCTTTAAACAACAAAATCTATGTGCCTCTCTGAACTTATATGTAAAAACGCTGTCAAACTAAGGTCATCAACTACTTTTGGCATCCTGAAGTGTAGTTCAATTGCCAAGCTAATTAAATCAAGGCTTTTACAGTATATAGTTTTGACCATGCAATCTGATTGGCCAAAGGCACATTACAACCACGCTGATAATTCATATGAAAATGGAATAGCTTGCTTTGTTAACTCTTAGGACAACCACGGACATTGTGTCAAACTTTTTTGCTCTCTCTAGTTTTAATTGTCATCATGTATGTCGACGACAATGAAGAACATTTTTCTGATGTGTGCTTTAGTAACCAATGTTTAAAAGCCATAACACTCAGGACATTATTTACTTCAGTGATGCTAAAGCTACCCAGCTGCACCACCATAACAGTTCATAACACCTAAGACATTATTGCTGCTAAAGCTCATTTGTAAAGATTGCCCTGGATCTCCTTCTGGAAAACCTCTTTCAACCTCTCTACATTTTCTCCAACATAATACTGTATGCCCACAGTATGCTGCAATCCACGTGTTGATCCTTTCTCTGATGCATTCCCGATGAGTGCCAGCCCACGTTTGGCAGGCTTATGTACAATGCCAAATTAACATTTATTTTTATCATGTAAATGAATCACACTCTCTGCAACATCTGAAAAAAGACATGATTATGCATTCACTGTCTTGGTAAACACTTATGTGACCAATTGCAGTGACTCACCCGGTATATTTGTGAACACCTCTCTAATGAACTCTTATTCCACCTTTTTATGCCTAATAAAGAATTAACTCATCTATTACGTAAATTGGGTAATCTTGAACTTCTTGTCTTTATGATTACAAAACCTCAGTAGTACTAAGATTTTGTTTTTGTTTTAGACATTATTAAATATCAGTGAGGTTCACCTTCAGCAAGCACAGATATGCACACATACATAGAGAGGAAGAGAGAGGCACACATACATATAGGTCTGATCTCACAAACACAGCAGTTTCCAGCAGCAATAGCTGCATACAAATACAGCACTTTCCAGAAGCTATTAGCTGGTCAAACACTTGCAGGTACATATTTGGACAAGCAGGTCAGGTACAGCCGATCCCGCTGTAGGTCAACAACACATCTTCCTCTCCAGACTGGTCGACTGAACTGAGCTGTAAGGAGGTCAAACATATTCACTAATAGCAAGTAACAGTAAACATAATGTCCTCCATGAATGATGCAGTTCCCCTCTGGGCCAATCAGTAACAAATATACTGAACAAAAATATAAACGCAACACTTTTGGTTTTGCTCCCATTTTTCAGTTGAAATAAAAGATCTAAGACTTTTTCTATGCACACAAAAGGCTTATTTCTCTCAAATTTTGTTCACAAATTTGTTTAAATCCGTGTTAGTGAGCACTTCTCCTTTGCCAAGATAATCCATCCACCTGACAGGTGTGGCATATCAAGATGCTGATTAAACAGCATGATTATTGCACAGGTGTGCCTTGGGCTGGTCACAATAAAAGGCCACTCTAAAATGTGCAGTTTTATCACACAACACAATGCCACAGATGTTGCAAGTTTTGACTGCAGGAATGTCCACCAGAGCTCATGTTGCAGCATGAGAATGCACGGCCCCATGTTGCAAGGATCTGTACTCAATTCCTGGAAGCTGAAAACATCCCAGTTCTTGCACGGCCTGCATACTCACCAGACATATCACCCATTGAGCATGTTTGGGATGCTCTGGATCGGCGTGTACGACAGCGTGTTCCAATTCCTGCCAATATCCAGCAACTTGGCACAACCATTGAAGAGGAGTGGACCAACATTCCACAATCAACAACCTGATCAACTCTATGTGAAGGAGATGTGTCGCACTGCATGAGGCAAATGGTGGTCACACCAGATACTGATTGGTTTTCAAAAAATGCATATCTGTAGCCCTAGTCATGTGAGATCCATAGTTCAGTGCCTAATAAATGTCCTTTTTTCAAGATAAAACTGCACATTTTAGGCACACCTGTGCAATAATCATGCTGTTTAATCAGCATCTTGATATGCCACACCTGTCAGGTGGATGGATTATCTTGGCAAAGGAGAGGTGCTCACTAACACGGATTTAAACAAATTTGTGAACAAAATTTGAGAGAAATAAGCCTTTTGTGTGCATAGAAAAAGTCTTAGATCTTTTAGTTCAACTCATGAAAAATGGGAGCAAAACCAAAAGTGTTGCATTTATATTTTGTTCAGTGTATATCACCTCATTTAGGCCTGTGTCATCAAAATGTGATCAGTAGTGTCTGATGGACAAATGAATGGACAGAGACCAATCCATATCACACAGTGTACATGTAATGCCATGTGCATCACAGTTGGGTCAGTAATTGGGTTGCTATTTTGTGTACTTGTACTTTTATTAGTATCTTTTAAAGTCGGTTATTTTCCTTTTACTTAAGTATGTTACTGTAACCTCACTTACCGTCCAGTAAGTACCTGAGTAACTTTTACTCTGAGTACATTTTAGATGAGCTACTTTTTACTTTTACGTTAAGGACCTTTTTACACCTACTTTTACTTTTACTTAAGTAAATTATTAGCAAAGTAACAATACTTCTACTTGAGCAGGACATTATAGTACTCTTTCCACCACTGCCTGTCAGAATCATTTCCAAAAACTTAGATTTGTCTTCCTCATATCCCTCCACGCCCAGTCCTAATTACTTCGCTGAAGAGGGCCATTGATAGAAATATGACATATAGCTGGATCTCCTCACATAAAACTTTCCACTGTGGTGCAAGGGAGGTGTAATCTTCATTGACCACAGATCCTGAGTCGGCAGGATGAGAGGAGAGGTAGGAAGTGGAGAGAGAAAGAGACGGAGATGAAGGTAGATTTGGTCTGTGTTCGTCTGAACTTCAGATGCATGGACAACTTTGCAAGAGGAGCCACAGCTTGCAGACGGGCTTTCATCAGTTTAAGCCAATCTTTTTAATTATCCTGGCTGCAGAGACCCTTGGCATTATCAGGATTTATTTCCCTTTACTCAATGTCCAGATGTGCAGCTTTCAGTTCAGTAAGGGTAAAGAATATAACGTTTATGCATGTCTAAAAAATTATGAACAGCAACTAGAACATGAAAATCACCTTTTTGAATCAGATGAGGAACTGTGTACCACAGCACACTGTGTTAACAACCAACACTGGATACTTAATTAGATCCATTTAAAAAGCAATTAAACTCAGATTTTCAGAGCCACTTCCAGAATAGACAAGTATGGCAATTGTTTTTCTGTATTTGCATGACAAGTGTTATATTAGTCAAAGGCCTTTTTTGATGACTCAATTTCACGTTCACACAATTCAATTTCACATATTCATATATTAACCCCACTGTGACCTCCTTGGAGGGAGGATAATCGAAAAGATTATTTCCCTTCAGGGATCACAAGTCAATATTATTAACTTTGAGTCCATTGTGTTAATCTGATAATTGTCTAAATCTTAAGTAGTTTGCTTTTGGCGATCAAGTGGGAAACATCGAAAATCAAACAAATAAATAAATAGAAAATAAATCAATAGAAAAATGCTTTTGGGGGCTGAGACGGGACCCCAGTACGTTGAGTGCAAATATCCCGATATGGCAAAAAAACACAACAAAAAAACAAAACAGCAGGGTGGCAATTTGGAGAGAGTGAGCACAGCAGCAGTCTCCATTTACCATCAGGAGATATGAGACAGCATCCAGTCCAGCAATCACAGTTCAAAAACAACTTTCTGCCGTGATTGATCACCCTAAGAATTATCCCGACACGTCAGAGCCGTGCAAGTCTTCCCACTGAGTTAGAAACTCTCTCATTGGCTATTTACAAAGAAAACTATACCGTTTATGAAGTTACTTTGATTTATGGTGGTGGTGTGGAGTGTGTGTGTGTGTGTGTAGGTGTGTGTGTGTGTGTGTGTGTGTGTGTGTGTTGTCTCTCAAACCACACTGAATTCCAGAGAAAATAATCACAATTCAGTACAAAAAAGGTGATTTTCTGCATTTCTCCCTATTAGATAGCAGCTCCAGCAGCTCCACATAAACAAACATTTGGTTGCTGAAAGCTTTTATGTTGAGCTTGTATGTTGTCAGCTTTTGTACACAATGGTTTTTTTTTGTTTGTTTGTTTGTTTTACATTGAGAGAGCTCCAAACTGGTAGGTAAACAAATTATTTTGTCCTACTTCATTATTTGTTGATGGATTCATTGCATGTGGGTTTCACAGAGAGTCCCCATTGATCAGAATGACCTTCACTCTGAGACTGTCAAGTGGCTTTTTTTTTATTCTGTGTGTTTGTGTAGTGTGTGTGTGTGTGTGTGTGTGTGTGTGTGTTTGTTTTTGGTGGAGGGGGGATGCTCAAGTGCCCTAGTACATACTGTACATCTGTGTGTGTTTTCATGCAACCATATGCCTCGGGAAGTGTGTGTGATTCCGGCGGAGATAGTTTATCTAAGAGAAGCTGCAGAGTGGCGCTCTCACAGAATCCGTTATGCTTTGTAGATGAGCGATATCAAACACCCTGCTATGAAACCCCGGCACTTAGAGGAGAAACATGGACTGGGTAAGACTGTAGGAAGCGTAATGTGCAGACATCACAGCGCGTTGGGAGATGAGGGGGAAATGCCCAGCTGAGATCACAGTACACATCAAACTGCATTATGCTTGGTGCCATAATATCCACGTTTAATGTTGACATTTCCCTCCATTATGAACAGGCTCTGAGCCCAGAATTATAGGACGACCATCTTTCCTCTTTGGGAGTCTGACTCATTTTTGCATAGAGTTGATTTTTTCTTGCTTACAAGATTTGCTTAAATGTTACACTGGAGAAAGGAGCAAGCTTAGCAAGTCATTTTTCTTGTTTTCAGTATTATAAAGTTCATTTCATGATATTGTTGATTATATTATCTTACTGCGTTGGCACATAATTTTGTTGGTTTCACAAAATTTCACTTGCTAAGTTATAGTTTATCTTATTTCAAGAAATAAGTGTGAAACAAGGACAAATATATTGATATAAAACTCATTTTACTTCAAATGAAATGAGCTTGATTAAGTCAGGCTAAAATCTTTTGTTGAGCTCAGCATATTTTTTTTCCAATGTAAGCACTTTGTTTCAAAAACTTGTATAGAAACTGTGGCACAAAATAAGTTTCGCTGAGTAATTTAATTTCACAGATCCAGATAATGCTGAGATCAAACCAATCCAAATCAACAGAGAACCAGAATGAGAAAGTACAATAAATGCACAGGAGCTCACATTCAGTCCAACACACACAATTGACAGTAGATTACATATCACTCTACAGTATATGGTTTAGACTCTAAACCATATACTGTGAATATAGTGATAGAAAGCTTACTGTATAGATACTCTAAACTTTAGAGTATCTATACAGTAAGCTTTCTATCACTATATTTATTCAGGCAGCATATAGCAGGGTTGCAGCCATAGAGAGGTTCCACTGAGAGACTCACAACAGCACCAGTTTATCTCATCAAGAGTCCACAAGTAGGTAAAGGCCACCAGACTGTGTGTGTTCACGCACACAACAAAGAAATAAAGTTCCAGCTATGTGTTGAGACAGAAATGAAATAAAGTTCTGTCAGGCATTATGAAATAAATAAGAGCCTGTGTGTCGGCTCCGCAGTGTGAGAAATGCCACTCCAGCTGTGTCCTTCCACCACCTGGGGAACGACTGCAGCACAGGAGAAACACACAAACAAGCAATCTGACGGCGTGCTTCACAGAATTACCACCTCTGCAACTCTTTGAAAGTTTACCTGAAATATCCCCGAGCTGTTGTGTTGATCTTGTGCGAAACGGAAAACTTGTCCTCCGATGTTCTCTCTCTCTCCAGACAGACGTTTGGAAACTTCACAGGTGGGCAGAGGATTTGATTGCAACATAGCTACGAGTGGGATGTGCAGAGATGTAACTGATGAGACGGAGCTGGTGATGATATTAAACTGTCAGGGCATTTCTCATAAATCCACCAGGACGGTGCCCGTTTCACTCTCTGCCCTACTGTAATATGCATTAAATGAAGTCAGGATCATCTCTATTACGCTCTGTGCCGCAGTGTCTGATCAATTAGTTTGAAGACAGGTCATAACTCTCCCATTTATATGCCTCCTCTCCAAATAGAGCTGGAGTGATGCCAGAGAGACAGGAGTGTGGGTAGAGCCGAACAGACAGACAGATGGATCTACAGATGGAGTGAGAAAGACTGATAGAAACGGTATTAAAGATAGAGAGATGGAAACATTTCCCCATTTCTATAACAAGGTTTTTTATGGAATAAATAGAGAGAGCAGCACTAAGTTACGGATGGAGAGATTCTACCTCAACCACACAGACTCGCTTTTTGGCAAGATTGGGGTGAGCCAATAGAATAGCAAGGGAAATTTACCAAAAAAAAAAAAAAAAAAAAGCTGAGAGGACCAGGCACGGAAATTGAATAGCGGGACAGCTCCTGAGATTGTCAACACATACATCACTGCCACAGCCAGGCCTGGAGCCGTGGCACTGACAGGTCTATGGAGAAATCAGTGTGCCTTTGTCTAACTTTCTGGCCCTCAGCAGGGAGATATGAACTGGAGAGAGGAAAAGGGAGAGCGGGTGTGGTTTCTCATGCTGTCTCATGTCAGGGTGCTCGATCAGTCAAAACACTGGGAATAATGGAACACTAAAACATTAAAAGGACATGAAAATCAAGCTGTATAAAATCAAACTATTAATAAAACTGAGGTAAAGTCTTTGATTTAGTGTGCCACCATTGCCACAGATCCATAAACTGCCTCAGTCAATCAGTATGTGAGCGTCTCATGCAAATATACATATCATTCAGAAAGTGTGAAGCATAGCTGTTATCTCATTACTGATTGCTTGGCATGTAGTTTTCACGAGTGTTTGTGTCTGTGTGTGTATCTGTGTCTGTGTCCATGCATGTGATTCACCGCTTGACGTCATTGCCCGATTGTCATCACACAGACCTTACACCTCTGCAGATATTTCACTGCTCTCTGTTTGATTGGACCTCCAAACAAAAGGAAGGCTAAACATCGCACCAGTGGCAGCCAAACCAGCTGAAAACGGGGATTTAGAAAGACAGAACAGGATATGAAAACAGCTGGAACAGACAGAGCATTCTTCAATTTTCTTTTGGTCGATATAACAGAGAAGATTTTTGATAATGTTGTCATGGAAATGGTACAATGCATGAGATCAACAGGATCTGTATTACCATGGCAAAGGCGTCATTTGGCTGAATATTGAAGGTGTACCAGAAATAGCAACCATGGCTTGTGCCATTATGGAAGTCGATGAGAGAAAATGTGCAAATAAAGTATAACAACCAAGCTAGAAAAAGAGAGAAATCTCAAAAAGATACAGTCATGGGTTCAGATCCACTCAGTGACATTAGCTAAAAGTGAATGTTCTAATAAGGTAGATTTGTTTCCAGATTTAAGATATTGTGATATTTTTTATTATATTTTCTCTAGCCCTAGCCTCTACTTCCAAGCACTTAAATAACTTAAGAAGAATCAGCTCAGTTAACCGAAGCAAACAGTTGGTTTTGGGCTTTGTTAGCCAGCTAACTAACCAGCAAATTCACATAGCAAAGCAATAAGCCCTTGCACCCTGATTTCCCTTACATTTCCATTAAGTAGCTTCAAAGTAAGAAAAAACACTTTTTCCATTCAGTATGAGACACACATATTCTGTATCTGCTCGTTCCACTGCTTCATTGAAGCTATAGCATGCTTATATTGAGTGAAATATTCAAACCCAAGACGTCATTTTTTTATGGCTGCACATTTAATGGCACAATTTAGATGTCTTTTATACACATTTCCCTGTAATTCAGTATGACATATTTGGTATCCTTGGAAACCTTGGGATCTTGACTAGAATTTTAAAATAAAGGTCTGTGTGTTTGAAGGTGAACAAGGCTTGGCCGCTCAACATGCGTTTGTAATGATGGGGGAAGGCAGGGTGGAAGAAGCAGCAGTACTAGCCGCGTAACGTTAGCTACTGTATTGTGCAAATCATATAGCCCATATCAGCGTGATGTCACAACAACAAAGAACTTACCTCCGGGTGGATAACGTTGGTGGTGCTGCATCGGCGCTACAGTATTTTTCGTGTTATTTAACCAAAGTAAGACCCCTTTTTAAGCTCTTGTGATTAGAAATACACAGACATTATGTAGTTCTGGCTGTCCACCGAAAACGAGATGTTCCTGATGTCGTTGCTGTTGATATTTGTTAGTGAATAAGTAACCTAACATAACCTAAATATATAGCCTATTTAAGCATGTGTCCACAAACTACTATATTTTACCAAAATGTTTAGAAATGCTTAAAAGTTCTGTTTTGGCCACTGTCTTATACAAATTAATCATAACTTTCTGTTTTTATTTTACATTATGTTATATAGCCAAACAGTAACAGCCAGTGACACAAAGTAGGCTATGTTAGTGTGATTGAGCGAGCAGAAGTTCAAATTCAAGTGCTGATCTAACAAAGCAACCTCAAACCAGTCATTCTTTAGTGTTTTGCTTTATAGTAGAAACTGTGGACTGTTCGTTATTTACTTTCAGACTCGATTGTAAAGCATCTTGACTGTAAAGCAGGGTATGATAGCAACGCCAGATCACAAAGAACTGTGTGTTGTGCTACTTGTGCTGTGCTAGAACCGCGGCCCATTAAAAACCGTGCAGATAAAACATTTGTGGCACTTTGACAATATGTTTTACTCGTGTAACAGAAAAGGGCTCAAGGATTTCAGAAAGCTTATCATGTTGGCAAAATTTCAGTCAGGAAACCTTGAAGCGAAAGATTTTATCCGACCGGTTTTTAATGGAACACCTTGGGACTGGCAGTGCAGTGCCAGTCACAACAGAGCTACTGCTGTGCTAGACCCAAACGAGACTAGCAAAACTGAGAGACTGTATTACTGTCACTCTAGCAAGCTCGCACGTTATGCTACCCAACAGCAACGTTTATAATTTTTAAGAATTTGTAAGAAAATGCCTGCCGCAAAACCCGGTCATGAGTGGTTGCTGCCAGCCTGTCCCCAGTTCTGTAGATGCAGATAAACGATTATCTGTATCCACCGATTCCGTTAGGTTGCTTTAAAACGGAAAAAGCCTAAATCTATTCCATTCTGTACCAAGCTATATTTGGCATTACAGCCCCAAACACAACCCAATTTCAGCATAATCGCTAATGTTTTGTTTACTTGACTTGTATTTACCGCTGCTTAAAACGAACGATTTCCGCTGCCGACAGACATTCTGATTTGGACTATAGGCTCATATGTTAACAACACAGTGATGGTTGCTGACTGGATGTTAGATGGCTAACAAACTGACATTATCTGAACACAGAATCGGACAGATGTGTCAGTGACAAAATGATCTGTGCCCAAAAGAGCAAAGAAATTAACCCCATAAATGATGCTGTTGAGATAGCTGAGTCCTAAATTTAAGATTGAATAGATAGAGGGCCGCACACAGATAATGCTAAATAAACTTTATTCAGAAAATCTGAAAATTGTCTTTCTCTCTCATTTCCATTTCTATGTAGGCCTGCAAGTGTAACAGAGAGGAAAACCACATACCATATTTTCCTATTATATTTATTTTCTTTCCAAAGTACGTTTTTCTTGATTTATGTATTTTATTTTACCCAAATCCCTCACTTTGTTGTTATTATAAATGTTATTATTTTGATTTCCGGCGCCATCTGGTGACGTTGCAGTGTATTTCCACACTCTCGTCAGTTTACATCTGATCTGACGTGAGGTGAGTCACGTTCGTATGGACAGCGCCACTGAGATGATATGGTTCATAAAATAAAATTTGTTTAATTGTATAATGGTTGATTATTTTACTGTAAAGATGTATTGGGTTGATACTACAATTTTTTAGTGTATGTTTCACTGGTTTTTATAGATTTTTCGCGGAGTTTGACCGGAGTTTGAGAGGTGTGCATTTTCTTGCTAGTGAAACGTGTTTTGTCATTTTTGCCTGTCATAGGTTGAGTACTGTGTGTGCCAGGCATGACGAGGACCTTTTGCTTTTCTGTCAAACTAATTTACAGAAATAAAAGATTATCACCGGAAGTCGTGGTATGCTGTGATCACTCGTGCACCAGAACACAACACAGTGTGGCTGGTTTGGACCGGCTACACAAGGAAGGCTCCTATTCATACAAAGCGGACAGATAGAAATATAGTTGAGAGCCAGTAGCTTTCATCCAGTACCTTTTGAAGCGGGGTCCATTCCATTGAGACAGTTTTATAGATTTCAAAGGATATGTTCTGACTTTCAAGCCAAAAGTGTTGACCTCAGAAATTCACAACAAGGGGTTAGCTGACAAGAGGGTTATTACTGCCTACCAAACAGCTCTAGGGAAGAATAGACAAGCTCTAGCCATGTCATAAGTCTGGAAAGAGTTACTCTTGGGTTTTCACTTCCAGTTTTTCCACCCCCATCAGGCCAGATTAAGAGAATTCTAAGAAGACACTGACATATCGTGGCCTCAGATGATAAGGTTGGTGAACTATTTAAGGAGCCACCATTTTTGCGTATAAAAGAGGTAGAAATTTGAAAGATATTTTTGGTATCATTTCATATGAAACAGATCAGGCACAGAGGTCTGATCTGTATATAACACCACTTGCGCTACAAGTGGTGTTATATACATGTTAAAATGTCTGTGTGGTCCTAGCCTACATGGGTACGACTAAAAGACAACTGAAAGTGAGAATTACAGACCATAAAAGTGTATTAATGCGACATGACGTCAATTCTCCCATTGCTAGACATTTCACACCATAGCCATCCTATTATTAGTTTGAAATTTCAGGGTATTGAAAAAGTCTCTTGTTCCAGGAGGGGGATTTGGAGCTTAGGTTGTTGCAGCATGAAGCCTGTTAGACTCATAGGCTTAACACTGTAGCACCCTATGGCCTTAATGCGGACTTGGATTTTAAACCCTTCCTCCCAAGTTCAGTATGAGTTACTAATGGGTTAGAAATGACATGAAGTGTGAATTTTTGTTCATTTCTTATTTTTGCCTTATTCTCTTTGTCATTTCCTCTTGTGAAACTCATTCAAGGACTGTTAATGCATTTTGTGTATATTGTCTACTGAGAAATGACATGAATTGCAAATAATCTAACATCTAAGTGATGATTGGCAACAGCTGTGAGTGTCCTAAGACAGGCTATAAAGTTTGTGTTTGCCCCTGATGAAAGTGGAATGCTGAAACCTTGGGCTACTTCCTGCTATATGCTGTTAGAATAAAGTTTATGTAACATTATTTGTGTGGCCCTCCATCTACTCAATCTTGAATTGTTCCGAGGCAACCAGGCAACAACAGCTGGAAACAGCTGCTGTTGCCTAAAAGCTGTGGACCTCCAATATGGCCGCCAGAGGGCCCAATAGCTCACCTGAAAGCCCTCTCATGCACTGTCCACACCTAAAAAAAACTCTTATATCCATGAAACGTATTTAAAATTCAGTGGCAGCCATCTTAGCTGTACCATGGGAGATTACCCAAGGTCTGCAGTATAAATTATCCATGTCTAGACAGCCAAAACCAGTCAAGTGTTCTTGAAAATAATGCTCAGCCACTGTGGGACCAGCGCTAGTGCGAGAACGCTTTTCAGTCAAGTAGGTCTGCCGGTCCTGTAAAATGCTCGTCCCATGTCAATCTATATGTTGTTTTCTTACACGGATCACAACTCTACCTCACAGTTAATGAACCTAGAGATTACCATGATAGACGTAGGAGCAGAAACCAAGCCGGAGTTCATGGTTGGTACTGTATGTATCTCACAAGTGGTTTTAATCATACCGAATGTGTCATGCAGGACCATGAAATTGAAGACAGAATGACTGGAACTTCATTTTCCTTACACAGAATACCTGACAGCAAGTTGTAAAATCTCAACATAGGTGAGGAACATCAGCTGCCTGTTTTACTGACAAGTGTTCTGAACAGTTTCATTCCAAAGTGACATTTTTTTGGCCTGGGTGGAAGTCCCTTGATTGATGGATGCTTGTTCTCACTGAAGACCAGGATTTGAATCTGGTCTCTTTATGTGTGCGACAGCTCACTTGCTCACTTCATGCGCTGATATTCTCTATTGTGTTTTTCCTGCTCATATTTTTTTTAACACAATTCGGCTTTCTTCTTCGCTGTCTTCTGTGACTTCTCTCTGTCACTGTGGGAGAGATGTCACGTCTGATGAAGAGGCTTCCCACTTCAACGTTTGAATTACGCGTCAGCCTGTCAGTGTGTGGACCTTTTGATATCTTTGTCGGCACAAGAATGTACAATATTCATTTTCCGTGCCTGGAAGCAAGACTATTTCCCCTCCCTCTGCTCCTTCCTCTCATTTTTAAAGTCTTTTATAACATTGTGTAGCTCTGAAGCGGGGAAAGCAGGCACAAAAACAATCCAATATGCAGATGTGTGTGAAAGTATTGTGCTGCGTGTTGCATCATTCTTTGACACTGCAGGTCCCTCAAGAATTCAATTTCAAGTTAAATTTTAAAGTTTCAGCGGGGGAGGGGGGGCATCCACTTCCCTTTTTTTCTTTGGGAAAGTTGCAGAGGTGACAAATGAAAGTGTGAGAAAATCATATTCTCAACTTGTCCAGGTTACGTAAACAGAGAATAACCTGCAGGCCTTCGAACGCGTCACATGTGCCTGCACAGTGCACACACACAGACACACACACACACTATTAGGTTACATGTAGTTGCACAATGTATCAATCATTGTTAAAGCCTTTGACTCCCTATTCTTCTCTCTAACTGGCTCCTGGTCATAGCAGATGTAGTAAAGACTAAGCGATGTTTTGGAAACTGCTGTCATACCATGTGTAGTGATTGCTGACAGAAATGGAAATGGAAGCATAGAGGAGGAGAGGCAGACACACACACACACGCACACATACACACACACACACACACACACACACACACACACCAGAAAACCTGAGATGAATGCACTTCTGCTCTGCCAAAGCAATTGAGAGCCGGGGAAAAGTGTTGAAAAGAGTTGGGTATCGAGAGAAGAGAAAGAAGGTGATTATCACTTCGCTGGGAGTTTAAACATAATTGGTCCCCCTTAATGAGGCCTTTGTGCTTAAAGAGCTCACACATTCACATAACACACACACACCTGTCCACCATTAAGCCCTATGTTGCTTTGTTATTTCAACTCATTAGCACTTCAGTCCAACAGAGAGTTGTGTTCAGGGATATGAATGGAACCTAAAACTTTTTGGTTGTCACCATGGCAACTGATAAAGTCCTCAGACCCTTGGATCAAAGGGAACATGATTTTCCTTGACAAGACATCATAGACAGAGAGACAGACAGAAGGGCAGACATTGATCATAATCATTGTGAAGGTTAACATGCCTCCAGTGTCACACGAGACGCTTCATTCTTGTCATCTAAAATCTGTGTCTGCCGCATTTCTGTCATCTGCTTCCCCCGTTACATGGCACAAATGTGGATTGCTGTCCTGGGCTTCACTTTGCGGTTGTTCATCTTTTCTGTATAAATTGGGCGCTGTATAAAAAGACCCTTAAGGCTGTATGCTGCGCTCTTCTCAGGCAGCAGCATTGACGAATACAGCGAATAACAATACAAGACAACTATAAGAAAGCAATCTGAACCCTTTCAAATTGCCTTACATTGTCTGAGCGAATTCAAATCAATTTCAAATCAATATTAATTCATGATCCATTTGAAGTAACCTTATATGCTCTTAAGCAGTTTCTCACGTCCACCTATTTTTAGGTGATTTTTGATCAATTTCATCTTGATGAACACAATGAAAAGGTTGTACACTCATGCTTTATAGTAAGGTTAACACCCTGCACCCTTGCCAGCCCATCACAGGGTTAAAGTGCTATTGAACTTTGGTAGTAGCTTGGGTTGTGTAGCTTCCTCCATGATAAAACCCCAAAATCAGTGATTCACTGTTATCTGTTGCTCTGGTAGAGACAATTGGAAAAATGTGTTTTCTTCTCTCTCCATTCACTTCCATTGTATGGAGGAACAGGTCTGAAAATCACACTTCTAGCACATAAACAGATTCTGACAATATATATATATAAAAAAAACTAGTCATTCTGCATATTGTTTTTACATGAATCAAGTGTAACACCGAAATTCTTCTCACCGGATTTTGGTGTTACACTTGTTGGTTTAATAAATTCACTTAAAAAAAATCTGCAGAATTTTTTTATATATTGTCAGAATCTGCTTTGTTCACGTTCGTTTATGTGCTAGAAGTGTGATTTTGAGAATTGTTTCACCATCCAATAGAAGTAAATGGAGAGAAAAGAAAACACATTTCTCCAATTGCCTCTACCAGAGCAACAGATGACAAAGAATCGACGATTTTGAGGTTTTATCATGGCCAGGAAGCTACACAACCCAAGGTACTACCAAAGTTCAACAGCACTTTAACACACAGACAAACACACACAGACAGACTCACGCTCACATATTTCATACCTGTGGGCAATTTAGAGTCTCCAATTCACCTGAGTCTTCCAGTATGTAGGATCACATTCACTTGGATGTGAGTAATGTCTGGAGTTTAAATGATGGCAAATGAATTAGGCTGGCTACAAGCTGCAGTGACAAACAACTTCTATTTTGGCTGGGCATTGTTAATAGTGTTACCAGTTGGTCCCAGACACACACACACACACACACACACACACACACACACACACACACACACACACACACACACACACACAAAGTGAAATAAATCATAACATGAACCTACTGATTTTCAGGTTAATCTTCCTCTCTCTCAAGATACAATCAATTCCATTCTCGCCGTCTCCCATCCTTCATCATAATAATAGCATCAAGGACAAGACTGTGCTGTGATTTGAAATTACTTCAACCTCAGGTCCTCCACATCCTCCAGTCTCATTTGAATTTCTACATCTTTCCTCATAACAAATAAAAAGACGCTGTGTGCAAGTGAACTTGTGCACCCTGGCACTTCACACTCCTGTTCAATAGAAAGATAATGTGTTTTGACAATAAAGCATTTTTTTATCCAGTCTCCACCAAACCACATTCACACTCAACAAAGTCCATTTCTCTCTCTCTCTCTCTCTCTCTCTCTCTCTCTTTTCTGTAAACACTGGCTGAGGAAGACATACTGCATGTATAAAGAAAAGGGCCAGTCAATCCCAACAGGGTTAAAATAATGGTGAGCGTCCTGTGGATTCGGGGTGCAGCTACTGCAACCTGCTGATGAAGCTATCAGTCTCTCTTGATGCTTGTTAGCATTACAAAGTCAATAATTCTTACCATTTTAGTCTGTTGACCTCAGAAACAGCCAAATACGGAAAGTTGACATGGCAAACATCACGACAGATGGTTTCAGTAAAGTAAATGGTTTGACCTCAGCTTATATAATGGAGATTTTAACTCCCTAAGTACAAAAGTGTAGTCTAAAGTCTACAGATGAGGCTCTTTTGACTGGAAGTTTAGTCTAACTTAAAGGCAAAAAGCATTTCCAATTTGGGCCCATAAACTTTGGAACTCCCTGTCTTATGAAATACAATGAAACACATACAATTATGAAAACATCCCTCTGTGTATTTTCCCACAGCCACTTTCTGTAAAAGCCAGTGTTGCATGATTTTTCAAAATCATGCAAGGAAATAGTAGTTAGAATTGTATTTACCCTCTTTAATTGACAGCTTGTTTACAAAAAACCTCTGGCCTTTCCAGTGTAAATAAACCTGCCTCTAACTGATAACTTGTTATTGCTCTCATTATTGCTCTCATTATGTTGTGGTTGTATTGTTAATTTGTGTGGTGGGAGTCAAACATGGCTGGCTGTGGGCCTTAATGGAGCCAGCAGCAGAAGTGCTCCCGTTATTAGAGCCACAGCCGGCCCTAGGCTTAAAACACACCAAATTACTGCCTCCATTAACATAATAGTCATTTGTAATAATTAATAATAATGATTCCATTATGTGGCACAGAATGATCATGCCACGTCCCGGCTCTGATTAGAGAAAAGTGTTTGTAAATCTGTTTGTGTTTATCATTATTATTATATTATTATTGTTATTATTGGTGCTGGTGGTGTTGTTTGTGCCATTGTTGTTAAAGGAATAGTTCACCCAAAAATGAAAATTCAGTCATTATCTACTCACCCCCGTGCCGATGGAAAGTCGGGTGAAGTTTTTTGGTCCACAAAACAGTCCTGGAGCTTCACAGCAAAACAGCATTGCAGCATTCTCCTAAACAACCGAAGCTGCTGGGGACCTGTCTTAAAACGTAAAAAAACAACCGAAAAAAACATAAAATGGCTCCATACAGCTCATCCGGCGTAATCCAAGTCTCCGGAAGCCCAGAGATGCCGAGTTGACTTGAAAAGACGTCATTTACACCCTTTTTTTTTAGCCGAAATCTTCACTGTAGCCGCTGAACTCAAAGCTGCATTCACATTAGCGCGCGAAGTGGGTGCACGAGCTCGAAGGCGCGTACATGCGCCCTGTGGCAGCCAGTAATCGGCTGATTGAGTGGGGCGGGACTATATGGCTCTCATTGATTGACAAAACATAAACGATAATACAGACTACTACTACGTATTAGTCTAAATTATAAATTCACTCTTAGTTTAATATAGCGAAATTAAGTCATATTCCCTAATTGGTATTAAAAAAAGACAGTCCACAACCTGTCACCTTGGCCATCAGCAGAGGAACGGAAACAAAATGCTGCATTGCGAATGGAGCAGCCACATGATTAGTTAGTAACGGATTTGTATACAACAGTAACCGGATAGCTTGTGTGCTGCACTTTAACAGTAGGTACCGTTTTTACCTTGTGGTATTTGAGTAACATTAGTGGAATTATTTATCCGATAACAGTGTCTCAGTGCTTCAGTGCATTTAACTGAATTGAACTGAGTTGAATTGTACACCCGCGCCGTGGGTCTGTACAGGATCTGTGCTTGTTTTCATACCCGCTTCTGCAGAATACTCAGGTGTAGCTCTCCCTCTGTCTGTCACCAGAGGACTGTTTCATGCTGATATCGGCTCTGTCCGGGCCAAGCTGCTTGGTATGAAGCTTTTCCTGTAGTTCGCTCAATTCGCTGCCAATAAAAGTGGGAGTGTCTGGGGTGCAGAGAGCTGCGTCCCGTCGCAAATCTGATGCAACCAATTAGAGAGCAGCCTCAGGTCACCTGCTTGCCAAAAGTTGAAGGACTTACATACACACTCATTTGGCCGGCGACCTTCACACAGGAAGTATATGTATTCACACAGAGACAAGTTGGAACCAGTTTTTAATTAATGCTGACAGGCGCTGACAGACTACCAGGCGCATTGTACGAGTAAACAATTTTTATTTTATAATTATTTCGCATTATCTAATTAATTTATGTTTAACATGTTTAAGTAGAATTTCTTCTCTAGTTGGAGGGGGCGGCGCCAAAGCGCCCCGCATTAATGAACCGCCACTGCATGCGCCGCTAGACGAGATCAACGAGAACTTGCGATCTCTCCATACCTCCGTGTTTACACTGCTGCCCAGAAGCTAGTGTCACACACAACAGAGAGAGCTCTGCTGAAGTTGCAGCAACAAGTGCCTCTGTCGGATCTAACGTTACATTTTCGGTCTTTGATCTGTTACCTAACCGTTGTAGCTTCTTTCAATAGCACCGATATATAAAACAACATATCTTTCTGTTTCTGTTGTCAGACGACCACGCAACTGTGATGAAGGGTCACAAAATGCTAACTGGCTAACCAAGGCTAATGCTAATTTCTGTACTGTTAGCATTTTGTGACCCTTGATCAATCAATTTTTTTTTTATAGAAAGATGTGTCAGTGACAACATCTGTATTGTGTTATATATTATGTTGAAACACAAAATAAGAGTGATCATGGCACTGCGATAGAAATTTGGCTTTATAACATTGCTGGCAATGGTGAGAACAGAGCTATACCCTGTAGCCATGTTTGTGAAAAAGGTCTTTAAATTACTGTACATACCTCAGTCCTTTATAGTGACATGGCCGGCACAGCTGTCGACTTCAATAGAAGTAGTTTTGTTTTTCTTCCCTGGATTTTTGGACGGTGAAAAGTGATCACTACACACCCGGACTGCACGGAGGGATTCAACGGAGGAGTTGAGATCCAGACGAAGAGCGATTAGCCACAGCCGTAGTCTTTCTGGGTGATGTAGTGGTAGTTTGTGAAAAGTCACCGATACGTCCCGCGATGAAGAACGCACACGCACATCTCACACGCTTCTCTCTGTCGAAGCATCCGGGAAAAGAACACACTCGAACCGTCGTTTTATGTATCGGCGCTATTGAAAGAAGCTACAACAGTTAGGTAACAGATCAAAGACCAAAAATGTAACGTTAGATCCGACAGAGGCACTTGTTGCTGCAACTTCAGCAGAGCTCTCTCTGTTGTGTGTGACACTAGCTTCTGGGTAGCAGTGTAAACACGGAGGTATGGAGAGATCGCAAATTCTCGTTGATCTCGTCTAGCGGCGCATATCGCCTTCGAGCTCGTGCACCCACTAACGTGAACGTGGCTTTGAGCTCAGCAGCTACAGTGAAGATTTCAGCTAAAAAAAAAGGGTGTAAATGACGTCTTTTCAAGTCAACTTGGCATCTCGGGGCTTCCGGAGACTTGGATTATGCCAGACGAGCTGTATGGAGCCATTTTATGGGTTTTTTGTCGGTTGTGTTTTTACGTTTTAAGACAGGTCCCCAGCAGCTTCGGTTGTTTAGGAGAATGCTGCAACGCTGTTTTGCTGTGAAGCTCCAGGACTGTTTTGTGGACTAAGAAACTTCACCCGACTTTCCATCGGCATGGGCGTGAGTAGAGAATGACTGAATTTTCATTTTTGGGTGAACTATTCCTTTAAGCCTCTACCTTCAAGACTTTTGTCTGACATCACAAAGCATTGGACCAAACATCAAACATAACAAAACCCGACATGACAAAGATATTCCAAAAATTATTTCAAGCACATAAAAAAGCTCTTTCATGTCTTTTTTGCAAAATGAGAGGAGAGACAGAGAGAGAGAGAGAGGGATGAACACACATACAAGTAACAAGTGGATGAAAGCATAAAAAGGCCAGAAAGGCTGAGAGAGAAAAGTCGGCTACAGAGAGCGGCACCAGCGAGGAAAGCAGAGGAGCGAGTTGCAGGCAGCGGGTCCCAGGAGGGAGCTGCTGCCACAGATGCGACGTGTCAGTCCACACAGCGGGCCAGACAGCACACTTAATGAAAGCTCGCCCCCTTTTGAGAGATGTAATAGTATCATAATTGAAACACAATGAACAACCTTATCACATCTTAATGCCGCGCTGTATTTGAAAGGCCGAGGGAAATTGCTACAACTTGACACCAAATAAGTACAAGTGATTGTAGAAGTGCAATCTCTTTTGAAACGGAACACAGGGGGATTAAAGGAGCTGGAAGACAATGAGAGACATTTGACAGCATTCTGCTCATGAGAAACGGTGTCTGATGATAAGAGTCTTTTGTATTAAAAGCTTTTTGTTTTTAGGGAGCCGGGGATGTTGCTGTGAAACATTCTCATTTGCCAAAGATATTTTAAGAGATAAAATAGATCAAGAGAATACATATTCAGTGATATAGAGTTCCATAATAAATCAAATCCAGAAATGATCAGGATCAAGGGTTCAAAATTTCTCAGATGTGGTTCCTCAGCTAAACGCCTGTCTATCCTGGAGTCTTTGCTATGAAAGTCAATATTAAAGATTTTGCTCACAGTATTGCTCTTTCAGTATTGAATTATTTGAATATTACTTGTGCAACACAAGGCAGATCAATCTGTGATGCATCCAGCACTGAAAATCGTTAATTCTGCTGTGTGTGTGTAGGTCAGGATCCCTCCTAATCTCTGGCCCTGACTGTTTGCGCCTTAAAGCAAAAAGAAAGTAAGTGAGGCGGGGAGACTGTCGTTTAAAAGAATATATCACTGCACCGGCGGGTGCTTAAAGGCCGCTTCAGCAACAGCAAAGCCAGTGAAAAATGAATCTGAAAAACTGAGAGAGAGAACAGAAAAGAGAAGAAGAGCTAAAAAAGATTAAAGTGGAAGGAAGACGAATGGAGAGAAGGATGGGGAAAAACAGAAACTGGAGATTTCCGCTGCTGTGACTGGCTGGATCATGTTGTGGCAGGCGGCTACCAACGGGAATTGAATGAGGAGGGTAATAGCCACTTAAATCGAGACAACCTGTGTCCATCTGTCGTAATGGTCCTGCTATTTCCATTACGCCTTCGATAGCCCCCTTAGACACTGTCCTCGGCCCCTGTCAAGATCCATGCAGAGTCTGTGGCGTGTTGGTCACAGAATTGTTCCCGGTACGCTTATCAAACACATATCAGGCATGAAATTGAATCCTTCCGTCCCTGCGTATGAAAAAGTATGCAGGGAAGGAAAGGTCATTTACGAGAAACCCTGAGAATACACAGGCTTTGATGTTGTCAGGCACACAGGTGCATGTGACGCGCATGCACACACACACCACACACACACACACACACTGACGCAACATCATATCAAACCTTAAATTATGAGTGGATCAAAAAGATGGAACGGAGATGAAAGACGCTGCAATAAAGACAAATAATGTCAAACAGCCACGACTGAAACATTGATTATCTGAGAAGATGGAGGTTATTATCGCTGTTTCTGCTTATCCAATTGATTTCCCCGTTGCTTTAAGGTCTTTTCTGTTGTTTCATCCCCAATTTACCAGAGCCATATTGGAATCCTCTGGAGTTCCGTGGCTCGTATTGACTTGTAAACAACAGTTGCACAAGAGAAGGTTTTAATCAGTTTGCCGATGAAAGGAAACTCTAGATCCAGACCTGTTATCAAACCAGACTGAACCGTCCTGGCTGACTCAACTCTGGTGACTCAGCTGACCCTTAAGTCCAAAACATGTCTTCATCTTTTAAAGAAAGATGTGACAGCAAACTGAGAGGATGAGGAGGAGGAGGAGAAAAGTGAGGGAAAGGAGGAGGAGGGAGAGGAGGAAGGGAAAGAAGTCGAGTTTATTTGTATAGCCCTTAATCACAGTTATGCTCTCACACTCACATCATGAAACAATGAAAACCCTAGATCCCACGAAAACCCCATTAGGGAAAACAAAATGAAAGAAACCTTGGGAAAGGCCTCACAGAGAGGGATCGCCCTACCAGGACGGTCAGGCGTCCAATGGGTGCTGACAAAGATAACAAAGATTATTTTTGTAGATGGGTCCATTTACAGAAGAAGTTCAACCAGTGACAGAAGCTGCCTTCCCTAATGCTGCCTTCATGTGCTGTCAGAAATATTGTAATTATGAGTTGAGCACACATGTGACCCAACAAAGTGAATAAGACTATATGATATGATACAGTTTGTTGAATGTTCAACAAAGTGTCTCTGTGCTGTTTGAGTTCTAAAATAAAACAACAGCCACCAAAAAGACATTTTTGAAAATGGGTCTATTTTGTTAGTATTGAAAGTATACGAAAAGTTCTATTTATGACTTTTGAAGTAGAGGGTTGTGAGCAGCACATGAAGGCAGCATTCCTGCAAGTCTGTTTCCCCCGGCCCAATTACAGGTCTACCCTCTCCTCAGGTTGGAGATTGATTTTGGAATTTAACATTTTCCATCTCTTAGTATTCATTTCCTGGATTCCCAGAGGTAGCTGCATCAGTACATTTCCCCTCTTGTTTTAACTTATTAAATTTAGAATCTAATTCTTGCACTCACTTGAGAATCAAATTACTGTTTTGCCTCGACCGCCGCAAGCACAATTTTCTAATACTGGTTGAGTGATTCATTTCAATTCATTCTGGGACATCCAATTTGTTTTAATCTAATCTCAGTTTTTTTTTTCCCCTCATAGCCTCACATGTTCATTTGCATTTAATTTCTTGCAGAGTACAGTTCAAGGATACAGACTGATGTAACATGCTACCAAGAGACAGTCTTCCCCCGCCAACAGCTGTAGTCGTCCTTTGAAGTTCCTCAAATCATGAAGAACTATCACATTCTCATGTACAGCAATTTACACTGCATTAAAACTTATATCTGAGCATCTGACTCTCAATCAGACATGATTGGCTTGATAGGATGAAATTCTATCTGTGTGGATAAGATGTAGAGCAGGAGACAAAACTGGTATTTCAGTGACCTCTATTGGTGAGAGATTAGCATTACAGTCTATGGAATGAAAAAACAATTTCTTTACATTGTTGATCCATATTTTGTGCCTTTTGTTGGTGCTGTAGAGAATTGAATAGAAGAATAGAATAGTGCCTTTGATTCTACTTGTTTACAGTAGATAATAACAAGATTAACCTAACCCCACAGGACAGAACACAGGAAAAAAAACATTTCTCTCATCATAGCCAACTTTTTATATTAACATTTATTTTTTGATTTAGACATCAGCAGAGGTGGAAAGTAACTAAGTATTTACTCGAATACTTAAGTACAATTTTGAGGTATTACCATTTGATGCTACTTCATACTTCTACTCCACTACATTTAAGAGGGAAATATTGTACTTTTTACTCCACTACCTTTATCTGAGAACGTAAGTTACTAGTTACTTTGCAGATTCAGATTGTTAATACAAAATATAATCAACTAATAAATTGTGATGTAATATTATTATTACTGCAAGCTACCCAGCAGTATATAAAGTAGTGGAAATCAGCCCCACCTTTTCCAGCTGCAACATTAAAGTGATGCTTACACATTAATGCATCAATAATTATAATTCAATAATATAATATATACTGTATTATTCTAGTACATTTTGATGCTAATACTTTTGTACTTTTACTTAGGTAACATTTTTGAATGCAGGACTTTTACTTGTAACAGAGTATTTTTATACTGTGGTATTTCTACTTTTACTTAATTAAAAGATCTGAGTACTTCTTCCACCACGGGTCATCAGTATCAGGCTGTAAGAAGTAATCAGTTACTAAAGTGTCTAATTACTTCAGATCAACCTCGGGATCCTCATTTACTGTATTAGGACCTGAAGTGTTTTGGAGCTGGCAGTTTTGCCCATATAACAAGCACAAAAGGCTGAAAATTATGTTTATTTATTCATTTATTTATTTATTTATTTATTACTCAATTATATGTAGTTGACCACTCAAAAATGTAACACGCTACACACACTGCTACAACAGTGTCAGCATCATCCCTTCAGCGAAGAAAAATCCTCAGCATCCATGGCAGAGTACTTCCTCAGTATCTCCACTAGATGGCAGCATTGAAAGGGAAAAGAGGACACCCAGGCTGGAGCTTGACATCAATCAGTTTCTCCTCCTGTTCCATCATCTCAGGCCAGGTTTGATCTACAAACCTGTAATAAAATCCCACCTGTGGCCAAAGACTTCTCCATCTCACAAACTAGGTGTCTGTGATCTTGTAGCCAACATTTCCTTCCTACTGAATTATGTGTTCTGAATTACGTGGTCTGTCATTTTACAGAATGAATAAAGGAGGGGATTACGGTGATATCATGTACTAGTTCTATTCTGTTCTGCTCTCTCTCCCTCCCCATCCCTCTCTCTCTTATGAAGCAGTCGGAAAGATCTGGCAGTAGCTCTGGCTGAAAGTTGCCAGTTTCTGTAGGGTTCAAATCCACCTCATGACTAAGATAGGTGGTTATCCATCATAGGTTATAGTCATGGTAGCAGAAATAGGTAGTTATACAACATTCTCAACTCCCTTGAACTTATGATTGTTGATACGCTTCGGGTTCTGAACTGCTGAGTGGGCAGTTTCCAGCATGGTCAGCCTTCCTATTAGCTTACTGTTGCTGAGATCGATGGTGAGGTAATTACTGGGTTTTCTGTTGTGGACTAGGTGTAAGCCCAAGTGTACATACAATGTCAGGGTCGTGTTGGTCTAGTGTAAATGAGTACAATAGTGTTGAGAGAGGGCGTGCAGGTGGGTGGCTGTGGGATGCCAGCAGGGGCGCTCATAGAAATTCTGGGCCTCCTAACAGGATGGGACACTGTGCACATGCAAGTTGGCGTTGGTTTTTCTGCTAATCCTCTCGTCACATAACAGGTAAATTGACGGGCCAATTTCCCATTTGGTGTAGTCCTTTAATGTTAATCCTTCTGGAGGTGTCTTGGGCCTAAGGCTGCATTCAAGAGATGTTCAAGATTCTGAAATTCTGACTTCCTACAAGGAAAATGGAATGGAACGGCCCTTCAAGTTGGAATACCAAGTAGAAACCTGGGCAAGATTTCTTAACCCCAAGGTTTCCAAGATGCTCTTATCTGACGTCAAGTCAACATGGCAACACACACTGTGGCCTAATACACTACATAGCATTGCTTTTAACATGTTTATTGTCCTCAAAATACACTTCAGTTCAGCTTTCAGCAATGTAAGACCTTAAATCCATCAAAATACCTGTGTGGTAAGTGGCTATACCTTTACATTTGGAATGTAATGTTGCACTTACAGTATTAAATTTAAGGTAAAAATGCATTAGACATATAGCCTAAATAAGCCCACCTTTAACGATTGTCAGCCTGTCAGCAGTCTAGGTATAGCGACCCGATCCAGCCCAAGGGAGTGATGAAAGAATGGGACCCCGGGCCTGGTCCCGTCAGGCTCAGGAATAGATTATCTATCACACAAGGCTTCTTTAGCCTGAACAAGTACTACACACACAGAGTTCATTGCACTCCATGCTGCGGTCGTATTTCATGGGTATTCCCTTGAGGTTCACTGCTACCAATTTTAGAACAAGCTATTATAGTTTCTGTTACATTTACTACAGTGTGTGTGTGTGTGTGTGTGTGTGTGTGTGTGTGTGTGTGTGTGTGGATTAAGTATGTTACCTTATCCCATTCATCTATCCATCCATATATACAGTGATGTAGTAAACAAGGTGATCATCATAAAGTAAACAACCACAAATATGAACAAAAAACAAATATATTTTCAGAAAAGCATTGATTTATGCTTTCCTCTTTAACACACTCCATATCCATTTAACTTACACCAGTTTGATGTTATTTGATATGTAGACCTACTATAAATTCATGCCATAAAGATTTCACGCTATAAAGGTGGGTAAACTCTATTCTGCAAAAGGTAGGTAAACTGAATTTACCCTCCAATACATCTCTGCACCCATACTGTATACATATTCAGACAGTCGGTCATCTGTGTGAGCAAAAGACCTACAAACATAGAGAAGCTCTGGCCTTTGTCACTGACGAAGCCAATACAGTAGTCCCTCTGAAGAGAAGAGGGAGTCTTCTTCAACGCGCCGAGTGGTGTTCCCCTTTAAAAAATCCGACGTAACGTTACGCAGATGCTTTCCTCCATACCCTTGTGCCTCTCCTCACGCAGCAGCCATCCAGCGCACCTCCCGCATCCCCCTGGTCCGGCCCGCCCCCCCCTTCCCCTCCTCCCCGGGTGTGTGAGCCAGGATCACCGCTCCATCCAGCGGAGCCCTTGCCGAAGACGGGAACCGCAGGAAAACAATACAGATAAAGGCGATGGGACCGTGAAAGGAGTAAACCGCCGCGGAAAGGGCTACAGGTACGCAAGGTCAGGGCTGATTTTCAGATCCATCCATATCAAGGCTACGGCCGGAGTGCCATTGGCCGCGGCACCGTAGCTGTCATTTTGCGAAGGATGCGCCTGTGGAGAGTGCGGAGTGTGTAGGGCGCATCAAGGACTAGGAATAAATGTATGAATGGAGTAAGTGTGCGAGAATTGTGTGGAGCCTAGTGTTTATTATAAGCCGCTCCTAGCCCGTACGGTTCACGCTATTTCCCGCTGTCTCTGTTTATTTTGGTGCAGCTGAGCGAAGGATGCTGCGCAGTGCGCCCGGGCAGATGTTTGCGCGTCTTGTCACCCTGTGCGCCCATGTTTGCGCGTTCAATACCCGAGGGCCTTTGGGCGTCACGGATATGTTGTCCACCGGTGTCAACGGACTAGTTATTTAATCGTAGAGCTCTTGATGGATATGTATGTGCACGTCCCCGCCTGCAGCAGAGAGAGAGAATGAGAGAGCTGGGTCTGCATGGAGAAGCACAAACCCAAAGTACCTGCCATGTTGGTACAGGCAGCAAAGTCGTGACAGGTTGCTTGGCTCTGCAGTTTGACCTTGCAGCATTTCTCTTTCTCAATAACGCACCTTCTGTCTGACAGATTGCAGAAGCAAAGCACACTGTTTTTTATGTCTTCCCCCTTCCATATGTTGTAAGTGAATTACTATAATCATATTAGAGCATCATCCAATTTCCAGTCCCTCGGCTGTGTAAACTGTGCAGGCTTAGGTGAGTGAAATCCCTGCCATGTTTTCTTTTACTTGCACATCATTGGAAATATAAAAGCCTAGCAGTAGCAGTCAACACAGAGCTCAGTATGGAATGGATGGGAGAGATATACTGTAGGCCTGAGCTAACCATGGCTGGTACTTTAACAACAACACAAGGGGGGGTTTAGTTGTGTGGTGCTGCATGGATTAGTGATTCTGTCACATAGACCTTTCTGAATCTCACTTTAGAATCCTACACTTCTTGTGTTTTGACATCTAGTATTGACTTATAACTAAGAGTGGTGGATTTTACTTATACTGGACTTTTCTCATGCCCAAAAGTGCCAAACCATATAGCAGAACCAACCCTTTGGATCTAGTGGAGTGCATCAAATAGAATCAGGCACGCTTACAGTATAATCCCTTATTTATTTATGAACCCAAATGCAAGCTGAGCCCAGTTCTCTTCATTCACCTCTGGAACTGGAATTATTGCAACGCTTGAATATCCCAGCAGCCAAATGCGAGCGCCTGGAGAGCAGAAACACAATATGTCCTGACTACAAAGACACAGCTCAGTGCAGTTTGCTGTGTTATGGACCAGGGCCGTTTTGTCCTCTTCAGCATGGCCATCTTGTCAGCAGCAGGCTTCATCCTGTTCCTCAGCTCTCTCAGCCAATGGCAGCTCTCCTTCTGCTCACGTTCCACATTAAGTGGCGGACTGACCGTCACCATGGTGACTTGGCAGTCGTTTTCACAGCATGGGGTTTGCTCAGTTGTGCCCATGGTGGAAATATCTCTAATACCGCTTTTAGTCTCCTGTGGTATTATTTATTACAACAAACAGAATCATTGATGCTTTGATCATTGTTACAGCACTATAGCAACATGTGGCATAGTTTTGTTGCCAAATAAATTATTATAAATTCAATTGCATGACAAAGGCAAGTTATTTTATTTTAAATAGTGGGTGTGAGGACTCCAAAGGCCCCTGATTGTTGTCCTCAAACGGTTTTCATTCCTCTTGCCTGAAGAAAACATCTGTCTCCTCTGGACTGCTGGTTCTAGGTCCAATCACATCATTTAACTCCATGGCTGCTCTCGCTCCAGGGAAGGCAGTGGCATTTCCAACTAAGCGGTCTTAGTCCGTATGAGACACAAAACACGTCACTTTCAATCTCAGCTGTTTGCTTTATCTGTTAATTGAAGACGGTATCCTGCTATTGTGTGATACAAACTTGAGTAGCTGAGCTGTGAGGGAAAAAAGGACAAGTGTTTGCAGGTGATATCTTTTTAAAACAGCAGCCTTGATGCAATGCTCTGTCTAATTGCAAAAGCTATGATAAAGTAGCAAGGTCTTCAGCATAGCTGCAAAAAGCCAATGTCTCCCTCATGAAACTTAATGAAACTAAATAAACCTAGTGGTATAGTATAGTTATAGGGAGTATATAGTATAGGAATAGGTAGTATTTTATAGGTATTTGTAATGCATGTATAGGTAAATTGGTCTCATTTGTGGCCCCCTGAGCAGTATAGGCTAGTCATTTAAGCTGTCATCCTTTGTTACATAACATAAACCAGGACAGGCCCAAGCTATTTTACCTGTAGGAGACTTAAGCATTGCCCTACTACGTACCAACCGAAATATCTACCATCACATTAACAGCACACCCTTGTTCTATAAAGGTTTTAATCGAGACTCTTACAGACTCAGACTGTGATGCGTTTTTAAACATCATTATTCACAACTTTCAGTTATGAGAACAGATGTCCAACAGGCAGGGCTTTTACTGCTGTAAGTCCATTATGTCATTGCATCCTGAATGGAGGCTAATGCAGAGAGAGAGAGAGAGAGAGAGAGACAGGGAGAGAGAGAGGGATTGATGTGTATGGTCTCCAGTCCCCACCCACATGGTATTTACTTGATTAGAGGTTGTGCATATTGATTTGCTGTTCTATCAATGCTCTTTGCTTGTCTCGCCTTTGAGGAAAATAGTTGTGATCGGACTGTTAGCATGATCACTGACGCCGCAGCGCAATGAGTCCGGCTTGCTTTTAATCTCTGCTCCTTGGCTCATGAATGGCAAACTGGCAGTGTAAAATATTTTGAGCTTTTTGGCCTGATTAAGCGCAGATATGAGAGTCCCAGTCCTCTCGGATCACAGAGCTGTGCAAAGTCGCTCAGAAGAAGCGATTTTCGCCCAGATCTTCAACATGTTGCAGCCAAATTAGGGCTAAATCACATCAAAATGCGGTGAGACTGTAGTGGCCATAGCAGACAGAAAGTCAGGCCTAATGTCAAGCCAATACACATCACCTCTAACATGGAAATGTTTCATTCCAAAATGCTCAAATTCATGATGTAATATTTCACTCCATGCAGATGATCCTGAAGAAAACGACTTAAGATTTAATAACGCCTTCATAATATTCCATAGTGAGTTTTACTTTCATACCAGCAATCCATTTGTCAGAGTAGTAGGTCACTTTTTTCAAATGTCTTCAAGTTTAACTGATATTATTGTCCCTCACGGTCAGACATGTATTTTTTCAACCCGCCTCTCGTTTTTCTCCTCTGTCCCCGTGTTTGACGTAATCGCCGAGCTCCTATTTCCTTCCGTCTTTCATTCTGTCCCCTGCTCTGCTCATACAGTATATCATCCTGTCTCTCTCTCTCTCTCTCTCTCTCTCTCTCTCACCCCATACCCTCGCTCTTTCGTCATTGCTTTTGCCAATTAGCCTTTCCTGTGCTTCTCTCCTCTCTTCCTCTCCTCCCCTCTTTCCCTTTCACTCTCTCTGAAAGTGTTGTGTTGATTGATGGGCCAGTGAGAGCTGTGCCTGAAGCCGCTCTGCCTCCGCTGCAGCAGTAGGGTGACTCTGCAGGATTGGCCTGATCTGTGTGTATGTTGTGAGAAGCATAAGTCACCGCTCTTGCTTTCTGGTGAGCTACACAGTAGAGCCGCCTCTCTCTAAGGCCTAAGTAACATGCTGCCTATTTTCAACCTTTATTTACCTGGGGAAGGTTTGCTGAGAAGCAGCACCCTGCTTCACACTAATGCACTTACTATACACACATTCATACCTGGGATATGAATATGTGCAAGTTGTGGGTAAATTATCTCACTCAACAGCACCTGGATATTAGTTGTAGAAGGAAGGTAGAGCATTTCTCAATAACGTCTTGATTTTCCCGGTTCAGGCATTCAACCTGGCAACCTTCTGATCCCTAGCCCACTTCTATACAAGTCATTCAAAATGCAAAGGTACACACAATATAACTCTTGGTACATTCAGGTGTGTTATGATTTTTACCACAGCATCGTGATTTTTAAAGAGCCAAATTTAGCCAGAGCAACCTGAAGTAAGACACATCACTCCTCTATACCTGGGCTCTATGAAACTTCGTCATGGTGTGGTGAAAGTCATTTTGTACAAGTTGTATTATTGTGAAAATGTAACTATAAATCTTCACACCTTAGTTGCAGTTGTAATCTCCCATAATCCTCTAGATGGGTTTTGATGGAGTCGCACGACTGGAGAACATCTGTGTTCTTCATCTACTAGTTTGCATGGACTGTTGCAATATAGTGATGCGTATAGCTATATTGTACATAGCTAAATATTTATATGATTGTAAGACAACACATGCTTTTGCATTTTATAATAAAGCAGCATTTTAGCATTTTATAATAACGTTTACTATCAAGCATAAAAGCCTAATCACTATATTCTCCATAGAAGAGATGAAGGCAGCTGATTGACTCAGCAGCCAGAGAGCTGAAGTCACATTCAAATAAACTGATAATTAATTTTGTCTATATCTCATCACCACAAAGGTGCTGTGGGACTGAATAGCTTCTGTACTTGTGGTAAGAAATCATCAAGTTGTCTTATTTTCCAAGGTGGCAGGAACTGGTAAATGTCTGTAGTAAGGCCTGGCAAACTGACGTGCAAGCGTTTAAAAAAGCTACATTTTACAGTGTATGTAAAAATAGATATTGTGTCTGTTGGTGTGAGTTTGCCCTGAACGACTCCTGGACAGTGACGCTATTCGAGATCTGAGGCACAGAGGAGGGGATTACCTCACAATTTAGCATAACTGCATACAAATTTGGGGGTTATATTTGGCAGAGCCAGAATAAAATGTTTTTTATACCTTAACAAATAAGACCTTGTATGAAATGAAATATGTTTTTGTAACCATCTCAGTCACCTTTACAATTAATCTCTCCTCATCTCTTTCTGCTGTACGATTGTGAGTGTCTATTTATGGTATTTGCATTTAGTACCACACATGGTGGGTTACATTGTTATACTATTAGGAGCTGCTGACTGTGCAGTACATCCGGATAAGAGAATGAGTCACCGTCATCATCATCCAGTCAGATGAGACACTGTGCCTGCAGCTCCGCATTCGGCCCACAGATCTATTATTTAAATCAGAGGAATGCTCTGAGGCAGTATATAGAGTTTGAGGACATTATGTGCAGGAATAGAAAAGTTTTCCAGCCCTGGGAAACATTCACTATTCAGAATTTATTATGGAGATGTGTTCAAAATCCTTACCTTAATATACCATAATACACTACTCATCACTCATTTCAAAAAGTATCAACATTCACTCATTCATGACTCCCTAGGGCCAGTATTTTGTTACTTTTTTCATTATATAATTTTCCATAACACACCCAAAATTGACAGTTTCATCCTCTGGCTGTGCACTTCTGGGTGAATGGGCAGGGGGACCGAACAGCATTGATGTGTAGTATTCTTTTCATCCTTTTGCGTGATAAAATCAAAGTAGTAGGAGAAAGTAAACTTTTCTCCCATATATCTCATCTAGACTGAGAGAACAATAACTATGTATGCATTACATACATTCAGAAAAACTATTTGTGGGATGATGGTGGGATTTAGTTTTTGGATGAATCAACTTGATAAGTTTGATAACAAAATTAAAGACTTATTTTTTGAATCTGTAATATTATCACGTAAGTTGAAACTAATTCGTTACACGACTCATTACTGGGAAAAGTATTAATACTGTTACTCTTTATTGTTTATTGCAATGGAATAATAGAATTTTAAAGATTATTTTTATGGCATTTCTGAAATAAAAGATGGTAAACAGTGGATAATGACAGCTAAAAGGTCAGGAGAGGTTACGACACATGACATATGCAACTAATATGCAACTCACCACGACACCCTGACTCAGCAGAATCTTAAGCTCTGCATGACGTGACATAAATATACACACAGTGAAATAACCTATAGCGCACACTGCAGGTGACTGTATGGACACATATGGATATAATAACTAACAAAAACAAACAAAAAAAACACTGGAATAACATGTTTCTATGCATTATTCAATGCTTGGCTCTCTCTCTCTCATTAATGTGTCCAACACCAGACAGCAAAAGTGTTGCACAGGACCAGAGGGGCTTTGACTGAGTAACACTAAATAACACACACACACACACACACACACACACTGCAGAATTGGTCGCCTGGATTAATAGCAGTGACTCAGTGTTGTGGACCTCTGGGGTGTGTATCCGTCCCTCTGTGTCGGCCTGCATTTGCGTGTGTGTGGGGTGTGTGTTTGCGCAGGGTATTCAAGGAGACTGTTGGAGTTTAGCGTAGCTGGTGTGAGTCACACTTTGACACACACACACACACACACACACACCCCTCCCTTCCCCCTCTGCCCGACCTATAGGGTGCAAGTCGTGAGTTCCATTACCACTGCAGTCTGCCTCGACTGGGTTCTCTGCCTCTTCTGGTAAACCCTTTTATTGCATTATGTTTGAGAGTATTCATTCATTCAACTCTTTGTCTCTTTATTCAACTCTTTCTCAGTGTTTTCCTCTGGCGTAGCGTGCATACTGTTCCTGCACAAACACACACATAGACACACATATATATATATATATATATATATATATATATACGCACACACTCTGCAGTGTTTTGCAGAGCAATTCTCCTAGATATGTGTGAGATTAGTGAAGGTCGCGTCTCCCTAGGAAGCAAGGACATGCTGTCTTCCATGAGAGAAACCGCAGTGTCTTCTCTGCTGCAGCCACACACACGGAGAGGAGCAATGGTGGCGTGAGTGTGTGTGTGTGTGTGTGTGTGTGTGTGTGCAGGCGATTAGGTCTTTCCACAGCTCTCCGTTCACGCAGATCCTCACACATCACAGAATGGTGCTGTCCATCCCCCATCCTTGCTCTTATGTCCTTTCCTCTTCTACTTCTCTCTCTCTCTCTCTCTCTCTCTTTTCTCTCACCTTCCCCCTTTCTCCCTCACACGTGCCTTCTGCTCCTCCTATCCTCTCCAAACATCTCTCTCTCTCTCTCTCTCACCCTCTCTGCCCCCTTCTCCTCTCTCTCCCCTCTCCCCATTTTTCTCTTATCCAACCCTCTTTCTCCCCTCTCTCTCACCCCCTTATCTCTTTCTTTTACCCCCCCCTGCTCTCTCTCTCTCTTTCCGTCTTGTCAGCATAGCGGCTGCTCGCGTGTCGACCTCGCTCAGGCAGTCTGTGGCTGGGGATGATGTTACGTAACAGGCCTAACTTAATAAATCCTGTATGAGTGTCCTGTGTGATGGCGGTTTCATCCGACGTGAAGGCGGCCGGTGTCAGAGAACACGCTGCCTTCCCGGCTCCTGTCACACCGACCCGGCGCTCCTGCCGGGAGATACAGGGAGTGTGTGTGTGCTTGTGTGTGGAGGGGTGGGGGTGGGGATGGGGGGTGGAAGGGGTGAAGGGAGATAGGGTGTCGTAGCTCAATGTGGAAAAGCTTTGATGCCACTTAAAGTCTCCGGAAATATGCTTTGGAGGATCCCTATTGATCTAAATGGTCTTTACTCTGAGACTAGTGTCTCTAGCCCCATTCAAACTGGATTAGTAGTACTCTAATTATTATCAGTGGCATCTGGTCTTTTAACCCAGTATGAATCTGCATACCTACTGTTTATTGACAAAATTTAATGTCATTTGATATGAGCAATCCAGTTTGAATTCACCTCTTTTTTTAACCAATACGTAGGATTTGATGTTGCAATTCTTTGTGTCATAATCCAAGGTGAGCATTCATATAGAAACCCAATTCAGATATTGTATATTTGTAATAATGTGTTACAGTTTTTTACAGAAATAAGCAAAAGTGTAGATCAGGATGTTTTGCAGCCAGGCTACAAGCAGCAGTTCGAGGGAAATCAGAATCTTTTATCTTGTATGAATGATCCTCTGGAATCACACACATAGCACATACAAAATGACCACAGGACCTCCTCCAGCAAAACGAATCCATTTCAAATAGGGCTTATGAATGTATACGATGGGCCGCTTCAGCCAAGCAATCTGATTGGTCAAAAACATATTCCAGCCCTGCTGATAACTCCCATAAAGTCTTTATTGTAAACGTATAAAAACTTCAAAGATAACTGTTCAGACAGTACACGTCTTTTTAGCTATATTATTGTGTGTATGTGTGTGCGTTTGTGTGTCTGTGAGGAAAGGTATTTATTCATTTGTGTCTCCTTCAAATTTTCATTCAATCGTCATATTCCCCAGCACCCCGGATCTAAACCGCTCCAGTGGCCCAGAGGATTTGGGGTTGCGTAGCAGCAGCCAATGAAAGAGAAGTTATGGCTGCAGGTTTGTTTCCCATTCTAGTTCCCCGCTGACTGTGTTTCCTCCTCGACACTTTGATTCACTCAGTCTTTGAACGTGACGATGCAGTTTCCGCTTGTCACCTCACCCTTCTCTAGCTTGATTATACAGATGGATAATTGACTGTTTGCTCACAAACTGTATTTTACATTAAAACACACGAATTAAAGAGGATTTAGAGGCATTAGGCTTGTGGATTATTGTGTAATCAACGGACATTTGTGCGTTTAATTATCTAGAGATGTGCAAGCTGGACAGCATGTGCATAGATGTGTGGGCCTTACTCGATCCCTTTCCTTAGATGTAGCGTCACAGAAGTGCTGTAACAGAACAAGCAGGGACCCAGCATGCCGTCTGAACTGACACAACCAATATGAATCAGCAACTTTTGCTTCAACACTAGACGGGTTAGACTGATATATCAGTATATGCGGTTTGCTGATATTGGCCCTCTTAATAAAAATCCAGTCAGTGCCGCTCACTTCCAAAGTGATGGATGTGATGCAGTTTGTTTGATTACATATTTATAGGTCAATATTACGCTCATTGTCTATGAATCCCTTAACCTTAATTGATTCTAATACAACAGTTTAATCAGATAGCACACAAGTATGCATGAGCATATTTATTCTTGTTGTCCTGGGTTTCAGTGGAGAGTTTTTGTGTCACATGGTGGTGTAACTGCTTGTTTTTCAGGGGGGAAACAAGGGGTATAAGGGATTGGAATGTTTTGGAATTTTTTGGCATGAAGATGACTGATTTTGAAATTTTATCAAAATATGGGAGAACATCAAGAAAATCAGGAGTCTCCCCGGAAAATTGTGTGGGCTGGCACTGGCAAGTAGGTGAATGTATGTGTCTGTGTGCATGTGTGTGTGTATGTATGTGTATTTATATAACAGAGGACACCACTGCTATATTGTGTGTCCTCTGTGTAATGCGTCACCAGTTATCAGACATGACAGATAGGAGTACAGTGTTTCCTGTCAACTCAGCAGAATAAAGCAAGTGACATGAACAGTAGCTTACATGCTTACACACACACACACACACACCTCCCACCTATCCTGTCACTCTCTAATGTATAAAATCCAATCAAAGCTGAAATGCTGTAAAATAAAGGAGAAGATATAGAGGGCAGAGGAAGACTGAGGGATAAAGTTATAGGTAGCTTGACAGTATTAATGGGATTTGGATGGATAACCTGTTATAATACTTTATTTTTCATTGATTCAGCCATATCCTCATTCACTGATTGGTTCAGATTCTAGCATTAACTGGTCTAAGACAAGTGTACAGGGAGGATTTTGCAATTGGAGAGAGAGAGACAGAGGAGTTTCTCTGAAAACCTAAGATAGGAGTCGGTCTTGGCATGCAGGGAAACAACCTTTAGACGTGCTACAGTGGGTAGGTGACTTACATCACAGGCCTTTAGTGTATACACACACAAACACACACACACATACACAAACTTGGCACTTGAGAGCCCATTAAGTCGCGTGTGATGTATTATTGATGAAAATAATCTCCCTCTTTTCCCCTCCATGTGCTCTTTCCTCCTCCCACTCTCTCTCTCTCTCTCTCTCTCCTCTCTCTCTCCTCTCAATCTGTCTCTCTACTATCCATCACAGCCTATTCCCCTCCTTTTGAACAGGTGCTGCCGTCATATTTTGGATAAGATACATGACGAGTACCGCAGCTGTGGCAGAAACCCATTACATATTTGCATTTGGCCTTTACCTCCAGCAGCACAATGCCAGTGTCAGCTTCGCTATAGCGGCGGTCATGGACAAGGGCAACGATTATATGTTTATGAGGGTGTGAAGCTATGAGAGCGCAGCCTTTCTGGTGGAGGCTTTTCTGACTTATGTTATGATTTATGATCAGTTATGTCAACTGTTTGCTGCTGGAACTCTCTCTCACACACACACACACACTGCTACGTCCTCATCTGTCTGCATCCACACAGCCTCATGGATCACTGAATACAGAAAGAGGCACATAGGCACACACACACACACTCACAAAGACGCATAGACACACACATTAAACACAAGCACAGAGGCACACACACACACACATCTGCCCACACATACAGACAGACACACGCAGATGCAAATGTCACTTCTCTCGCTCTTGTCGGCTGCACCTCTCCAGTCTTTGGCCCCGGACCAGACAGATGGATGATGATTTTTCACTCTTCCCAGACGGCTGAGAGGTGATGGCTGCTGAACCCTGGAGTCCTGTCTGCGGAGGCTGATTTCAGATCTGTGCCAGCAACGTGTCAGCTTGAGTCAGCAGCACCATGCTGCATGCTGAGGCATCCACAGCCCGGCACCTAGGCAGTCAGCACAACTTGTCCCCAGCTTACTGTGTGCGTGTGTGTGTGTCTGAGTGTATGCCTGGGTTTACGGTATCTCCATAAACCTCAGTTTTTATGTTCGTCTGCACCCTCTCTCTCTCTCTCTCTCTCTCTCTCTCCATTGTCTCTGTCTAAGTGGATGCGGTTACTAACTGGTCAATTCTCTTGTCTGCTTCCAGGCTGGCAGTCACTGTGGAGCTGAAGAAAAGAGAGAGAGAAAGCGAGGATAGAAGAGAATAAAGGTAGAGAAAGAGAGAGGCTGCCCCTGGCCCCATGTCTGCCCCTGCTCCAGCCAATCGGAGGTCTGCATCGGGTTCTCGCAGGTGGGCGGCCAATCAGAAGCCCTTGTTTTATCTCTTTCAGCCACATCCTCTCATTCTCTTCAGATGAACATGCTGGCAGGCCCTTCTTATGTCTTTTTATGTTTCCTGCCTACAATTGACTGTTGATAATTTTAATTAACATTGGCATTTTAAGTAAAGGCTCCATTATTTTTAAAAGGACAGTGGGCGGTCTATTTGTTTTGTTCTTTTCTTTGTTGAGACAGACAGGAAAGCTGACAGGGACATACAGTAGAGACACAATGACTACGTTTACATGCACATGCTCATTGTATTCTTAACCAGCTTACTCAAGCAACCTGTTTTTTGGGGCGAGGCATGTAAACGGCATAATTGGGTTAGAATAACCCTGTTTAACCCTGTTTAAACTTGTAATATATATATATAATAATGCCTGACTTGCAGATTACTGTGGTGTGGAAACGTCTTACTCCTTTTGGTTTTCGCCATTTGCGCAAACTCAGATTTATGGGTAGCCTACCTTTGGTCAACAAAAAAGCAGTACTTACTATTAGTATTACTATTACTATTGGCATCATCATTTCTTTCCCCTGTAGTAGAAGTAACCTAGTAATTGCTCAGTCAAAGAGGGAGCGGCAGCTGGCAGGTGTTCTGTCTGTGGGTGGACAGGAATACTTGCAGGCCCTTTGCAGAAGCGTTCTAAATATTTTAACAACCATACCAGTCAGCCCCACACCAAAATTAAACCAGCAGTAAGTGATATCAGACCGTATAACCAATCCTGAACCTAATATGTGCTATGTGGAGATTTCATTGAGACATCATGATATAAACCAATATCTACATACGCGGGCCAGCTGTGTTGCTGTTTTCACCTCTTTTCTAGTAAACTTGCTACCTACTTCTTCACATTGGGCCTCATTTAGGAATATCTTCCTAAGTTTTTTCTTAAATTTGTTCTTGAGAAAGGTCCTAAGAAAAGTCTACGTCAGATTCATGACATGTTCTTAAACCGCAGAATTGTTCGCACCTGTGTTCTTATAATGATGAATCCCATTGTCCTCGTAAATTGAAAGCGCGTGCCAGGTGATCCTAATTAGCATACGTAAACGCCCCGCCAATCCCCATAAAAGGGCATGAGACTGCAGGGCCGTGTGCACACAGAAATCACACACAGAAATTGAAAAGAAAAGTTGAGAGAAGTCAAGAATGCCCAAACAAAAGTCTAAAGAGGGTGGCGCACCAGACTCCAAACGTAAAAAAAAACTTCAATAGTTCTGAGGTGGAGGTACTGCTGCAGGAAGTGAACACCAAACGAGCTGTCATATTTAGTAGCGTCAGTAGTGGATATAAAATAACAGAAAAAAAAGATGCACGGGATCCCAATTAACATAATTGATATTAATTGAAGTGTTAGTGTAGTGTTTATTTATTTTAAAAGACCATAATACTTTGTAAAATAATGAAAATAATTATTAAAAAATATTATAAATGATACAAATATTATTGTAATTTAAATCCTATAATATTATACAACTGTAGAATTGAAGGAAACGCAATAACCACTTATTTTGCACAAACATGTCAGCACTCAAATGTGCGTAAGTGTGCTCTTGAGTGTGCGTAGATTCTGTTCTTACCTAAGAACAAATCCCAAATAAGAAAACATTGGTGAATGTCAGAATCTTCATGAAAACTGCGTACGTGGGTTTTAAGAAGAAATTTCTTCTTAAGAACGGTTGGTGAATGAGGCCCATTGTTTGTGGCACACATAACCTTCAGTGGGAGAAAGATCTGTCAAAACAAGACCGGCAACACTTCTAGGTACATTGACCTTAGCTATTAGCATTTATGCATAGTGCTTTGCAATGTTTGTCCTTGGTAGGCCTCCGTAGCGCAGTGGGCGAGTGACTTTGCTGTGAGTTTTTTACAAATTTATTGCAGTTTCTGTCACCCTCCAATGCTCAGAAAATTTTGCTTACAGCAGCTCTAATCTTTTAGTTTGATAACATTGATTGATGTTGCCTGAATAACAGATCATTGATTAGGCCTATTCATGAACAATCTTAATAGTGACTGCACAATCTAAACAAGTCTAGGCCTACTTTAGGCTACCACTTGTCACAACAGCCCCTATGTAATTGACAGCAGCAAGTTGGACTAGGCCACAGCTCTCCAATCATGTACCATGGAGGTTATGCAGGTATCCAGGTGATTTCACAGTGAACGAAAGCCTGCATACTCTACACATGGCACATGGTTTGACACCACTGGACTAGGCAGTTGCACTGGGATTAAGTGGTAGTCTCCGAACATGGCTGCTAGGAGAGTCCAGAATGCTTCTGCGACACCTCCAATGATGGCAACAGGGAGACTCAGTCGCAACATATCAAAGGTTTCATGTTAACAGATTAACCCGATTAAGATCATAACCTTATGGCCAGTAGCCGGGGCAAAAACATAACCACAGAGGAAAATAATCTAGTGGGATTCAGTCCTCAGCCAGCAGCGGTACATGTGGCTCCAGAGATGACAGGTTTAACTTCTTCACCATCACTGATCACAAAAGGAGGAGCCATTATGTACTGTTTGAGGAGACCAGATGCAGGCCCCCCAGCACCATGGACCCAGGTGCAGTAGTGCTGCCGCCCCCCACTGTGTTTCTGCTGACCCACTTTCTACATTTACTCTATCACCTCATAACCTCCTTTAGTCAGCCTTTGATTAAATCTATTTTACTCCTTCAGCTGTCTTTCATTTTTCTCCTGCTCAGTTATGTTGTTTCTTGTCAGATCAACAAATGAATGTATGCATACTGTGATGTGACCTTTGTAGTACTGCTATAATTGTATGTGTGTTAGAGCGTGTGTGTGTGTGTGTGTGTGTGTGTGTGTGTGTGTGTGTGTGTGCATGCACGCACACACACACACACACACACACACACACACACACACACACACACACACACACACACACACACACACACACACACAATTGTTCAAAACCTTTAACTTTTTCATTGTCTATATGAATGCCACTAGGGTTCTTTTTCACCTAGGTGAGCTGAGCTTTGCTTCTATCCCACTAGCTGCTGTAAGAGCACCATAAGCAGTTCATAAGCCAACTCTCTCTCTCTCTCTCTCTCTCTCTCTCTCTCTCTTTATCTATCTATCTATCTCTTTTTTCTTTCCTCTGCAGTCATGGTTGTGTCAGCATTTTACACCAGTCGGTTGCTGTCCTTTTCTTTTCTAGCTGGGCCATGCAACTGTTTGATTAGCTCTAATGATCCTGGAGGAGGAGCAGGGATATTATTGAGCAGAAGAGGTGCTTAAAACAGACTAGATACAGTCAGCCCGCTCCTATATACTGACCACTGACCAGTAAAGAACCAGTTTACTGTAACCTGAACACAGTTTATTGAGTATATTGACGTGTACTGATGTGTTCTCTCCTACTACAGCTACATGGATGCACTTCCTTGGCCTGTTTACTGGACAACGGTTAAAGGATAATACCATGTTATTGAGTTTTTGTTGCCCCTCTTCAGACACCAGTGATAACACCGTCTACCTTAACCCTTTTCTATCCATTAAGCCCTTTAAGCTTAGACATTTGTGTTTCACAATATGCTGATAAAGCCTGTATGTTTTACACATCCATATACAGTATAATATGACGGTTGAAGTGGTTTTCAAGCATAGATTTACATCTCTGGTCCAGTTTTCCTCCATCGCCGCATTAATACTATGCAGAGCCAATTTGGCATTGATATTGGTACTGGTTGGCTTGCCAAATGCAATGGAGTCACATTATAAGTACCTATCCTGCATCTTGCCAAACAATCTTAAATCAACTGTGCCTCAAGTATTTGAAAGTGTTTTAATCAGTATTCTCATCCATATGTTAAAGCCATAGTTTAAGGCAAAGAAGCAAGCATGCAAAAGAAATGAAAAACCTTCCCATTCTGCAAGGAAATAGCGGAATTCATCCGTCATTTCCTCACAGACAGACGAGCGCCCTCATGAACAGGAGCCAAGCCGCCTGGTCATAGTGGGTATAGTGGTGTGGTAACATGTAGCTGCAGACAGTTCAGTCTGTAGCTGTGGTCCTCCTCTCTCTCGTCTCTCCTCCTCAGATTCAACCCTCTGAAGGCGCTGCAGCCCAAACGCCGCTTGCAGCAAATGCTGGCGTCCTCGCCCGTCCCGGTGCCCAAGCCGGCGTCGGGGACGGCTGTGCCGGCGGCCACGGCGCCGGTGGCCATTCCTGTGCCCGCGCCCCCCGCGTGAGACACACTTCAGTTACAGTCTCAGAGAGCATGCTCCATAGCTGTAGCTGTAGCTCTGGCATGCACTGTAGCCACTAAAACAAGACCAGTAACTTGACCGGCAACAGCACATGCTTACTTTGCGTCTCAAACTGTTGCTTCTCCTGTTTGCTCTAATCCAAACCTGAGACACACCCAATAAACTTAAACTAGGCCTTCAGACCAGGGTTTCCCCTACCATTCTGCAGCCACAGCAGTGCTTCTCTGGCTAACTTCTCCTGTGATCTATTGAGTTTGAACCTATCAGAGTGAGGACATTTTTGTGAAGTGAGGTCATTTTGGCTGGTCTTCACTTCTTAGTTTAGTTTAGAATCAGGATTAGGTTATGGTTAGGGTAAGGGTTAAGGTTATTAAGGCCTGTAGTGGTGAGGGTTAAGGTTAGGGTAAGGGAATAGGGGATAGGTAATGAATGTAGTCAATGGATGATCCTCACTCCAGATGGAATACAAGTATGTGTGTGTGTATGTGTGTGTGGTGGGAGCTTCTTTGCTGTACATTCAACATCTGCAGATAATGCTTTGCAGCATGGAGGCTGGGGAATATGTTGTTGTGTCATCTCAGAGGCTCCTGATGTCCTGGCAGAAAAAAACTAGGGGAAACCCTGATATACAGTAGACTAAAACAGTAGGTGTGTACTCCAGCTATCTAGGCTCGACATGCAAAGAATTTGTGGCTGCATAAGGATTGGAGCATTTGGTAACACCATTTGGCCCTGGTTACACTTATTCTCTCATTTACACTTAGCATGAAGTTGTGTTTAGCGGCTACATGCACTGTAGAAGTAGCACTAGAGTTGTGCTGTGGAAGTTTGGCTTGGCAGACAGTGATCCCTGGTAATCACTGGTTTATAACCACTGCCGCTCAATCTACCAACTATGTTGGTTGTAGACACTGACCAGTTCCACAGCAGAGAGTTGGTGAGACACTGACATTGCCATAACACGCAGCCAAGACTGAGCTTTTGGTTTATTTATTTGGTTTATACTGGAAAGTTCAGTTCCTCTATCTAAAATGATTTCAGCCATATGAGCAACGTCTCTGTCTCTACCGGAATCTACCACATATCTGTGAAAACCAGCCCACTGTGTGAAGGAGAATTTCTGCACTCCACCCACTCACACTCACCCAACACTGCCTGACCCCTGTGAAACACCCTACAGTACCTACCATACCTCCACCAGACTGTTACCTACCACCCACAGTCCAGACACTAGATCCATCCCAGCAGATGGATGGGATACACTCTCAGATTGCACCAAATGACTTAAAGTGTTGTATTCTTTATTCTGTCTACCTGTGTCTCTAGGCTTTCCGCTTCAGCTGCTTTCCCCTGCTTGTGTTGTTTTTCTGTTCACGTCTTGGCTTTTTGTCATAATTGATCTTCCAAAACCTACCGTGGAGTCAGTATCTGTCCTCCTCCCTTGTTGGGTCTTTCACATGGGACACGGTTTTCTCGGCTAGATGCTCTTGACTAGATGCTTGGGAAAGTTGGGGTCGTGTGAAAAAATAGGCGTATAGGCTTTCGAGAAGCAGGGAGAAGAGCCACTCGCAATTTGTTATCTTGTTAGAACTGTATACATATAGTATAAAATCTAAAATATCGCTAATCACCACTGCATTTTTAAACACACCTGTTATGCCCGCTTGATCAGAAACATGCTTCCAGGAGAGAGCTTTTCTGCCATACTGAACACTTACATCATGTAATTTTGGAAATTCTGATACCACCACTATCGGTTTTTCCTCCATTTTCTCTGAAAATTCATTAATGCGCGGCACAATCTGTTGGAAATAATGGGGTTTAGAGTGCAGGAGTGAAGTTATCGCATCCTATGTGAAAGTCCCTCATGGCTGTTCTGATTGGCCCTGCTTGTCCCCGCCTCCCTCCGTGGAGGCCAGTGACTGGGCAACACTCATGTCCTTTTATAATAACAGGTCATTTAAACATCTGATATGTTTGGACATTAGTGATTATTAGTCTGCAGGGAAGGTTTTGACAGAAGTTGCCCATCACAGTTCCTGCAGTCCCCTTCCTCTTCCTTGCTACTACTGACGTAATTGTGTGTTATTTTCTCTAACAGAATAGTGGCAAAGGTTAAAGGTGAAAATGTATATGAATTATTTTATTTTAAATTTACTTTCTAGTGTTATTATTTATGTTATATGTGCCGTTATGTTGTCTCTAATGATGTTTTTATATTATTTCATGGCGGAGGAGATAGTTCCCACTGTCTGACATTAGGATAATCCAGGTTGAAGCTGTGCAGATTCTGGGTTCAGGAGGAAGCAGAGAACAACTTCATGGTTATTTTCAGCTCTGGTGCTTTTGCAGAAAAAGAAATACCTTAATTTCAGATGGCATGTGTAGAGAAAGAGTTGGGGGATGGGGCTAAAATTGCATTTGGTCTATATGGCTTCATAGCTGGATAAACCCTGGATTATTTTTAGGTTTTATTTCACCGGTCTGTCCTTATTAGTTCATCCATGCAGATCTTAGCAAGCAAAAATCACTTCTGGCCATATTAGAGAGATGTTGTACTTAGTTGTACTTAATGTGAATGATGTATCATGCAGATGAAGTTGCATTTAGACGATCTCTTGGGCTGAAGCAGATGTGTCACAGGTTGAAGTCATGTTTGATTATGCCTTTGATCTGCCTAATTAAAAAAGCAAATTCGCTATGTGTACAGACATCTGTGTGAGAGTGCAGTAGGGGGTAAATACTCTGTATAATTAGGCTGTTAGGAACAAATGCTAAAATTTTTAACCCTGCTTCTGTCATCATTAGGATCTCAGAACATTTTATCTCATCAGACTTGTGTTTTAGGATGTGGAGTGTTAGGTTATGTACCAGTAAATTGCTATAGAGACCCCGCAGCTTCAAATGAATTTATGTAGATGTTTCATATGAGAAAACTATTAGGCAGTTGGGCTATTACCACGTATTTGTTGGCTCAAATATATAACCTATTATAAAAGAGAGGAGCAGAACGTATTGAGCTGGGGCTTGAAAAACTTTTAGAGAGATGCCTCTCTTGGGCCCCTTCAGTGTTTGAGTGCTTGTTGATATTTGGCATCTGCCTGCCTGCAGCCCAGGCACAGAGACACCACTGCACCACTGAATGCTAATACAGTATAACATGCTATATGATAGGCAGCATTGTCTCACCTCAATAGTACAGTGTGCATACATTTTCAGCATGCACGTTGTATCGTTCAGGTGTGCTCACTTGCTGTCCTCTGTGATTTAACACCCTGTTGTCTCTGCCTGGTCAGGTTTGACTACTGCAGGTTCATAGAGCTAGACTACGTTCCCATGGAGACAGGCTATATGGTCTCAATGCGTCCGACTAAAGGCTATGCATCGACCAAGTCGCCGACTAAAGGATACGCTTCCACCAAGTCTCCGGAGCGCCACAGTCGTTCAGCAAACTCGCCCTCCACCCCTCGCTCTCGGTCTGTTGTCAGAGTTCCTCTACTGTTTTCTCCCCTTTGATGTTGACTCTCTAAAGCATGGGAATGTTCAGACACTTAGGATAATCCCTTGTGCACTCAGTGGAATGTTTCATGATTAGTGAGTTTTATCGTGGAAAATGTTTCCACAACATCGCGTGCAGTCTGACCTGTCACTCTTTGGTTGCGATTAACATTTCATTTTCATTTTCATTTTGTCTTTTCTTTTGTTATTCACCAATGCAAGCTATCCTCAGTTTATTTCCTTTGAGGAACTTCTTTGCTGCATTCATGCCTTTGAGTGTCTCATCCGTTTTGATGTTTGGTTTGGTCTGAGCCGTTTTCATCTTTGCAGAACGCATGGCACTTTTTAGAAATCCCATCTTTAATATCACTGCCAGTGTCTAATGGAGTGTGTATCCCCTTGTTCCTGAGGAAAAACTATGCAATGAGTTGAATTCGTCGTCTATTAGTGATGACTGTGGCCTTTGATGTGTTTGTGATGTGTCTGTACTTGTGCATTGCTGTGTTTTATTGGCATGTTGGTGGATCCGGACTGAAGTATGCTGTGTTAATGTGTAGTTCGAACAAGGTCATGATGGTTTTGATCTGCAGCTCACAGAATTCACTGTCATCCTGTTGTCTGGATTGTGGTTTCATGGTTTTACTGTGCTGTGGTTGTCATGAGCGACGCATTAACTGCTCTCCTCCTGCTTTGGACCAGGCGGACGCCGGCCCCGCCCAGTAACAGAGATCCCTATGGCAACACGTCCCTCAGCAGCAGCAGCAACTCAGGCTCCTGTAAGGGCAGCGACTGCAGCCCCACCAAAGGGTGAGACGTTAGACACCACATGACTTATTCAGTAATGTAAACTTATTTACTGTTTCTGTGAGATATGATGGTACCTTTATTTCCTTTATCACCTTTTCCCTAGTGTCAAGGTCTAAAATACTTTGTCGAAGGTTTGAGTGCATTCATTTCAAGACAGGAGGAGAATGTAATAGATAGAATTTGAACTTTACATTGCCTCTTCATTTTAGAACAGTCGAACTCCAAAGTTAGCTGCTGTTGCAATGTGTGTTTCCCACACGGTTTCTAGCAAGGTTTCTCTTTTATAGCTAATTAGAAACAAGCAAAATTACTTCTCAAAAACTCTCAAAAAGAAACAACACAGGAAAAAATATATCACTTATCCCACTTTATCTTATTATTTTCAGGCTATTGAAAGACATGCCAAAAACCAAAAAATGCATAGAGAACCTAGGAAAACAGGAGCATAGACTAAGGAAAACTACACTATTTTCTATCACCATCTCATGTCTCGTGTGTTTCCCAGACGTCACCAGAAGTACACATCATGTACAGACAACCATGGTATCCGGCCCCCTCCGCCAGAGCAGTACCTCACACCCCTGCAGCAGAAGGAGGTGTGTATCCGACACCTGCGGGCCAGGCTAAAGGAAACCGTCGACAGACTGCAAGACAGGTGACATACAGATATTCTCTCTAGTACAGACTTTCTTAGACTTCAGGGTGCAGGCCTCTTTCATTATTCACTCCACAATAAAAGTCCCACATTATCCAGTTGTCATGGTTTTGTTTTTGAAATATACTATAGCTCAGGATAAGAATAATGTTAAGAGGGTATTTAGACCTCACAGGCCGAACAGGCACAATACTGGAACCTTATAGCTGCAACAGCAGCTCCTCTACTTAATTAAAATGAGGGAAAACTGCTGCCTGGAGGCTTTCCAATGTTCAATGTTCAAATGCTGCAAACTGGCCTGATTGGAAGGATTTTAACAATTGGTTAGTGAGGGGAGCCAATCAGGCAGATGTGATGTGTTTGCTGGCATTAGTCTGAGACAGCCTATGTAAAAGGATAGATTTTTGAAAATGCAATAACTTGAAATATAGTCACTCAAACAAAAACCTTTAGCAATGTTTACATTAAACATCTTTAATCATACATGTAGTAGAACTTTGGATTCCTATAGTAGGGCCCCTATAATGATCCAGAGCCAAAGGGTGAGACTAAATTGTTCAAACTCAAATCCTGGGTTGAAACCTTGCTCTATCAGCACTGACATAAATTCAGCTTTACTGTCATTACCTGTAGTTGGTATCGAGTTGTCCATGTCCATGTCTTCTTCTGGTTGTAAGAATCATCTTGGTCTGTTTCCTAGATCAAGCATAGTTCTGAGCAATTTCCTCAGTCAAACATTTTGGACAGAAAATGATGTTAACCCCTCTGCCACATCATTACTCTCTATAATTAGCCTTGTTCTTTAAAGAAAACACCAATTTTTTTAGTGAATAAATATTGGACTCACAGGTGAAACTATTACCAATCGTCTTACAACAATCAAAGAGATTATTTGACAACTGTTCTTCCTTTCCTACACCAGTCTTCTTTCTTATTATCTTTATCCTGCCTGCCTTCTCTCCCCCTGACTTCTATCCTCTCTCCTTCTGTTCTCTCTTTCCTTTTCTCTTTCTCTTTCCTCCCTCCTAGGGACACAGAGATCGATGAGCTGAGAGGCCAGCTGTCCAGGATGCAGGAGGACTGGATCGAGGAGGAGTGTCACCGCGTGGAGGCCCAGCTGGCCCTGAAGGAGGCGCGACGGGAGATCCAGCAGCTCAAAAACGCTGTGGACACCGTTCGTACCAGCCTCAGCGAAGCGGGGGGGCTCAGTGGAGACGGAGGGGTCCAGAAATACTTTCAGGACATCAACACCCAGAACCACAAGCTGGAGAACCTGCTTCTCTGCATGGAGCTGGCCCAGACTGGGGTAGTCAAGGAGGGGGAAGCCATACCGGGCTGCCGGATCCGAGTTGGGGGGTCGGCGCCGGCGTCAGTATCCGGGGAAAGTCCTGGGGGAATACCCAAACCGGCAATAGGGGGGAGGGGATCGTGCTCCTGCGACGGCTCCCCGGCCCGCTCCCTGACCCGGAGCTCCACCTACACCAAGCTGAGCGATCAGGCGCTAGCGGACCGGAACGGCAACGGGCCGGACTTCCCTTGTCTGTCGGGCGAGGGCACCCAGGACAGTGGCTTTGTGTGCTGTGGGGAGAACAGCATCCCCAGCCGGGCCGACCTGCTGCTGGAGGCCGCCTTCCTGTCCGAGGAAACGGCATCTTTACTCAACTCCTATGCGCAGACCCTGCCCCACTCCCTACCCAACTCTCTGTCCCATGCCTTGTCCCACACCTTGCCTCATAATCTGTCCCACACTCTGCCCCACACTCTGCCCCACTCCTCCACCTATGAGAAGTTGTGCACGGGCGACCGGCTGGCACCCTTTCGTTGTGCCATGGGCGGAGCGGGCAGTGTGAGCCACCCCTGCCTGTCCCACCACCACCTCTACCTGCACCACCTGCGGGAGACGGGCATCCAGACCGAAAGCTGCCCCGTCCCCGCGACAACGGGTTACCCCTCCGACCTGGATACCATCGCTGAGCAACGCACCTTCCGCTCGCAGGCCTGCAGCCCCACCTCCACCTGGATGTCCGACGAGGGGGAGGAGGAGCTGGACTCCATCACCACCACGACTTCGGTAACCACAACAACGATCATGACTACGGCCACAGAGCCAATCCCCTTCTCCAAAACGCCACTGGTCCCTCCTTTACCGCGCTCCGCCACTATGTCGTGTTCCATGGAGATTCCTCTGTGTGAGGGGAACGAGGGAGGGGAGGAACAGGAGAAGCAGGAGAAAGAGGAGAGAGAGAAGGAAGCTGCTGTAATGGAGGAGCAAGAAGAAACAACAGCGGTGGGATCGGGGGGAGAGGGAATGTTCGAAATCTCAGAGAGGTGTGAGGTTGCGGAAGCGGAGAGGTTGGACAGAGAGGAAGGACAGCAGGCGCAGGTGGGAACAGCGGGATGTAGCGAGGTGGAAAATCAGGGTGCGGTGGAGGAAGCAGCGCCAGGGGAACAGGGGGATTTTGTGGAGACAACAGCAGGGAGTCAGGGTGAGATAGGGTTGCGAGAATGCAGTGGAGAAGGCAGACAGGGAGAGACTAAGCTAGAGAGGCACAGTGGGGGAGAGAGGCAGCAGGAGGTAGAACTGTTAGCAGTGTCTACCCAGGTAGAGACAGAAGAGCTAAATCCAAGCAGCCCTGGGTTATCGCCGGGTGTAGAGAGGCCTCAAACCTCCCAGCCAAGGAGGTCTACCTCCCACGAGGAGATAGCCGGGGTCACTGTCGTGGAAGTCCATGATGAGGACGGAGATGAAGCCGAAGAACAGGGCGCCGCAGGGGGCGCCGCGGCAATGGAGGGAGACTCGTCATCCGACTCTGGGACCGTCCAGAAAAGCTACTGGAGTCGTCACTTCCTGGTCGACTTACTAGCGGTGGCCGTCCCTGTGGTGCCCACGGTGGCATGGCTCTGCCGCGGCCCGGTGCGTGACGGACAGCCAATGTATCATATAGGATCGCTGCTGCGGGGGTGCTGCACTGTGGCGCTCCACTCGCTGCGCAGGGGAGGCGGGCTGAGGCACTACCCCGCAGGCGGGGGAGACCTGGGGGGATCACAGATATGAGAGGAGCTCCTGTCTGTTCACCGCCGTTCGGCTAGAGCACGTGGAGCTCTGTGGCCCTTCGATACGACCTTTGACCTCTCCTGTGTGGTCCTGAGTCCTAGGATTGTTGGAAAATAGGGTGACGGGGATGTGAGGGGAGGAAGAGAGAGAATTTCCTCACCTGCTCATTAAGATTATGCCGCTTAATAGCTGAGGGCAGCATCAGGGACAGGAAATGTGCTTCTATGACTATGCTACCAAGATGTCTGCCAAGAAAACTGACTTAACTGGTTGTGCAAGGTTGAGAGTAAGCTGAATGAACTGAGAGAACTGAATGGTCGATGCTTGTGTATTTGACACTGATTGTTTTGTCTTTGAATGCAGGGAGATTGGAAGGTTTACTCATCTATGTTGGTCTACCAACCAGTCTGGTTCAATTTTGATATGTGTTGATATGTTTGCGTGAGTGTGTACATGAAATGCGTGTATGCACAAGAGTGCAGAGAGTGTACATGTATAGCCAAAGGGCCTGGATGTCTGGAGGCAGGTGTGTCTATATTTGTGCAGTAGAGAAGCTATGATACGCTCATTCACCAGTGATTGGCTGTGAGGGAAAATCCACCCTAAACCAGAATTCACACGCATGTTTCCTATGATTGTTGGACAGTTCAGTCTTGAGCATGCGGTCAGGAGTGCCAAGACTCCAATCTTTGATGTCATCAAGACAGGAGACCGACAATGTGGAACTCAGGGTGACTCTAAGTGGATATGTTCACATTTTGTTGGTTCATTCCTGTCAGCACGGCAATGAAACAAAGCTCATTTGGGTGTAAAAGCTCAAACACACATTCTATGAATCCACAACGTCGGTCTCCAATTCATTATCAATAGCATAGCTGCAGATTTTTTTCATTTTGATTATATCACAGCCTTTGTTCTCTGGCTTCATGCTTTGAGAGAGAGTTATTTATGTTCGCAAATATCTATTCAGCTGTCTAATCTTATAAGAACAACATGGAAATTGTGTTTTAGGGTGGAATTTTGTCTAAACTCGGCCATATGGTTGTTCCTTGTACCCTGAAGCTAGCAGGTCAGGCAAGCTGCTCTCTTTTACTGACGCTGACTGAACTCAATTGGGGTCAAGTTTAGTTTCAATTCACATAACACAGATAGTGAAATGAAACTCATTGAATAACAGGTCATCGAATGTAGCGGGAAAGTCATTTTATGAGCAGACGCTTGTTCGCAGTTATTCACTGGCTCAGTTTGACATTTTGATGTAGATCTTGAATGAATTGAGATGTGATATTGAACCCCACCTCTGTCTGTGCTGTATATTTCTGCTAACTTTACTGCTGTCCTAGTGTAGTTTAACTGTCACTCTGGTAGCGTGTATATTAAGTCCACTGTACAAGAGTTAGTCAGAGTAAGTCACTGCAAATGACAAAACATTCTGCAAAGCATTTCAAGACATGGATTACTACATTTATTTCACACTCAATGTAAATCAATAAGGGATCTTTGACAGACTGTGTATGGGACTTGTGGTATGGGGCAATTGCAATTATGATCAGGGTGTTTTTCTTGTGTGAGTATGTGTATTATGAAAGGAGTCTGATGGAACTGGCATCTGATGGCAGTTTCTTCTGTTTGTTGATCTCGCACAGATGCTTAACTACTGATATGTGTAATAAGGGCAATTACGCAGCCTGCAAATGTAAAGATAAAATTCATCTTACTGTCAGAGATTCATGAGCCAAACATGGACTGAGAAACACCCTGACGCAACCAGCAAGAACAGTCTGACACCAATTTAAATGTTTAGTTCTTCAGAGAAGAAATAAGCAGAAAGAATCAAATTTTTTGACTATTTCGTTGACATATTTTGCACTATTGTTCACTTTATGAATTTTAAGCAATTACTTGAAGTCAAGATTGTACGTGTATCCCAAAGTGTTGTACGTCCACTGAGTTCTAATGGTTCCGTTTGTCTGCAATGTCATTTAAATTTGATATATTACTGTATTACAGATGATGTTTTAAAGCAAAAATGACGCAGGTGAAATTGTAGTTGCTGGGGGATATTTAAGTTAAGCTGTAACTAACTGTACTGGACTCACAATTCAGATAAAATGTGTAGACATTTCAGGTAAATCCTAAAAAATACAACTAAAGTACATGCCATTATTTCTCTTTGAACACTGTAAAACAGTTGCCTTTCATCCATGCTAAAAGCTAATCAGCAGCTTTTACCATTCTACCACAATGCTTAATTGCTTAGTACAAAATAATGGATTCCTATGGTATCTATTCTTTAAAAACACTAGAAACAAGGACTAGGCTTTACTTAAGTCTAAAGGATGTGTTTTAGCCAACAATTTTTAAAATACTCTAGTATGGAACGAGCAGTGCTTGTGCTTTTTTTTTTGGTTGCATTATGTAATTGTCATTGCCCAGAAGTCAACGACAATCATGACAATCCCTCTCTTATGCTTGGTTTTCACTTTGTTGACCTCCTCTCACCTCATCCTGACACTAACAGCCAATCCGAGGGAGCAGTGCAAGCAGCATTCGTTAAAAATGCATAAAGATCCATAAAAAGATTGAATGAATGCTTAAGGGACTGACACACACACACACTCTACCACATTCGCTCATCCTTTACTCAACATCACTCTTACCCAGTGTTTCTGTGCCACGATGAGCTGCAGTAGTAGTAGTCTTGTTGTTCTCGACTTATTCTCTCCAGCAGTGAATAACCCCTCTGCTGATTGTGTGGACAGCGTGGCGAAAGTGATTCAGGAGGCAGCAAACAGTTCTACAAAAAGCCATATATTCCTCTGAGGGAACAAGTCTGAGAATGTGGGAGGCAGCCTCCTCCTCTAAATACAAATGTATCTCGAAATCTAGAAGGATGAAAGTCGTGTGAATGATAATCATGTCAGCGGTGCGCTTTTGATTTGAGGCAGTCGGACTCTCCCGCTGTCAGTTCAACACAACCTGCTCCGCCTCTTCGCATTGGGACTAAGACAGGGTGATGGAGGAGAGGGGAAGGGAAATGTCCATTCAGTGTAAAGCTGATCCAAACTGAGTGTCTTAGGCAGCTTTACTACACAGCACCTAACTGCATGTGATGCTGTCTCATCAGTAGACTCTTCCCTTCCTGTAAGGTAGACAGTTCAGGATTGTTGTGGGCAGCAGCAATCATTTCAACCCCCTTTATTTACCTCTATGCACAACAGTCTACACTTTAGCTGCATTCTGTGGCCGTGCGTGTGTGTGTGTATCTGCTGTTATGTTAATTACAATAAGGCTTATATTGTAAAGTCATGTACTGATTACTGAACCCTAATGGCTTGTTATAACTCAAACGCTTTTCGTCTCCTTGCTTTAATATCTTTGATGTAGTGTGTGCTGGTGTTGCTAACATGATGTTTTGACAGGCCTTTATTACACCTTCATGTCTTTATTCCTACTTGTCCTAATGGGACTTTGTGTGTTGCCGGAACTCTGCATTGTTAATCTTAGGAAGCATTTTGCCCCCCACATTTACCTGTTTGATGGACAATTCAAAAGTGACCCGCAGCGATATTCAAACGACATTATAGCCTGGAGTGTCCTCATTTTGGATGCCGACAATCCACTCTGTCCCCTTGCTATGTGCATCTGAATTTTCTCCAATCAGGCCCTGGATCACTAGCGTTACAACACAGCACTTTATCAAAATGCTTCCCAAAATGACGCCAAGGTGGCCAGCTAACACTATTCTGACAACGTCCTACACTCTTCCTTTCCTGACGGGATGTGATTGCATTTGACCTCACGGCGGCCCGCTTTCTATTTTTATCCTCTAACACAATTTAATTTCCTGCTGTAGTGACATATAGATGTTAGTGTGAGGTTGTGCCAGCGTTTGTGTGCTGAAGGGGATGAGTGACACAGTACGACGTCTGTGCTTGAGATTATATACTACGTATATCCTAGACATAAACACACACGATGCTGAATATTTGTCGAGGGGGAGGGGGGGGGATTTGAAGTCTTCTTTTGTGAATCTTTGAATGTGTATTGTCATTTTATGCTTTATTCCTCGTCTGATTGTCTGATTATGTGTTCGATAGCCTATGTAATGAGATCCACCGTATACAAAGGTTATACCTGGTCCTTTAACATACTAACATTGAGGACGTTCTTAAATGCCTTGTATAGGAGTTCAGCAGACATGACTCATATCTACGGATAAATCTATTAACTTATTGTAAATGAACTATTTTAATGGCAATAGTAGTGTGTACAGTAACAGACATCACTGTTCATCAGTACTTCTCCATTCACACTCCCACCACACTGTATAAAGAAAAACCAAAAGCCCCTATATTAAACAGCATGGAGGAAAAATGTCTTGTCGTTTTCATTTGAGTGTGTTTGTCTGAATCTTGTCACTCTCGCTTTCTGTCTGCATCGTTTTCCTTGCTTGATATTGTGACTGTTTCTTATCTGTTAACTGTTCAGTGGTTCAGGTGTGTGACCCTTGACCCCACCCATGCCACACGACTCTGCTGTCATGGTAACCCGTTGCAGCACTCAGCTAATCACATCAGCCTTTTGAACAAGAGCCGCTTTCAGTCTAAAGACTAAAAGGCAATGACACACAGAGCAGCTGTGTTTCTGGGAGGCCTGCGTCTGAGTGAGAAGTGAGTGATTGCATCCAAATATGCTCTGCAAAACCATAGAATACGCCTAATAAAATTAGCTCTTAAAGTGCCTCACCCGCACAAAATCAACAGCTACATAAACTAAGAAGATGGGACGCAACCTGATACAAGGGATGAAGAAGCCAGAAAGGAAACAGATGACAAATAATTGCAAGAAAAGTGCAGAGGATTAACGCATTTGCAGTCATTATCATCCTTATTAACCTCGTCTCATGGAAATTCAGCTGCAAACACTTATCTAGTTATGAAAAACTCTGCAGTTGGAATGCAATATGTTCTAGTAGGAAGATAAATGTCCTAAGGGTCATGACAGACAACGGCAAGCCAATGAGAACAGAAAGACTGTTTATTTGTTTTACAATAATTATCTTGGTTACATTCGTATATAAACTTTTAGATTCTTCTAGCATTTTTTTTTTTTTTTACAGAATGTGGAGTTTATCAGATTACGTTTCTAGAAAATAAAAAACAGAATACATGCATCCAAACGAACAGCATTAAAAGGAACAACTTTATATAACATAAGTGGAAATTCACTTATCAACTGTGAGCCTTGTTCAGTCTCACTGTGCTCACCAGTCAAGGAAGGAATATAATAGAGGGATGTCCTCTAACGACGCTTAGCAAAAGGAGAGCAGATTCATTGGCTGAACCCTTGATGTGTAAGTAAATGCCTTCAATTTGAGCGGACTACTTTCAGCATCAAACTTACGCAGTTTCCTATGGTTAACATACAAAGTACATGTTTGTTTTCATGAATTCTCTCATTGATATGAGTCACCACAAACACCCAATAATAAAAAAAACACAATTGTTGAAATGGATACAGGAAAGACAACCTCTTAAAGGTAGTGGAAAGTGCACTTAGTGGGTCCGCCCAGCACAGACCCTGTCCAAAAATCAACCAAACATGCCAATGATCAATCCTTCAAAAATCTAGCAGGTTTGAAAGCACAGGAGATCTGCCAGAAAGCCATTTAAAAAAAGACTTTCGCCTAACTGTCTGATGGGCAATGACATACTGCACTACAATCTTGCCTACTTGTGCCTTTCACTGCCTTACAGTTCCACAAGGAAATAGGTGGCTTATGGAGTGTTTGTGGACAGGGCCATTAAGTCCCAGCTGCATAGGGCAACAAACATCCACTGCTGCCCTTTTCCCTACAATTCTCCCTGGAATGTGCACACATTGTTCCCAGTACCTAAAAATTCAACAAATTAGAGTCGTCCTCCCCATCACGACACTTTCCTATGACACATCGCCATCTCTTGGAGAAAGTGGAGGCTGCCATGTGATAATTCTGTCCGATCTTCACTGAGTCTAGAATTAACTTGGAATCCAGGGACCTCACTTATAAAAGGCTCTTAGGCAAAACTTTTGTGCTTCCATGCCAAAGTTATGATTTCTGAAAACTCATCTTGATGCCAAAATCAATGGACTACAGCAATTTTCTTTGCTAAAACAAATTTCTTTCATTACCAATGTGAAAATGACTGTACACTGGAATCTAGAATTAAGTCAAAGAACATTTTTATATGCGAGGCTCCGGGTATTAATTCCGCTCAAAATAATCAAATTATTTACGTACACACATTGGGGGCCAAGTGCAGGGACTGAGAGGGCAAACATAATATATATGGTAGGGCTTGGATGACTGACTATGGGGATCATTGGCTTTTACAGCATGAGAGGTGAAAGGTCACTTGCCAATGATCCATCTCCACAACAAGGAGGAAGCTCTGGACTCATGATAGCGTGCATGGCTTTTTAAAAAAAAAAAAGTTATGTACTGTCCTTGAAGTCACATAGAAAACAAGAAAAAAAGCATGTAATACTTAAGACTACAAGATTAACATAAAAAGTACTAGACATGTCAACTGAGACAAGGAAAATGTAGAAAAGGAACCGGGGTATATTGAATAACATACCGAGATAACCGAAAAATAGAAAAAAAGGCATTTTAAGATTATGTTAACGATGAGCAATGTTGACGACGATAATGATTGTGATGCAGGAGGTGGTTTGGTATGAAAACAAAGAGAGAGAGACAGTTAGAAAGAGAAAGATAAGAGGAAAGAAAGAGAGAGAGAGATCAAGAGAGGCATCTCTCTGTAGATTGTAGACATCCTGACTGAGGTGTGTATGTTCCTCCTCCTCCTGGTCTTCACACCTCGGGGACAGAGTGGTCCATGGCTGACCGCAGGAGACCGGTGGACATCCTGGAAGAAAATCGACATGAGTAAGCATGGCACTGAACAGGAGCGCACAAAAGCAAGCCCTATTCAGATTGGATTTGTTTTACTGACGGAGGTTCTGTAATGTAATTTTTATGGGATTTCCCTCAAATTGGTACTTAATATCATGTTTATACTACACCCAAACAAATGCTCCATTGTCTGACACTAGACTTTAGATGTAGCTAGCTACCTACTTACCAAATGCTGCCATACGAGAGATAAATCACATCAAAGTAAGAGATTTAGTCCTTTTAGAGATTTTGATATCCAAAAGGACTTTATTTTATTCCTTCTTTGTATGGGTCTCGATGATGTGGTGTTAGTAGTTGAAGCAAGGCCCTACAGCCTCCATTAGACTATTTGAGCTAGAGGCCTACATGTGTCATTACAATCTGCCAGCTGCATAAAACTAACGACACGATATTGCATTACGGAGATGTCAATTCAAAGTGGATTATTAATAGAAGATGACCTCTAACTTTACTTTCCAGACTTGTAAAAATAACGGACATGGCAGATTCAAACTGGATTAAAATTTTCAGATGCCGTTGATAATAATTATAATTACAGGGTTTCCCCCCAGTAATAATAAATCCAATTTGAACAGGGCTAAAGAATAATAGTGGAATGTAAGAAAAAGAAGTAATATGAGAGCTGCATGTAGAAAACCCCTGAAATCCTGGAGGGAAATAATGTTAAGTAGGCAAGTGCTCTTTGAGCCAGGCCCATAAGGCAGGAGCCTATCTCCTGTTTCTGCAGCTCAGTGTACAAGTGCACCTGCCTGGACAGGATGCTACATAGTACAGGAGATGGTCAATTGATGAAACAGAATTTAAGACACGAGGCACACTTACGCAACAGTGTGGCTGGGCATGATGTGTTCTTTATAAACGTGCTGTATTGACACTTGATACATGACAATGAAATGACATTTGATTATCTTAAACTTTGAAAGAATGTGAACTGGAGCCTACCTTTTAATCATGTGTTCATAGATGAACTTGGGCATGATGGTGATGGTCATAGTAGTGGGAGAAGTGGTCAGAATGTCCTTGATCTGAGAATCCTGGAAAAATAAACACACAAACAAACACAATCATCAGCAGCAGTAGTAAGAATAACTAACTATTCTTAAAACTAGAATCTCATCTATTCGCACAGAACTAGTATTATGCAGGAACCTCATGTATTTAGTTAATTACCCCCCAACCACTGGGTTTTGCACATACAACTGTACAAGGCCAAGATTTTACAATTTGTTACTTTCTGATTTAGCAAAGCAAAACTTGAAGTTTGTGCTGAAAATGCATTCATAACCTTCCTCTAAGATTACACTACTGCCTCCCCTTATCATGACAAGAGGAAGATATCACAAGTCTAGAAGGAGAAGAAAAAGAAATTGTACACCAGAAACAAATTACAGCTAAAATTGCTGGGAGAAATTGCAGATTTGGCAGATTTGCACAGGTTTAAAACCGGCAATTGATGCAATTATTTCAATTCACTGGATATCCCCAAGTAATATTAGTCGCATGCGAATAGGGCTTAGAACACTATTACATTACATATACAGTATATGCATTACATTCTGTCAATATGTGATTAGCCATCCCAGTGAAAATTGTATAGTCTTTATGGAAAAGAGCATCTGACCTTGAGTCCAATAACATTTTGTCCATTGATCTCACAGATGTAATGGTCGGTCAGCATGCCGTTGCGGGCAGCAGAGCCATCCTTGACCAGCGAGGTGATTTTGCCGGACTTGTAGATAAAGCCCACATGTCCTGAGCTGTCTTTGTGCATAGTGATGGTGCGCTGGAAAGGCCTAGAGAGAGAAACAGAAAAGATTAGGGATCCTAGCCTGGCTCACACATATATTGACATTTGTTGCAAGAAAAGTTTCGTCAGTTTAGATCTTTCGTCAAGTACCTGTGTATTTATAAATGTGATCAGGAAAACACACAAGAAGCAGGAAGCAATGGGAGAAGGCAGCAAGACAAGAAACTCCCTTAGTGATAAATGTGTCAAAACAAAACTGAAATCCTGAAAAATACTGAACATCAGCTTCCTATGTACTGGTTATAAGATACTTATACATCTGCCTGTTTTAATTAAGGTATAATGAGCAGCAGCACAAACTTGTTGAAACAGCAAAATGCCAAAGCATAGAGCGATGAGGTGGCCAGCAGAGGGAGCCAAATATGAAAAAAGGTCTGGTTTGGTCACGCATGTTCGTTTCTGCTTCTACTGAGATCCAATGAAAGCTACCTATCTACATAACAACAGATGGCAGACGGTGGATCTCACCTGTTTAAATGTAACTATAACCAAATACACACAATTTGCACAAGACCAGATGCTGAGAGTGTGAGCAGGCACTATGTACTAATTTGCATATATTTGTCTCCATTTGTTTATTTGATCTCAGATCCTAACAATAATAATAATTCCTGTATGTTGTCATTTTTCAAGTAAACTATCACAGAGATGACTTTCTTTCTAATGTACATGTGTTAATTTGCTTTCAATAGATCATTAATATCTGTTACTAGGGTATCAACCATTATAATCTTTGCCTCTGTATTCTCACGTCCTGATGTAAAAAAAACAAAGACAGGAGGTACATGCACATCTAAAACCCTCACCAGTTGTTTGATACAAAAGGCAAGACACTGAAATAGAAAAAGATATCCCCACCATAGATTAATGAACCCTTAGTGGTTTATTAAGCAATGTTTAGACCTCAACTGCTCCTTGTCATGTATAGTACAGGACAGATATATCTGACAAAGACCAGCTGAGGTCTATACATAGCTAAATAAACCACTAAGGGCACATTAATCCTTTCTCTATTGCCAGGTAAATTATACTCTAATCTGGTTGTTCTTTAACCCCTTCAGAGATCCAAATCTAAGAAATTTGTTCTCAATCTAAGAAAGCACATTAGTACAATGGTGACGTGGAGACCAACAAGAAACAGATCCTGACCCATAGTTTATGAAACGCTGCTCTAATCCTATACCCTCAGTGTATTACATAGTCCTCACCTGTCCCGAACAATGAGCTCGATGCGGGTCTCGGAGGCCGTCTTCAGGGCCTTGTGGGCCTTGTCCAGACTCCAGCCGGCACAGTTCTGCCCGTTGATCTGAAGGACCTGGTCCCCGAAACGCAGCCCAGCCAGGGCCGCAGGGGAGTTAGCCTGCACCAGCTGGATAAACACTCCCTGGGAGAGGAGAGAGGAAAGAGATAAAACATTAAAAATAAGATAAAAGGAAAGCCGGGAGAAGAGAGGAGAGAGATAGAGAAAGCAGGGGCAGATAATGGAGAGAAAACAGAGGAGCAACAATAAAGGACAGAGGCAAGGACACAAGAGAGAAGAGATGAAATGTTCCAAAGAGAGGAGAGAAAAGATAAGATACTACAAAGATGATAAAAGAAAGAATAAAAGGAGACGAGAAAACAGGATCAACAGAAGGAGGAATGTCTCCTAACTGTTTTGTCAGACATAAAGGATACTTTTAGTTGGGTATGTTTCTTCTCCACACACTTGTCACAGTGAGAGAAAATTACGTTTGTCCCTCCGCTGCCCTGAAAACGCTTGTCACTTGTCAGCACCGTTAGCATCAAGCTAATCACGCCAAGCTGGCCTCCTATTTTAAAGAGTTTTCCCCACTGTGGCAAAAGTATGGCTTCAAGACAGGAGACAAAAGATGAGATGTCCGTAGTGTCCTGTGTCTGTTCCGATTCAGCACTATATTGATTACCAATATCCTGAATCTCCTCTGTTTTGCCAACTCATTTTAGTCGTTTCAAAAGTTGCCCATTGTATTAGTGCAACTCAATACAAACTGAATAATTAACCATGTGCAGCAGCCAAGTGTCAAAAATGATCAGGTTTTGTAAGCCTACATAGCATATTAATGCCTCATACTGATAAACACTACCCAGTCATGGTTTTACCAGTTCATTTTAGCAAGTTTGAGACCTGCCCAGCATTTTTATACCCATATTACATCCCAGGAAGATTATAATAATATAATATAAATGTGCTAATCCAGGTCCATTACATGGAGGAGGCAATTCACACCGAGCCTCGTACACAGTAATGTCGTATGGACTTTCAAATTGCAACGTCATCAGTAGCAGGTGTGTTGACATTCTTTGTTTAACATGGTGGACAATATGACGCAGACATGGAGTGACACAGGATAAATACAGAATTTTCACACCAAGTGGAATAACTTGCAATACCTCAACCTGTGTATTTCCTTGGGTTACTAGTCTGGTGTAAAGGGGGTATTAGTGAATTTCAGCCTGAGCTGAATAATTAATGGGAAAAAGCTGCCCGTCAAAGGGTCTGTGCTGCAGACTCACATTGTCAATGGCCCTGAGCCGGAGTCCAACCTTCGCGTCCTGGTCCTTACAGAGGATCACCTCCCGCAGCCCCGGACGGATCTCTGCCCTCCTGATGCCAACGTCTGCCCCCGTCACCGGCCGCACCATGCCCCCCACACCCAAACCAGCGGGCACTGCTACCTGCTGTGGAAGGGAAGGAAGGACAAAAGGACAGAAGGAAGGAAGGAAGGGAAGAAGGAAGGGGGAGAAATGTGAGAAAGTGTAAGAGGTGGGTTAAGAAAGAGACAGAACAGGAGGGAAATCAAGCAAGGGTGAGGGGGAGGTGAAACAAAAAGAGAGAGGTAGGAGAGAGAGAAAAAAAAAGATTAAAGAGAAATGTTACATTAAAATTCAGCCGCAGATAAAAAGGAATGCTGTATCAAATAGAGGCGTGTGGGAGGATTCAATTTCATCTCCTCCTCCTCCACCAGTGAATGGAGGCAGGAACGCTTTGGGCACTGCTTTTTAAAAACTATGCCTCATTAATATGCTTGAGCAATGAAATCAATGAGGAAAATAATAAAAGAGTAAAAGATATGACCAAACGGCAGAGAATACAGATGGTTGAAAGGTCAGTGGGCATGCTAGGATACTGTGAGAGCCTTGGCACATGCAGGACCTGTGTGTACACACACACACACACACCCACACACACAGACACACACACACAGACACACACAGACACACTCTTGGAGGAGAGCGGAGAGCTCACACCCTCCTACACACCGCTCCAGGCCTGCGGTGAGTCAGTCAGTAATGTGGATCTCTAGGAACAGAACAGTGTTCTGCTCTGATTTATCAACAGCTCATGGCTCCCATCAGACAAGGTTACCAGTTAGAAAAAAAATAGGTTTTTAAATCAGTAAAGGATCATGGTTTTAAGATAGAGACATTCGACTGTTTTGCTTAATTAAGTGTAACATCAAATAGTACACATTATGTCCACACATAAAGGCATTATGGAATGATGATGGTAATAATCTGTCCACACACACCAGCTTTCAAATGCTTGCATGCATGGACACCCGCCCACACGCTCACACACACTTACATTGTCAGCCACAGGCACCAGGGCCAGGTTCCTCTGGACTTCATCACTGTTTAGGCTCAGACCCATATAGTCTCCAAGCTCCTCGAGATTCGGGTACAAGCCTAGGAGAATGGAGAGACAGATTGAAGGAAAAGGAGGTAGGTAGGTGAGTGGGGGAGAAGAAAGGGGGTTAGGGGAGCAGATGGAGGGACGGAGAGCAGGTGGGATGGGTGGAGAGAAAGAGACAGGTGGTTGGCAGGGCAGAGGAGAGAGAGAGAGAACAGAGAGGGAAAGGGAACAAGAGTTAACCTAAAGGGTATGCACATTGAATACACTCAACAGAGAAAAATGCAGGAAGAATTGAGCCCAGGTCATTCCTAGGAAAAATCCGAGTGGCTTAATGTCAGTTTAACAACACTGTTTGTTAAGCTGCATGAGTTTATTCTTAAGGCTTCTGGAAGCGCTGTGTGCCTACTTCAAAGAAACATCTGTGAAGGAAGGTGAGCACTTAATAACCCCATACATACATACATATGTATGCCCTCCTTAAGCCCCTACCTCTACTCTACTCAGAGCTTTTACTTAAGCATTTTCCGTAGATTATAACATCAAAGACAGGCTGGTTAGTCTCCATCAGATTGTATGTAGTAAAATGTAGTAAAGTCATAGGTGTGCAATCATTCTGTCAAGGTGATCATATGTAGTTTTTATCTCGGCTACACCTACAGCAGTCTTTATCGCTGATCTCATTCTTTCCTACACGTTTTATTTTATTCACACCGCCCATTACAACTGGGTCATAGTTGAGCCAAGTTGAGCCCTACAGTGGAAGAGTGCTGATAATGAGCAGCCTGTGTTGCAGTGCAGTAAAACTTTCCTGGCATCAATGTGCAGCCCCTTGCTCTGATGGAACGGCCTTAGTTGTCTGCCTTGCTGCCTGCCTCTTTGTCTGTCACTGTCCACTTGTCCTCTTTGTCTTCCTGTCTATCTGTCCCCTGTCTATTTCCCTGCTTGTCTGTATGAACAGTGTTTACCTGTCTATCTTCTTGCCTGCCTGCATGACTGCGTCACTTTTCTGGCAACATGACCCTGTCATTGCCCTTGCGGCACAGCAACAATTACTGCATTATCCTGGCTAGGATAGACACAAGGAAATGTCAGGAAGGTACTCAGAGGTAGGAAAATATGCACAAGCAAAATGAGTAACAAGTGAGATACACACACCTACATGAATATGTACGTCCACCAAGTTGCACCATCCACATACTAGGAAGCAACTTGGTGATTTTCAAACTGCAATGGCTTAGTCAATGCATTAATTAAGTATTTTGTTCAGCAATTCTCTTAGTTACAATACTGTGCTACCACAGCACTTTGGTGTTAACAGATGGAGTCTTTAGAGGCAATGTAGTTTCAGTCACTCCAACCATGCATACCCCCACCCAACCCTCCACCCAAGAACCTAGAAAGTGCTAGAGCACTTGTACAGGAAAAAAAGAGACGAGGAGGTGCATGTAGACCATGATTCATCCCAACCTCCTACACTAGGCCATAACAAATAAATAAATGTGTTTCATTATTAAGACTGCTTAGTCATAATAGTTACTCAGTTGGCTTTCCCCATGTATGTTTTTGTGTTGTGTATTTCATCACAATCTCTCTCATTCTCTCCCACAAATGCCTCCTCCACACCTACCCACATGAGCTAATCCAAAAAACTGTCCTTGGCTAGGGAATGAACTCTGATCCTTTATTCAGGGATAATTAAATACAAGTTCACTGTTCTCGCAGATTGCCCTTAGCCTGACCCCCTCCTTCTCAGAAGTCTATCTAGAGCTAGCTGGGAACCAACCATTGAACTCAAACCCACATTTCAAAGTTACTCAACAATTGAGGGCCTGGACACACAGATTCCTCAGAGAAATTCCACTGGCCGATCAGTATCTGTTCAAAATCAATTAAAGCAAGCATCCACACAAGCAAGATTCTCTTATTGGTTAGGGAGAAATTAATCTTTGTACCTTTGGAAAGTGCTCCAAGTATGGTATTTACAGACAACCAAGTGTTTCAACCGAGTGAAAAAAGAACCTCCATGTCACAACTACAGTACATTGCGTTTTAATGAATGTTTATATGTAATGAAACCCAGAGTATTACAATGCAGTTGTTTTTTTGTTTTTTCACTTGGTTTTTCACACAAGGTGCATAGATATTCCTATATTCCTAAGGCTACATTAGACCAACAAACTGTTACAAACTGAGTTACAACACTTTACTAAACTCAAGCCTCTGGATGAGGGACATGATGAAGGTGGTCCTATCCCCTCGCCAAGGGAGAGAAACACTGGAGCTGCCCTGCTCTGAGGTCTGTATTTCACCTATTAAAATCTTAAGGCAGGACACATAAAATATGACATATCCATGACCCCCAAAACTGCCATTGAATTTTTTTTTCTTCTGGATGAGTTCAAGTTATTTCAGTTAACTGCGTGGGTCTCATGTAGGTTCTAGTGGTTTTAGTGTGTTACTAAAAGTTGGTTTGTGCTCTTATAATCATTATCCCTTCCTCCATGCTCGAAACCCACACGGCTGGCAACATTTCACCACCAAAGCCACACTAAAAGTCAGGGAAAACCCTGAACGCAGGCTGTGTACAAATTGTTTTAATTCTTTCCTTGTCTCGGTTCTTTTTCCAACACCAAAAGTCTAGGAGAGAGGTGAAAGAAAATTTGTGAGAGGAAGAATAAAGTTCAAGGTGTTTAGGCAAACTGAACGCTGCAACCACAGTTTACAGCATTAGTGTATCTGTCCAGGCTGTGGTCCAGCGCTGATGTCAGTCAGGCCGTCCCCTTTCACCTCCTTTCCTGTCTCTCCTCCACACCAGGAGAAGAAACTCCTCCCTTCTCTCCTCTAGCCCACACCCGCCTCCTCGGATCTCTCCCTCCTCCCTCCCTCTCTTCAAACACAACTCCTCCTCTCTCTTTCTCCCGTCCTTCCCCGTCCCAGCACCACTGCTAGAGCCAGTCTCCATGGTGACTCATAGCTAGCTCTGCTGAGGGAAAAACAAAAGACCAAAAGCCCACAGGACTTTGCATCCAAACAGAGAACTAGAAAGAGAAACTGAATGAGTGGGAGAGGGAAAAAAGGGGGAGAGTGAGTGAAAACGAGCAGAAAAAATGTGTTTTCTACTCTCCTCAAGGGCCCCCTGCCCATCTTTTGCCTGCTTTTTATCTTTTGTGGGTGCCTCCTTTGTCTGTCTCTCTCCCTCCTGTGTCTCTCCCTCTACACCAAAATTCCTTGCACCGCTGATGAGACTGGCTTACTGCAGTGTCCCAGCCTACTTTCACACAAACTCAGTAAAAGATAAACCCCTTGGCCAGAAATAAGATGAAAGAGAGAGAGACAGAAAGTCAGAAACAGAGAGGGATAGAGAGAGAGAGATCATAGCTGAGCTAGGGGCCCGTTCCCTCCCCTTATTGTCCGGAGACTCCATAACCCCCTCCTCCTATCCTGGTCCTCTCACTCCACACGTCTTTATCTGTCCTCAATACAGAGCTACCGAGCCCACTCACTGTTCTCCTCCCAAGAATAGACAAGCTCAGAAGGACAAACCCCCCACAGAGTGACATGAAAAAACATCCAGCATAAGAAAAAAAGGGCAAAAGAGAGAGAATGATATGGAGAAAAGGAGGGCAGATACAGGTGAAGGTCTCTGCCTATGTCTATGTCTGTCTATTCTGGTCTGGGCTCTTAAACTTGGAGGCTTCATGAGGCCTGGGACTCACTTGATCCTGGCATCCCAACAGTGGCAGGCTGAGGTTGGTAGGTTGCCTCAGTGATGGCTGGCATTGGGGTGGTGGTCTGGGCAAACTGGGCCTGGGCCTACAATCAAATGAGACACAGCAGTGTATTAGGACTGTACTCGAATGATGGAAAAATTGTGAATACAGTATGAAAGCAGTTGTCATCAGGACTAGAGCTGAACAATTAATCAAAATTAAAAAAAAAAAATCGAAATCGCAATATCCAAAATGGATTTCTAAACAAGCTGTTTTAGTGCGCCAGGTAGTCTTTGGCCCATGAATCAAGTACAATATTGGTGAAAACCTATTCATCATACTCAAACACACTGATATCTTTCTTTAACAAAATCACTATTCTTTAAACAATTTAAAAGTTTAAAAATATGTATGACATGAAAAACGCAATTGCAATATTCTGTCAAAAAAATCACAATTCGTTTTTTGTCAATGTCGCTCAGCCCTAATCAGGACACTATAAAAATAGTGGTAGAAGGTAGAAGAAAAACAGGAAACCTTATTAGGTATGACTGCATGTCTAAACAACCTAACATCCTAGAGAAATCATAATCCTGGGTTGAATAGGTTAAAGCATAAAATGGATCTATATGAATATCAAAATTTGCCAGTATGCTATGCTGGTCCTAGGCAATAAACCTGTCAGTTATCTTGTAACAGTAGGACCAGATAAGTGAGGGTAGGCTACTTCCTCCTCCACCACACGATACCAGACCAGCTATATAATAGCTAGCGTCACATGCAAATATGCCCCTAAGTTCTGGTTTGACAAGGACATTAAACTACTGACTCCCAAAAGAATTGCAATATTGAGAGGTCTGAGCATTTTTAAGTCCCCAGTGATTTGGTTCTTATTTCCTTTGCTTTACAGGCTGGAATTGTGTTTATTCCATGGAAGTGTTGAACATAATACCAGGAAGCATAGGGCCATTGTGGGACCTTACTGATTTCAACAGCATAGGCTATTCTGAGCCTAATTATCTCTAGATAGATGGCTCTGTCTAAATAAATTCATTTTAATACACTCATCTTACCTTGATGACCTTGTCGACCTTCAGGTCCTCGAGGGATGGATACAGGGACATTCTAAGGAGAGAAACAAACAGTTGTGAGTGGAGGACCTTGAGAAAGGGAGGATGCATGACTGTATAAGATAACAACCCAGCTAGATCATGAGACTCCCAGGACTACTGTTAGCATAGTTGTCCTCAAATATTACCTTGTTCATTTCAAGCACTAGGCTACCTTGTGAAATTTTCAGCTACTCAATCTTACAATTGATCATTTCACCCTGGCACTAATCTAAATCCTGGGGTGGCCCATGTGTGTGTGTTGACTGTGCCCCTGCATTGCTGTGAATGACAGACATGGGGACCACAAGACTATAAAGCTCTTAATGAGATTCTTGCTGTTCAATAAAGTCTTTCAAACTAATCCTCGATGATCCCCCTCTCTGTGCGGGAAGGAAGACAAGAGGAATGAGGGTATGTGCAAGTAGGAAGAGGGGGAAAAGAAAGAAACATCTAGCTCTTTTCGTTTCATTCATCCACTCTCTTCACACCCAAAGCTCAACTGCTACAGTAATATACACTGTGCAACTGCAGTAACACATTTTTTCCATGATAGCTGTCAGTTGAAGTTCAAACAAGGACATCTGAAAAACACTTGGGCCTATACAAATAGGTGACTTGCATAAAATACAAGCTGGCACAAAATATAATACTTGAGCCAACATGGAGGGTGGAAATACACAAACAAACACACATGGGCGCACATACACACAGAGAATGTGTAATGGCTCCCAGGTCCCACTGTCTGCCTTCAGGCTTTGCATCTGTTTTAAACCATGATGGTTACGCAAGCCTCAACATGACTTCCCTTGTGCTCCTTCTCTAGTCATTTAAAACAGATACTCAAAAAGTAGCAAACATACTTCACCTTTCATCTACTAACAACACATGCCCAATAACCAAACAGCCTAAACCTAGGACGTCTCCATATAGGGCTGTGGTAGGCTAAAGTAGGTCTAGAATTACTTAATGACAACATAGATCAAATGTAGGATGACTCAACAGATTATCAATGCTTACTGCATCCAAGCTATGCAAGCTAACCTATCCAAGTTGCAGGCTTCTAGTGTGACTGATGACATTGCCAAGCCACATCCAAAGAGCACAAAGACAGAAACACAGAAAAACAAACATCCATGTCCAACATGGTGTCTCATGATTGTAGCAAAGCCATCAAATCAATTGATCTATGGCTGTGGGAAAAACAGGATAGCTGCGCACTCACTTCCTTTACGGGAAGTCAAGTGGCTCAGCAAGAGGCTAATGAGCAACTATCAGTCAACTCACTTTGGCTATATCCATTAGAGAGAGAATGGGAGCAAATTAAAAAGTGAGAGAGAGAAAAAAACAGACACAGTAGACAGAGAAAGGAAAAGATACCGACTGAGCGATAGAGACTTTGGTCATCAGGCAGCATGCAGAGTGGAAAGAGGAAATGAAAGATAAAAGTCAGTCAGCTGACTGAGAGTGAGTATACCGTACAGAACAACAGGGTGAGGCATTCAGTGGAACTGTGACATGTGCCAGACCTGAAGTGAGTGTGACTTCTGTTTGTAAATCAGATTCCTTTTATTCACTTGCATCAATAACCTACACTTTGAATCATGTACACACCTAATCCTCCCATTTCTTCCTATGCATTGTTATTTAACATGAGGACCTTCTGGTTTGGAACAATAATGAAAGTGGTATGTGACTACATCTCAAGCCATGATCTACAGTAACTGACATTGTTACCATTAAAAACACAATTTGATTCCAGTCAAGTCTTTCCAGTCCCTATACTTAAAAAGCATTAAAGAAAAAGCAGAAGCAGCACTGATTTCTAACTGACTGTTTTGTTTTTTTCATCGCACAGACAACTGCGAATCAAGATCACAAGATGTATGATGAACATTGTAACTGACAGAGGAACAGGAAAACAAAGTGAAGAGGTTGACACTGTAATACTGCAGCTGTGACCACAGAGATTATGTCAAAGTCTGCGTCCCCCACGCCCAAATTACACAACACTAACAGAAACCTACTGATAGACACACATACACAAATAGCAGCAATTTGAAAAACCATACTCAAGACAAAAATTGAGACAAAAAAGGCCTATACTCCTACTTTCAAACTGGCACATTTTGTGCTTTTCTAGTACCAGTACCATAATGTCTAGAAGAGTAACAAATGTCACAAATACAACAGTCCATAATGATGTGACACGCACAGTAGTAGGTTATGTGGTCAAACATTCATTCTCGCACTTGTAGGCGAAAACTGGAATGAGTCCCGAATATAAGCAAATCATTCGGACCGCAATCACATTACTGCGAGATCCGACTCTCACAGACACTCAAGCCACTACTCTATCTGCTATTCTCAGTCCTCACAAACAAGTGCATCATTGTGTTCCTGGACACAGAGGCACTTTAATACCATCCAGTGTTTGCTTTTCAGCTGTGTTTGTTTGTTTTTTATTCCTCCCTCATTCAGACTCACAGGCTGGAGTTATAACTGAATAAGCTTGGGAAAAATGTGTGTTTGGGCAGCTCTTGTAATGACATAACCTAATCCTTGAGCTAGTCCCTTTTACATTTGCAGTTCAACTGAATTGGGCAAGTGAAGCTCTTTGAAATTTGCAGGGAAAATTCCTACATCGGCATGAATGGATAAACAAACAGGCAGCGGAAATAGGGCCGTACAAAGCTTGATGAGTATTCCTTAAACGCATTACTGTACTAAGAATAGTTCAACTGACAGAAAGATGCTCACATTATTATTATTGCATTCACTGGTTTTCAGTCTAACAGTATTTTGCAATCCAATTGCTTGGTGGAAAGGAAAGGGGGCTAACTTCAGTAAGCCTGAACGAATTGGTTAGATACATGAAGAATGTGGTCCCCTTGGCAACTTATTCCGGTCTATTGACATGGCTGGGAAAGGGACAGAGGGAGGGAGGGGGGAGGAGAAGGAAGAAGACTGACAACGGTAAGGAAACACAGAGGTCTGTACTGCTTTGAACTGGCCCACACCCTTTGTACTGTACCCCACACTGGGGTCACAATATGCACGTTATGGACAGACAACATATTTCATTTACAAATTAAGTACTTTTTTTTAAACATATGACTGCATGGGGAAACCACTTGGCTCAGAGATAATCGTGTAGGGTTTAACTAGCTATGATTCGGGCTGAGAACACCCCCTCCTTCATTCCCCTAACTCCACAATAGATTAGCCCTTTCCTTGGTCTGATATTGAGGCATATGTTTGTGTATAATGTTAAGTGATGAACTTCTGTTGTGTCAGTATCATGTGCGACATCAGGAAATACCTGACTGACTGGGTCAGCTAACGTATTATTACCACAGTCATTAAAAATTAACCAACCTAACACTGCTAACTTAGCTGGATCAAGAAGCCGCAGGCAAATCTTTTATTTATAATCAATAGCAGCAAATACTTAGTTTCGCCGGTGAATTTGAAAACATTTCAAGTTATCTGACTAAATAGGAAACTAGCTAAGTAGCTAAGCTATCAAGTCTTTGTTCGTAAATCATAGACACACAACATCAACACAGCAGGAAAGCAAAAAGCTAACGTTAGCCATAACGTTAGCTTGCTAGGTAAACGAACGCTAGCTTGCTTGATGTAGCGTTGGTTTCGTACAACGGTTTGCTAGGTTAGTTAACGTTAGAGACAGTCTCACCTTTAATGCCTTGGTTGTAAAATCAGCTAAAACACTTCTAGTAAGTCCCACGGAATCTCAGACACCAGCACACTTCTTTATTTTTGTCTTTTTCTCTCTTCGTCGGTCTGGAACCTCGTCGTTGACGACACCACTGTCAGTGATGCGAAGGGGAATTCTGGAGTGAAGTCACCGCTGGCTTCCTGGTCGTCCAAACACGTCAATCAACGCTGACGTTCAAAGCCACGCCTCCTATTGGTCACATGAACATTAGTCATCATGACCATTACTTTCAGCAGAGAAGTCTCTCTAAGGTTGCAGTGATACAGAAAGCACTGGTACAGGTAGCCTACAGTAGGGTAAAGGGTTAGGGTAAAGTAGACCAGGCCCTCAAGTCTCTGTGGAAATGCTCAGCCCCCTGCTCAGTATCCCCCATACAAAAAGAACAATAGTAACCCCATACTAAACTTCAGAAGGATACTATACACATACTCAGCAAAACTAGTCCCCAGAGGAAATTTACAGTGAAACCATACCATAAAAATAGCATAAAGTATAATATGTTCACTATAAACTGCACACTGACCCATTATACTGTAAGGGCCATCTGACAGCTTGTCAAAAATTGGGACTGTATTCAGAGAATCTCAGAAGTTATGGCCCCAGACCAGCACCCAACTGTTATTATTTTGTCTTCATACTGGAACTTTTGTACAGTGGGGTACTGATTCAGAGCTACAGAATTTAATATTCTTGGACCATATAATATTAATATTAAATTGTTTCGGCACAGGTCCCAGGCTCACAAATACTACTGTCATTATGTGGGAACCCTCCAGTGATCAGATGGTCTGTGGCCCATTTGGAATCCTGACCCATTGCCTTAAACTGATGACTGGCTCTCACTTCTCATGACCCATTCAATATACTGTACATACAAAAGAAACAGTGATGCTTGTTTTACCTTTTGTGAACCAGTCTCATTATCAGTCTTGATTTGATGATTTCTCATCAGAGAAAAAAGTTGGAAAAATATGTGATAGGGTGAATTTTGAACTTTGGGCTTATTTGACTTTTTATGTTTGGCTTTGAAGAGAGTCCAAGCCAAAGAGAGACGTTCATAGTGCAAATGGAAAGAACATGGCTTCAAATCTTGCTTGTTGGGGTACCTCAAGAGGCGGTAGGCCTGTTAGCAGGATCTCTCTTCAAATCAAATGTGTTTAATTTGCATGTGACAAAAACTTTTCAAATATTTTGGTGTCTCATAAATACAGGCACATGATGATGTATGACATCTTCAAATAATCAATCAATCAAAATGTGGAAAGCCATAAGGCACATGTTTCACAAGTCAGCATGGTGCAATGTGGAGTAAATATGAAGACATTTTCCAAAAGCAGGTGGAGAGCACTTTATTGCAACGGCACATTTTAAATATGTCATCATTGGTTTAGCCTGCATACAGTAACGTATCAGCACATAACTAGACAGTACAGAGGTGGACCGCCGCCATACCAATTGCTGCTCGGCCAATATGTAACATCAGCAGCCGTGGTCCGTATCTGACAGCCAGGCCAGCGTATTCCTTGTTTTCATTTAAACTCCATTTAAAACTATTTATTTGTGATACAAAACCACTAGGATGCCTGACTGTGTGTCAGCATTCTTTCTACCACAACATAGAGTTCAGTTAGGCAGTGTGGTACTTTACTAATGACACTGACAAAAAAAAACACAAACAGTTATCATCACAGGTTATACAGTAGCTTTGTCGATTCTCGGAGATAGAAAGTTGGCATCTGAAAAATAGATAATGGAAGTTGTTACAGAAAATAAGGTTGGGGGAGGTCACAATTGGATTGATTCCTCAACCCCCTTTTGTAAATTTCAAGCATTTCCCTTTTTCTAAGAAAAGCATAACAAATTCCAATTGATGTGCGTCACCGCAGTTCCTATCTTTGCACTGTTCAACCTGTTTATGGCTTTAAATGGGGTTTAAAGATTTGACTGGATGAAAAGGCAATAATAAAGCAAGTTAAATGCAAAGCTTTCAACATGTACAGACTAGGGGTTCCATCAGGCCTAGATCATGCAGACGGGGCAAGGTAGTAACCATGTGTCTCGTGAGAATATTTAGGCACACATATTGGATAGAACTATCTACAACTGTGACTGGTTCTCCTCTGTGCCAATTGCTCCTCTCTAGCTCATACTAAAGTTAACAATTAAAATAAAAAAAAGAAAACACAGCATCACTATCTAGAGGGGGACATTTTATGTATCAAACAAAGTTCCTGTGTTGCACCATTAAGGCCTTCCATGACTTGACATTTCACTACACGTATGCCACTGAATTCAACACTAAGCCCTACGTCTCTAATATAAACTCGTTTCACTTTTTCTGATTTTCAGCCGGGAGGGGTTTAGATACAAACATGTGCTTTTCATATTCTTTTGTACACTTTTTTGTTTCTCAGTTACTATAACAAGCACCAGCCCTCTAAAATTATAATATCAGTTACGCATTGACTCTTTAACAGATGAATGTTGCTGCTAGTAGTTCATTGGTATTTTGTATTACTCATCATAACCATGCACAACCAACATTTCACAAAAACAAAGCAAAGTGTAAAGCACAATTCAAAAAAATCAAGATTAAGAACATGGAGGTTTGTAAGGTTATGGCCCATAGATTTTTTAAGAGGAAGATTATGATGGAAAAAATATACGTAGATAATTCAGTCACTGAGACAAAATAACACAAATTTTTATAGTTGGATAAAATAATGACCATAAAGGTAGTGGAACTATTAACTCAAGCCTCTTATAGAATCAAGTGCAGACTCTCCTAGCTTCTCTCCAAGTCACCCAGGTAGGAAGTCACCTGCGAAGACACAATAAAAGGGAAGATGTAGGATTAGTCACAAATAACAGGGTGTCATGGTGGACCAAAGTGCTTTGTTACTGACTACTCTGACTTTTTGGGAGTTTACCCAATATGTGACGCGAGGATTGGAATGTCTGTGTCTCCAGTAGATAGCTCTGTCCGATGCGCATGCTAACACTTCAGCATACATGTTAAGTAATCGTTGGCGACTAGCGTTTTCCTAAAAGTGGGAAAATGAGAACTTGTAGCAGCATTAAGGCTGAATGGTTAGTTCATTTTGAAATTGAAATCATTTTGGAATTGATAAATTAGACTTAAAATTTGACTAAACGAATGGCAGAAGGTCTCTCCTTCCTGCGAGACTAACTGGTTTAGTTTACACATGAAGTGAGTGAGGTTCGCTAACAGCTAGTTTAAGTAATGAAGAAGATTGAGATTCTGTTTTCAGAAGTTAACCAGTCAACCAATAAAAAACAATACAAAGTTTGGGTTACTAAAGGTTTATCTTCATACTTTGGATAATGCTAATTGCTCATGATTAGCCTACTTACTGTATGCTAAAGTGTTAGCATGCCAAATTGCAGAAGTGTGTCAACACACGTAAACACAGCAACCGATATCGGCAGATCAAAAATGTAAATGATCAGTTAGATTCACACTAATAGAATGAACCATACTTACGAAAAGCAAGAAATATCTGCTGTAGCTAATTTGTGGTTAATTTTAAATTCATAAAAACAAATGATTTTGGATGTAGGCATTACAACATGTAAAACACCTAAAGAACGCTTTCACGCCGAAGCAACAAAATCCCGTTCTTCCTCTTCTTCCAGTGTGACTTGAACGCAGCAGAAAACCAGCGGCAAGCAAAGTTAACAATTAAGTGTGTGAGCAGCGATAAAAAAGTATCAAAGGGACGATTAAAACTGAAATGTCATGATAACTGTTCGATCACAGTTTTTTTTTAAGACGTGTGGAACTGCAGCGCGAGTGCTATTGTGCTGAAAGGATGTGTTTTAATCGCTTTTTGGGTTCAACTGTTGGAGAGCGTGTTTGCTCTGTGGGTGTGTGTTGGCGAGCAAATGGAGGAACGAAAAGCTCTACAGTGAAGTAAGCGAAAAAAATTTGAATGCAATCAATCGTCATAATGGCAAAAACTCAGAAAATAAGGCCTGAGTCGAGTTGAGTTTGTCATTCCACTTTTTTCTCTATCTGACGTGTACAAACAAAGGCCGACTGATGACTTCTTATTGTTGCTGGACAGCAGGCACCTGGGGGCTTTGTGCTAAACTAAACAGAAGCACTCTTAACAAACACTCTCGCAGCTAAAAAGTAAAACAGACGACTTACATAAAATAACAAACAGGCCGTGGATAGGTTTCACTCCAAGCTCAGCAGCTCAACGTCGAAGATGAGGGTGGCGTTAGGAGGGATGATGCCCGGGTGGCCCTTATTCCCATAAGCAAAGTCAGGTGAACAGGTCAGCTTGGCCCTCTGACCGACACTCATCTGGAGGATGCAGGAGAAGAGGCGGAGGACGCAAACACAGGAGGAGAGAGAGAGAAACAATAGAGGTCATGTAAAATAGCCAGTCTGCCCTGTGACTGCGGTTAATTGGATCTTAATGCAGTCTATATTTCAGTTTAATGCATCAAGCTGGACAATAAAACCACGGGGCGCCAGACAGCGAAAACATCTCGCCGATTAATGGCGCTACATTATTTCTTCATCTAATTTCTAGTGCGTCCATGCTTTAGTGCGATTATAGAGCTGCATCCGTGCCACATAGGCCCACTGTTTGCAGTGTTAATGGAAACCTTGGTGAATGTGGAAATTAGATAATGGAACCATGTCAACAAATGAATGTATTTAAGCTGATGAACTAACTACATAACAAACAGCAAATGCATTTTCTGTCTTGCATTGCAAATTATTGCTCCCTCTGCATCATTCCGGTGTCCATCTGAGCCTATGGGTTTTATAAATACACTGTAAAAAGGTTAAGCTATTAGTTATTGTGGTGACAACACTGTATGACATGTAATGTATTACATACTCCGAGGGGCTGAATGGGTGCAGCTTTTAGAGTTAGTGTGGGACAGATGGACGGCAGAACAACAGCTGTGTATTGCTCTATTAACACAATTTGCTTATCAATTCACAAAACTACACATTTCATTTCCAAGTTGTGGTACATTAGCTCTAAAAGGCTGTCGATTTTGTCTTCAATAATCCTGCATAATATAGGATATGCGCAGTGTGCTTCCCCTCCTCCAGCCCACCTGCACTACGCCTTCTTCCCAGCCTCGGATCACCTCCTGCTTGCCGATCTTGAACCTGAAGGGCTTGTCCCTGTCGCGGGACGAGTCAAACTTACGTCCGTCTGTAAGGGAACCTGAGGGGAGGGAGATGGGATGGGTGGGGGTGGGGGGCGGTGAGAGAGAAAAAAAAGTTAGAGTGAAGCAGCAGACGTTTATAAGCCTCGTTCTGCGGGTGAAAGGAAACACCTCAGGAAACAACATCAACACCTGCATGAGCCCCATATCCAGCCACAACCTCCAAACGCCTGTGCAATATTGCAATGATCTATCTAACAGACTGATAGCAGTATGGTGGGAAAATGCTGGCTTTCTGCGGCAACTGTGTCTGAAGCGGTATTAATACCAGCTCAGAAACAAAATAAGCATCGAAAACAAATATATGTGCTGAGCTTGTGTGACAACCATCTTCCCTGCTGTGTGTATATTGAGAGCGCAAATGAAGGGATTCCAAGGATCTCCGAAATAGCCGCTGCAGCTGTCTCCGGGGTGGGAGGCAGTCTGACAGTCAGGGAAACGCAAGCATCAATCCACAGAATGGCACCCACTCTAAGACTATTTATGACAGCGCTATTACCGTTATTAGCGCCAATAAGACTGCCTATGTGTGGTGGTTTGGTGTGTGTGTTTGTGGTGTGATATGATGGCAGAGTGTGTGCGTGTGTGGGTATCTGAAATGTGGTCTGGTGTGTGTGTGTGTTGTGTGGGAGGAGGTAATCTGCGCTGTTGTTGGGCACATCAGGGGGCGACTGGCAAGATATAGATTGTAATCCAGGCGGTGGAGTGGGTGGTGTGATTCAATGACCACGTCCTCTGGATGTCTAGATGGCAGCCTAATAGAATTATCTGTAAGAGCTGAAAGGTCCTATCAAAGTATCAGCAACATACTGCACACTGCATTTCCCCCTTCTCACCGCTCAACAGCACAAACAGTGCAGAAATGTTCAGACAGCAAAGATTTCCTGCAGACAGGACCTCGGCAAAGGCGTGTTTTGATCTTAATTTGGACCCTCCACATAAAAAAAAATGGCTTTTTTATAATGGAATATCCTGTTTCAAGTCGCATTTCAAGGCTGACAGGAAGGGAGACCGCCCGGAGAGGAAATCCTGTAGCTGCTGTGATAAAGAAAAAACCAGTAACGCAGGCTGATCTTTCTCATGCCTAAAAAACACTACACTGTGCATAGGCACGAATCCGGCTGTTATTTCAAGTTACATAATCTTAAACCAAAGAGGCTTGTGTTACAGGCTGAGTTATGTCTGTCTTACCAGGCGAGCAGGCGGACTGACAGCTTTGCCAATTTGAGAACATAGCAGCCTAATAAATAGCACACAGGGATGCAAAAGCCACCTGAATGCCATTTTGTTGTTTTATTCATTGATTTTTTTTTACTGGTGGTGAAAATCCTAGAACACCCTTATGGCGAAATGAAATAATAATTCTACAATACATTTTAGTACAGTAAAAAAAACTATAGGTTTCAATAGGAATATTATATACAGTAGATACCATCAAGTATAGTAAGGTTACCATAAACTCACTATTTTGTACCACAGACACACTACACACCACTATAGAAATATTATAGGAATATTATAGAGACACCATAGGAGATGCCATCAAGTATGATATGGTTACTATAAACTCAATATTGAGTATCACATACTGTACACCCCTATAGGGAATTACAGTGACTATAAACTCACTTTTGTGTAGCATGTACACACTATAAGTCCCTGTATGAATATTATAGGAATATTATGGTGATTTTGTTATTATTGCGGTCGCCCAGACGGTTATAATCCGCTCAGCTAAACGCCACCAATCTCCCACCCCCCAAACTCCAACAAAGACGGGAAAGCGGTGGAAATCAGACGGGATTTAAAACCCCCGTCGCTGTCTGGGTCTGTCTGTCTGTCTGTCTGCCTGTCTGTCTGCCTGTCTGTCTGCCTGCCTGTCTGTCCGTCTGGGCCTCTGAATGAACCCTGCGGCGGAATCCGTCTGCTACTCTTCTTTCTTATTTTTTTTTATCTCGCAGACAAGACAAATGTAGCCTATAATATTATCCACCGATGTTGACGAGACTATAATAGACCGCTTGGCCAAAACTGGAGCGCGTTATTTTACGCAGCGATAATTCCAGCGTACTTTGAGTGAGGCTACGACTGCTGGAATGATCATTATAGCTACATGTGATTGCTGAATATCGATTCGCATGGGATCCAAATGGGACTCCAGTGAATGAAAATGTGGCGATGGGGTTAATTTTTTATGCAGCCGAGTCCGGTGACAGAGATGCAGTGAAAAATCACTATAATATTCCTATAATACTCCTAGAGGGATTTATAATGTGTCGGTGGTGCACAATAGTGAGTTACAGTGACCTTATCGTACTTTATGGTATTTTCTTTATCTCTTATGGTATCACTATAGTATTCCTATAATATTCCTATAGGAATTTATAGTTTTGCTGTGCTACTTGTATAGTATCATGATTCAATTCACTACAGGATTAATGTTACCATAGTTATTTTTTGTAAGGGTGTAGGAGACAGCAGGCGACCCCACAGCAGTCACTTCACTTGTATGCGGCCTTGAGTAGAAATATGAATCAACCATACGAGAAACATAAATCCGCAGAATTTGGCTGTGCATGCAGCGGGGGAAGGGGGGGCATGATCTAGTAGACTATACCAAGTTTCTTATTTAAAACTCACCAACATAATGCACCACACACGTCTGTCCTTTTTTGGGGAAAGTCCTTCCTGTGGAGGAAGCAAAAAGGCGCTTGATATAACGGGCATACGACGCAAGGCGGTGTTTTCTGCGGCTGAGATAAATAAGAGTGAACATCAATCCACACCAAGTAATGAACCAAACACATTTCTTTCTTTCTTTTTTGCAATCGCTTTACCGTCGCCTGGGGTTATGGTCTCGATTTCGACTCCCATTTCGCTGTGTGTTTTGGAGCTGTCCCTCCACCCGGGCAAGACTCTTCCCGCAGTCTGTCTGCTCTTCCAGCGGATGTTCTCAGCTGTCTCTCTCTCTCTCTGCAGGCACGCTAGCGTCAAGCTACACACAAAGTGCAATACGGCTTCCGCTCAAAACCTTCAAAATAAAATCCGTTTACGAGGCTTTCAGGTCGCGCCCTCTGGCGGCCATACTGGAGGTCCACAGCATTTACCAACAACATCCATGATGAGGGGATTGCATACTTTTCTAAACTTACAACTTAGACGGCCATCGCAATAGTATCTACATACATTGAATAGGTATGGTTAATTTCTGTGCTGTTTTTGGCTGGTAAGTGATAATTTCATCATTTTTAGGCCTATTTGGTTTTGTGTTTCAATAGTGTTAGCATGTTAGCTAGCTATACCTTAGTACCAGCTTTGTTAACAAATCTGATTTGCAGGATAGCTTAAAGTCCCTGGTCCCTATGTACAGAATATTTGCCTCATTATATTATACTCATTTATGAGTAAGTTACCATAGTATGTCTCTAGATAAACGACACCATCGCAGTGAAGACTGGTTAATGCTATGTGTTGCTCTCTGTGTAGCAATTTTGACAAATTTTACGCTTTTATTGTGAAAGCAAAATCGCCGTACTTCCGGCGTTCCTCTAACTTTCTGTGACTGGCTTGACGCAGCTGGCAGGCAGCGTGTACCATGTGATATCGTGCGCAAAGCTGTCTGTGTGTGTGTGTGTGTGTGTGTGTGTGTTGGGTGGGGGTGTGCTACTCCAATGAGTACAAAAAAAAAAAAACACCACCAACTCCTCTCATTGATTCATTCTCAGACTTTTGCTTATGAAATATTTATTTTAAATATAACATTTGACTGCACAAAAAAGCCTAGTGGGATACACAGACTATAGTACACTACACTTTATTCTCGGCAGAAGTCCCATCCCATACAGAACGAGGCAGGCAGGCAGACAGCAAGACAAATATAAATAGAGAAGGGGGAGCGGTGTCAGAGAAAAGCACTGAGAAATGCGGCTAATTTAAGTGAACAGCTCTGATCAAACTGTCCAGCTGTCCTAATGTCCAATCAGAGACTCAGCAGCATCTCCATGCTGTGTGTCTCTGTTCACATCACTAGGATGAAACTGTATCCATAGCAACACCAGCATCGTCCTTCCTGTGGAAACCAACAACAAAAACAACAACAACTGCTTATTTATCCTGTCTATGACATTACCCATTATTGGATATATCATGGTCCGCAGTCTAACATTATCCACTGGCAGAATGATGAAATATCAGGAAATAAAGCATTGTTAGGAAAGTTTTAAAAAGCGTGTAACAACTGTGGACAGCAAATGCTCTAATCAGGGCTACGCTAAGTAAAGCCTGGGCACAAGAAAACATGTGACTTATGGGTACTGTTTATGAGTATAAGTAGTTCTATTCTATTGTATTCTATTCTATTCTAGTCTAGTCTCGTCTATGTCTATTTAGGCCCACACAGCACTACATTTACATAAATAGTAGCCTACAACAGACCCACATGAATACAGAATGAACTCAACCCCATCTAAACTTCAGTTTACCAGGATAAATAGGCAGAATACTTGCAAAATGGCTACTCACACTGCTTTGTACAAATTCCTCTGTATCTGCTGGCGTCTCTTCTCGTTGATGGGGTACAAACAGAAGAGCAGAATCCCAGTGAAAAGCAGAACGATGGGAACAGGAGCTATCAGGACCCGCAGGGCCGTGATTACTGCTGGCGGGTGTCTGCAAGCCCCTGGCTTATACCCAACAAAACTGAGGGCGAGCAGGCACAAAGAAATGACAAGCAGTTTGACAGAAACAACCTTTTCACAAGTTACACAGAATACAATTGCCTGATTGTGTTGTATGTACTTTGTGTATCCTGTGTACTTTTTTGGAAAGCTGTGTGTAACTCACTGCAGCACCAAGGTGGATAATCCAATAGACAGCCCTCCTACAAACTTATTGAAGAAGACGAAGCAGGAGTAGAAGACAGGCTCCAGGTCTTTACTGCTGGGGTTCTTCAACTTGAAGTCATCCACCACGTCTGGGAGCATAGACCTGCAGAAACACAGCTAGACAGGTAACCGACTGCAAAAAGACAGACTAGAAGGCAGACGGAGAGAGAGAGGGAGAGGAAAAGTGGCATACAGACAGACAGGGAAGCAGACAGGAAGGAGACAGAGAGGGAGGCAGAAAGACAGATATGGGGACATATGAAAAGTAAGGAAGGAGCCCAGGCAGGATGTAGTGTTATCACTTATAAAAAAAAAAATCATGTGTGCCAAAGCACTTTAATTGCATCAGATGTTCTCTTTCATCCTCTCCAAGACACGACAACATAATGTAGCAGTAAGCAGAAAGGATTTCGGTTTCTCTAACTTGGAGAGAGCAGTCGACGATTTCGAGATTTTGATTTTCTAATTTTCTTCATGACTCATCAAACCATCTGGAATCACTGCTCAATAGTTGTCGGGGGTGTTATGCTGGGGTCATTATACAAAGAACGGATAATTGGCTGTAAGTGTAAGTGCGCGTGTGTGAGTGTGAGTGTGTGTGGGCGGGTGTGCATGGCCAAGTCTCTGGGGATAAATGTTACAACGCAGAATACTGAAACCAAATTTTGGCAGTAACAATTTTTTTTTTATGTCATTAGTCTTGGTTCCACATCTCTGAGCACACACAATACTGTTGTGTTGTTTTTGTTTTTTTTGTCATATCTGTTAGTCATTTGCATTGCAAAGAAACTCTGCCACTCAGATGCCTGTACAGGCTGCATACATGTTAGTATAGCATTGCCATATCATGCAGTAGTTTACAACACTGATTACCAATTATGAGAATATGAAATATAGGAAGAACCACACAAAGAGGATGTTTTCTCCTTACTGGAAACCACAGTGAAGACAAGTGACCCCTGGCTTCTTGAGAAAAGACACAGCATGCTAACTAAGGCAGTCACCAAGTGTGATGTGTTGGCCTGGCCTAGCAACAGAACAACTAATAAAGCCAACAAATATCAGCAGAGATCCATGAAGTCTATCCACAGTTTGCTACAATCATAATAGAGAGAATAGATGAGTAGGAGGTAGAAACATAAGATATGAAAGTGAATGCCTAAATCTGAGGATTCTGTGACACATACTTGCATGCACATGTAGGGATGTGCGTACACATTGTGTGCAAGCTTACAAAAACATGTGCATGTACAAAGATACATGCATGCACACAGGCACAGATAAACGGTGCAATACCAACAAAATTCTACACAACCAGTACCTGCAGTGTGTACCTAGCGTCAGACCAACACCTGTAAGATCTGACCAAACCTCGAAAATGATGCATTTACATAGACTTACAGTGGAGCCACAGGCATTGGACACATGTAGCATAGCTGTAAAGTTGGCGTAATGTCTTTCATTTAGGTGTTGTGTAAATTTAGCATTCAGGTAGCTTTGGCTTAGAGTGTAAATGATGTCTGTGCTGCACCTATGCTACAGTAAATTTATTATGTACGCATTCATGTGTTTATATGTTAGAGAATATGGCTACTTTTATAGTTATCTGTGTATTAACGTCTGCATGTGTGCAATCAAAGTATAAAGTGTGTGTAAAAATACACAAAAATATACAGATTGTTCAGCCTGGGGATGCATTAGAGAAGGGCGTCCCATCCCCCTCTGACTGAGAGGCTGCAGATTCACCCTATTTGCCCATATTACAATCTAGAGTTAGGTATGGTCACCGGTGGGAAAACTCTTCTGCCCACAGAAAGTGACAAATCGAAACTTCAGAGCAACATACAAAACTGTCTCCTAAACAGCAGTGAGCGAGCACATCGTCCAGGGAAAGCTGGACTCACCAACTTTAGATCTTCTGTCTCTCTTGTGTCTTTGCTATCCTTTGGTATAAAGCATCACAGACCGGCCTGGTTAATGACATGTAAACATGTTACATGATTTCTGGGTATTGAAGTTCTCAGTTTTCAAACAGTCACCTCTCTCACTACCACCTGGAGCTGCCGACGTGTAAAGTCGCCTTGTGCAGCTGTAAGTTATTAGCCAACTGTAATTCAATGGAACACACTGTTTGGTGAACAGATCCCTCAAGTGGACAAACGTGGGAATTAAAAAGTGGATGCTTCTCTTCAAAAGAAAGGCTATTCATTGTACTGATGCCATTGCCTGTGGCTGGGTTCAAAGGTCCTATAATTACAAATGAATTATCCTATTTTTTTTTAAATTTCAGCTTGGCACAAAATACAGCCTAACAAATGTATGAATCTGTTTTCATAATTATTATGGGGATCAAACAATACAATGCTGGTTTTGAACAAACACAATGAGCACACTGCTGGATAGGCTGCTATAGCTTTTATGTGCTGGATTTTCTCGACAGTTGCTTTCATACTGCTTGGCCACTTTCTCCAGAATAAGAGAATGACTGTGAGTACCCCTCTGCTGCACCTCCTTACCTGTCTGGTCATGAGAGAACTTACAGTCTCATTTGGTGAGTCACATGAGTCACAAACAAGATGTGTATGTGTGTGTGTGTGTGTGTGAATGTGCACTCCTTCAGCACCATGCTGTGTGTGTCAAAAATTATTTGGGGTGTTGTTTTCTTTTAGCAAGCCCGTGTCATCATTTGATGCATCATTGTTGACAACACTGATGGAAGTGGGTGCAGCTTGTTGTGCGTTTTCCCTGCACCGATGATATATAGCCTATATATTTTACTAAGTGAGTTATATACTGTACCTTCCCTATTGCTTTGCACATGTCGCAGGTCTGGTTTACTCGCTCATTTACGCATCAACGTTCTCAGCAAATTATTGGTTAGGCCATTGTGTTCGCTATATTATTTGATTGTTTTACCTCACCTTTGGACTCACTTGAGGCTTGGGGCATTTGGCCATGGTTTACCACTGTGTAGATTTCCCCACAATATATAAACACATTATGTGCTTTCTTATGCGCTACAGGCAGGTAGTATAGTGTGCCATATGAGGACAGATATCAATTTATATATAACATGGGTATCGCATCTTAGGGCAGTTAGTCAAGTGTAGTGCAAACGCACCACGTAGGCGTTGCAGGTACTGGCTCTTTAGAATTTTGGCGTAATTTTGATCATATATGGACACACACACACACACACACACACACACACTCACCAGGGCAGCAGGAAGAGCACTGCCAGACTGAACCCTCCAATGATGACCATGAAGATGAAAATAGGAAGACTGTTGCCAGCATAAACAATGGCTGCCATTGCTGGAGCAAACATCTGAAACATGGACTGTAACTGTAAAAGCACTTTACAAATAAAGTTTCATTATTGCTCTATATCGTGATGCATATCAGCTTATAGTAAGCATCCTCCTGTTGAAGTTAAACTCACAGAGAGGCCAATGTAGAGTGTGGTCTTCTTCCCCAGCCTACACAGCAGAATCTGCCACAACGGGATAGACAGTGTAGCTGCTGTCTGAACAAGAAGAGAAAGAGACAATTAAGACAGACTCTTTGAGTTACTGATAGGGATCGGACGATATATCGAAACTCAATATATCGCAATACAAAAATATGACAATATGTATCGTGGGGCAGAAAAATGATATTAGTGATATTAAATTCATTTTATTCTGCTGTATGTCTGCTGTGAGACAGCTTGATCATCACAATTTCACAAGCTCTCCATCCAAATTATATTATTTACACTTTGTAATGACATTTTAAAACTGTTGTTTACGTTCTAGCAAACCAATGTCATCGCTAGAAAGATTTGTGGCTCAGAAATAAACATAATTCTGCACAGCCAGACTTTGTTGTCACTGAACATTTCTTTATTACATCGTATCGTGGTTGTATTGAATCGTGAACCCCATAACGTGTATTGAATTGTATTGTGAGATAGACATATCATCCCATCCCTAGTTACTGACATGAATGAGATCACTTGAAACTCTGATAGTGTATAGAGTCTCTATACAGTGATGATTCTAGTACTGATATAGCGTATTTCAGAAAGGAATTAGGTCATAGATTGTAGTAGTAGATTATACCTAGTAATTTTGCAATATTTTAAGAAAAGTTTTTGTTTGATTGATTGATTGATTGATTGATTGATTGATTGGAGGTAAAAGGCGAGATTTTGGCAACATCTTTTGTGCTAAGCGGTCATTGCTGTGGTATTATCGCACTGCACTTCCCAGAGATCAGTGTGGGCAGTATTGTGACGACTTTTTCCTTGGATTTTCTGTTGATGAAGTTTGATTTTCTGTAGGTGGCGCTCTTTTCTTTGTCTGTTCAGTCATGGTGGCTATCACTGCTCATGCTAACTACCCAGTTCTTCTTCTGTTCATTCCAAACAAATGGGAAACTTAAAAAGCATCACTTCCTGCGCGACACAGAATTTTTCCCAATTAAGATCCACCAGACACCGGGTGATTAGAACGGCAAATGTTAAGGAGCGCCTCTCCAAAGGGTTAAGGAGCGAAACATCTATGAGTTGTGAACCTCGGCTGATGACCCTGCAGCTGGCCCCTCCTTAGGTACTGTCGGAGGTGCATCAGGCAGCAATGCCAAGCAGGCAGCAACACCTGTCTGTACTCTTGATTAGTCTGATTGCTAGACTCCTGGATGTCCCAAACTTCCTGATGTGTGGTGAGGTACAGTGCATGTCTGCAGTTGTTCAGACCTGTTTACTGTTAATGTAGCAAGTAATTTGCCTAAAATATGATAAGAATGGTATGTAGGTGTGGATAGTGACCACATTACAGAGGTGTCATCAGTGTGTATTGTGCCACTCACCATCGTCGCAAGAATAATGTATTGTAAATAAGGCCCCAGGCTTGTAGCATAGGTACAGAATAAGGCCATGTTCCCCTGTGCCATCTACATACAAGATGTCACAGGACGAGAGGAGAGGCGAGGCGAGGAGAGGAGAGGAGAGGAGAGGCAAGGCGAGGCAGTGGTTATCTTTAAGGCAAAAGAACTGTTTACAGGCAAGTTAAGAGAATTATTAAACTTATTTCAGTAATCAAACACCTATCCACACATAGCAACCCTTACCTGAAAAGCAAGTGAGGAGAAAAGAAAGCCAAAGATCAGTCTGACATAAGGAGTGTGTCTCATCACCATTTTCACACCAGTCAGATAGGGCATTTGGATCCTGTCCAGAGTACTAAGAGGAGCTGGAGAGGGGGCAAAGGAGAAGAAAGTGGGATCACTGAACTCATTGGCCAACTTCTTTAGTAGTGTACACTGTTAGAAGAAAGTGTTTTGAAACCCAAAAAGTGGTGGCAACTCTGCTGCCACCATTATAGGGGAGTTAAAACCCTGTTTACACTGGTGTATCAAGACAACATTTAGTGTTATAAAACACCCTCTTGTGACTGTTTTGAGATCCGAAAATGGCGCTTTGAAGCACTCAGGTCACAGAGTTTTCAAACCTGATATGGAGCATGGATACACCAATGAGATAAGTGTTTTGAAACACATTTCAGAGATTCAAACTCTTTTATTCAAGGATTGGAGACACCCCTGATTAGAGACTTCACGGTGTTTCGAGGTCTGTAAAACCTGGAACTCTAAAACCTAGTAAGGTGTTTCGAGAGCGTATTTTCCTCAACTCCAAACACCACTTAGCTGTTTTGTTGCCTTACTTTCATGGACTGAAAACACCACTACAGTGTTTTAATAAATGTAAATGTTTATATGCTTAGTTGAAAAGGGAAACTATTTACAATGGTTGAGTTATCTATAGTTAAACAACTTAAGTACGACTTAAAGTCGACTTAAACGACTCAATACCAACTTAAATCCTACACAAATGGGTAGCCCCCAGCACCAAAAATGAAAAAATAGGAATGGGTGTATACTGCTCCCTCTTTAATTGACTGACAACTATTGACACATTGATTTGGCAGGCAAGTACGTGTTTTTAATTGCGTTGTATTTTATGTCTATAACAGTTTTGTTGACATTAGTAATATTTGAAAACAATACAGTAAAACAGGCCCATGTGATATACTATGGGTTAGAAGGCCTTGTTCTCCATCTACAAATTAAGCTATTCAAGAATGTAAGCGAAAATTTCCCAAAATTTATATGGCCAAAAAATCCAGATTGGAAATTTGATTGGTAATTGAAACTGAAATATTTGGATCAGTGGTCAAATCTATCTCATGTAAAATAAAATGGTGCTATTTGAAGATGGTCTCGTATAAACTGACTTTCAAACTTTCAAAACACTCTTTGTGTGTCTGCAGACTCATACATGTGTATTGAAACATTTAAAACTGGGTATAGCTCCGAAACCCTCACTTTAGTATAGATTTACCATGTTTTGTGTTTCAAAACCAAAGTATTGTGTTTAAAGTGCTCCCAAACACTGATATTAGTGTTTCAACTCGAACACCCCCCTAACACCAATTCCAGTGTTTCAATGGCTACATAGCACTGCTTATGGTGTTTCATAACCTGATAACTGCTGTCTCCGTACTCCCACTTCTAACAGTGTAGAGTAATAGGATTCAAATTTCCCTCTTACAGTCCAGAATGTCTATACCGGTCAGTCAATACCAATTATACTTAAAGGACCATACCTGTGTTTTTGCATGTTTTACCCATTTACTACTATTCACGTGCATACTTTACATTAATACTGACCATTTTCAAAAGCATACCATACTTTTTTAGATGTTTGAATGTGTTTTTCTTACCTCCCAGACAGCCATTCGTTTCAGTTCATTTTGTTACGGCACGAAAATCAGAGACTTGAAACTTGCTTGAGATAGGTAATCCATCACATTGAACATCCTGCCTGGGTTAATTTTTGTCAAAGTTACTGTATCGGCGTGTAGTAATTTAGTTGAATGCCCACATTGCCCGTCTACATGTATTCTGGTATGTTGACATGCTGGTGGAAGCTCTGACATCATTAAAGTCGGCATTGCATTCACACGCTATTTGGCCAGAAAATCAAACCCAGCAGACAAACGAAAAGGAAACATAGGCACCATGAAAAATATGATGTGGATTTGGCGTCTTCTTGCTTTCAGAATGTTATGATAGTCTGGCTAATTACCAAGTGGAAAAATAGTTTTTCCGATTTATCAATAGTACTTGAATGCACCATCACTCTGAAACCCACACAACAGAATGTAGGCCACTTCTCCACCAGAAAATAGTATTGAGAAGAAAAGATTTTTTCACATACTAAATTCAAACCTCCATGACTTCTAAATGCGGGCATGAATGTTAGCTGGAACAGAAGAGAATTTTAAGGTCGGTTTATCGCTGAATGTTTGAATTTTGAAAAATAGGGAAATTGAGTATGAATATTGAATATGAAATATTCAAAAATGTAAAAAAAAAAACCAATATCATATGCTTTGAAAAATGGTCAGTAGTTTATGTGTGCAGTGTAGTAAATGGAGTAAAATAGTATGATCCTTTAACAAAACTTGTCAGAACTTTGTTGCTATGGTCCAGAGTTTAGCCACTAATCTTTGCTGGATAAAAACACTTCCTGATACAATTATCCAATCGCATGTCATCGAACTCAGAGCCAGAACCAATTAGAAGCCTTAAATCACTACGGGCTTCAGTAACTCACCCAGTTGCTCCTTGACTCCCAGGAAAAGCACCAGACAGCAGAGGAAGTAGAGGGAGGCCAGGACCAGAGCAGCCACTATGTAGGCCCTCCTCTGAGACCAACAGACAGAGTTGATTACTGATAGCCAATAAATAATAATTACATAAAGACAATGAGATGAGATGTCAAATTTCAAAAATATTTATCTTGTAGGCACATTGCAGGAACAAGAAATAAAGCTAAAGATATTACAGATGGGGCTCCTCTAATTTACTTCTCTTCAACTTATATGTCATATGTCATGATATATGTATGTTAAATATCATTACATTCTGCTGATCGCAGTTGGTTAGTTAGTAAAGATTTTTATTTTATTTTGATGATAACCTCATTTTTCCCAGTGGAACACACTGGCTACGTTTCCATCCATTCCCTTCCTAACCTGATTACACAAGTAACCTTGACCTAACCTAAACTAACCTAACAGGGTTACTCAATGGATGTAAACGCAGCCAATTACAGTGACTGCGTTTACATGGACTTGAGCATCCCGGTTATGATCGGGTTTTTGAAGTATCCCATTTTTGTGTTTGTGCATGTAAACATCATATCCCGATTTCAGAAACCTGGATAAGCCCTTATCCCGGTTTTGAGAAACCCGATTATGCTAGCTGGAGTACTCCGAAAGAAACCAGGATACTGTTGCATGTATACATCTTATCCCCGTTTCTCACCGCTGCCGACTACCTGCGCAGGCACGGCTTCAGCCAAGTGACGCAACAGAAGAACACAAACAATGGCAGCAACGAGAGCATCTCACTTATGAGGAAACGCTATGAGGATACTTGGCAGTTTAGATGGGAGAAAGCATCGAAATGCTGACCTATTCAAGTCTGTAGTATACAGACTACAGGACGCCGGTTTCCCAACACGTACAGTGGAGCAAGTCAGGTCACGGTGGAAAATACTAAAGAAACATTACTACATGGCCAAACATCAAAACAAAAGAAGTGGCTCTGATCCAGCAACTTTCAAATTTATATTAAATTTAATATAAGCCAAAGTCTGGTGGTCTCGTTTTCAATAGCCACAGTCAAATTAATTTAAGGTTAACAGTTACAGAGGAATATCAGATTAACGATTTCAAAATTGCCGGTTTGTGTTGTAAACATCACAGGCGCCTGCGCAAATAACATGCAGTAATCAGTAACCGGGATACTAGTATTTATCATGTATACAGGGATAGGAATACCCAGATTCCTCTGTGTTCCATGTAAACGCCATATCCCGAATATGATCAAAACCGGGATAAGCCTCATAACCAGGATACTCAAGTCCATGTAAACGCAGTCAGTGAGAAACACACCACAGCGTAATTTGTTAATAGCACATATTGTGACTTGAGTCTTGGGAGAGAAGTGATGCATGGATCACTTACTGCCTCAGCACAGGCCAGTGGCCCTGTCAGAGATGAGAGAAAATGGAAGCTAGAAAAGCACAAGAGAAAAGAGAAAGACACAGAAGGCAAGATAAAAGGAGTATAATATGTGGCATATAATACAAAATGAATCTGCTGCAACCTAACTGTGTCAGTGAGGGATGAGGTGAGGTTGTGGAGGGCAGGATAAGAGAGGTTTATGGAGGAAGTATCACTGTAGTTGAGTTGACTGCAGACCCGTGTTTTCTTGGCGTGGTGCACCCCCACTATCTGACTCTGAATGACCCCACCCGCCAGCACTGCAAACACCTCCATCCCCATTCCTAGATGGAAAAACAGAGAAGAAGAAGAAACAGAGGGAAAGAAAGATGTGGAAATGAGATCCTTGCAGATGTCTCAGACATTGAAATACCTCCAAGAAATAGTAACAATGAAACTATCTTCTGTTGTTTTCGTCATCATTTCGTAAATAACACCACCAGTAACTTTCCCTTTGTTTTAGATGTTCTTTTTTATGCTTAAGGAAGTGGTTTTCTCACAGTACACAACCTTTTATCTGTTAGATGATGGTCTCACCCTCGGATAACCCCAGTCTTCCATTACACCTCAAATGGCCAAGGATGCCCAATTCTCATCTAAAGACACACCGACAACCTGCCAAATTCTAGCTTTGTTTGTATAAACAAAGCTATTTGTCAAGTAATGGTAATTTGAGACAACAAATGATTTTTGCCTTTTATTCGTCTCCGCCAACAAAAACAGTTCCCTCAGCATTCCACTACCCAGTGGAATGACAAACATGACATGGCATTAGAGATCGATTTAGATCCATTTAAATACACTGATCAACTTTTGATTTGTGCCTCTATAAGGGAAACACTGCATCCCATAGTAAAAGACATCGCGTAGTCGCAAAATTTCATGGAGATTTGATTCACTTAATAGGAAAAACAGGTTTTGCATAAAATTCTAGATGACAGAAAATTATCATGCAGACATGATAAAAAATGATTCTATGCCATGGCCTAGGAGCTAGGAGTTTTCTGTATCACAGGGAAACAAATCTACCATCTCAGACTATTCACTTTTACTTATAAAATTACTGAATTGACCTAGATCCACACCACAATTATCTTTTTCATGCATCTCTTTTTCTAGCCTAGGTGTTACATTTAGCCACTATTTGTGGACAGGGAGATTTCCCATACGCTATGTATAGGAAGCACTGTGGTTATCAGACTTCTTTGGATAAGACAAGCGAGTAGCACAAATTTACGGGCATCAGCATCAGCCATTTGTCGCCAAATGATTTGGGAATCAACAAATTGTTCCCCATGGTCCAAAAAAGTACTTAGATTTGTCCTTAGTTGGCAACAATGACTTTGCCATTTTTTGTGCACAGCCAATTCTCCAGTGGACCTCTATGGAATTGTGATGCAACTGCAAAGCCTCAAATGTTTTTTGTTGCTATTTTTTGATTTTGTTGTCTTACTGTATCCGGTGGCTGAGTCTCTGGCATTCTGGTCTCCGCCCAGGAACATGTTGAGTGATGAGTAGGGAACATGGTGGCACTACATGAGAGAAGGAAATTTAGGCTGGACTGCATCAACACAGTTTAAATTGATCTAAAATTAGTTGTAATTAGAGTTTAGTAAAACTGAGTTTCAAATGAGTTAATCCATATTTAAAATTAGTCAAAGCTTTGTTGCACAATTTAAATTAAATTAAACCTAAATTTAAATAATTTCAGCAAAGAGTATATAATTGGTTAACAAAAAACAAGCACTCAAATGCAGCCATTTGTGCAATATGCCTAACAAAAAGTAGTACAGATAGAATCCGATTAGCGTCATCACGATCGCCGCAGCCATATTGTTGACATAGCGCTACAGCTGTCAACATCAACAAGTGGCAGGCTAGGTGACAGCAACACTAATAGGAAGCTAGCCACCACTAGCGTTACCTATTACCTATTGCAAATTACTGTTTCTATTGCGTTAGGATCTATTACAAAATAGCGATTGTGTCCTGTGTTATACATGGCTGTAGTAATAACAGCAATAAAAACCCTGGGGTTAGTTTTTATGCCATCCCTACCATCCACAGGCATGAAGGGAAAGAGACAAGGATCTGCCAGCACAGGAGAGATGTGTGGATAGCTAGGATAAACAGGTGAAACTTTCAGCCAGCTCCTCACAGCAAAGTCTGTTGTGAGGAGCTGTCTCTTTCCTTCACATTTGCGGATTGAATTAAAAATCTGTATTTTGTTACAGTTGATCATCTTGCCAAATGCCATTACACTGTAACATTGCTCTGCTTTGCTGTCACTAGCTAAATAAATTAGCTTGCTACAAACTATCAACTTCGCTTAAGGTATCTGTCATGGTTCTGCCATGACCTGCATTTGTGTTTCTTTCTGTTTCTCTGTGTTCCCTGCCTCCCTTGTGTCTCCGTGATATAAATCGATCTCTAATGCGCCTGATGCGCGCATCACATCATGTCTGTCATGTGGAGATGCACAGACAGCAGACCAGCAGCATTGTATTCAATCCACAGTGTTAGCTGGTGTGAAAACAAAAGTGAAACTTAACATTCCACAGTTTGCTCCAAACTCGCCTGTGTAACACGTCTTCTGCTGCCCTACAAACTTTAACGGTAGGTGGTGTTATTATCTTGTGGTATTTAAGTAACGTTATGGAACTAGGTAATTGAACCGTGTCGCAGTGCTTCAGTGTATAGAATTGAACACACGGGTCTGTATAGGATCTGTGCTTGTTCTCCTGAGTATCTGTCCACCTGCTCTGAAATCCAGCTTCTGTTTACTCTGAGTGCATTCGTCGTTGGCAGTGGTGGGCTATTTTTCCCTGAGTTTCACATATTGGTGTGTTGCTGTATTAGATGCTTTGGGTGTTGTGTTTTTTGCTGTGGAAAGCGTTTTGCTGCCACACAAAGTTTACAACGGACGATAATGTTCTTTGCATCCTTGACTGAGAGAAATTCAAAGTAATGGGAATACTTCCAGCTGCTGAAAGTATGCGTCACACCCTCACCCTTCATCTTTTGTTTTGCTTGTTTAGCTAGTAGCCGACGTAAACCTGCCAGCGCATGTCCTTAAGATACATATGAGGAAAAAAAAACAAACAGGGATTTTGGAAAAAAAAAAACTTTGAAAAGGAGAGAAAAGGTTGAAGGGAGTTCAGGTTTAACTAACGCAGTACCGGAGCATTTCTGGGATTAGTAACTGTAATGCAATTGCTGAATTTGAAATTGTAATCCCTCACACGACTCGTTACTGAAAAAAGTAATTACATTACTATAACGCATTACTGAGTAACATCTAATGGCAACTATAGGAACTACAACAACATTGGCAAACATATGTGTCCTCGTCCTCCTCCACAAGTCTTAGCCAAAGCTCCCAGCTCTGCCCCAACCTCTCTCACCTCTCCCGTCCCTGCGAGCAATGGTGGCGTGACTTTGACACGAAGTACGAACTGGCGTTTTCACAACAGACACCACCTGGCAAATTAGCATTACAGTTCAGAAATGTCAAGTGAAGAGGTAACATATCCCATTGCAAACTATTATAAATGTGTAGAACATCCCACAGAGATCCAGAAATACTATAGACTAGTCCATACCCGGGGATGCGCGCGTCACATCTATGTGCAGACTTGCCAGAAATGTGCATAAACAGTGTAAATTTGGGAAAATGGAAAAATCAGCTTCGTCAGTCCCTGCCTATGCCAATGCTCAATGCCCATGTGCAGTTTCAGATTGATTGGCCAACCCATTGAGAAACAAAATGGATGCAGACAGACGGACAGAGTTTTCCTCATTTTATAGTAGGATAGTATTCGATCAGCGTCATCACGGTCACCGCGGCCATATTGTTGACATAGCGCTGCAGCTGTCATGTGACAGCCTAGGTGACAGCAGCGCTAATAGGAAGCTAGCCGCCGTTAGCGTTATCTCTATTGTCTATTACCGTTTCTGTTGCATTAGGATGTATTACAAAATAGCGATGGTGGCCTGCGTTACACACGGCTGTAGTAATGAGAGCAATAAAAATCCCTGGGGTTAGTTTTTATGGTATCCATACCGTCCGCATACGTTAAGGGAAAGAGACTGAGGATCTAAGCCAGCATGAGAGATGTGTGGATAGTTAAAGTTAGGAGAAACCGGTGAAACTTTCTGCCAGCTCCTCACAGCATAGTTTGTTCACCTCAGGTTTTTTTGTTTACCACAGGTCAATCTAGGAACCCATCGTGTGTCCGTCTGACGACGATTAGACTCTGGGGGCGACGGCCAATATCTCCCAAGTTTTATACCTCTGTTAATTGTAAAACGAAGGGAAGTACCACCTGATAAAGATATTGAGCTATTAGTGTCATGATAAAAGCATTTGATTACATTCCTGAAATTCTTTCCAAAACCACAAAGTTCCAATGCCTTGAAAATAAAAGGATGTTCTACCATGTTGAAAGCTTCATAAAAGAAAAAGAATAAAGCCATCATCATTTATATAGTCACTATATTCAAGCAAGTCTAGGACTAGGCGCACATTATTACAGTATGTATTGATCTACCTCTCATAAATCCTGACTGGGTGTCACTTGTTATTTGAGAAAGCCCTTCTTTAAGACGATTTGAAAATATGTGTGTTAGCAGTTTGTAATCATTGTTGAGGAGCGTTATTGGTCACCAAATATCCAATATTTTGGGATCTTTACCTGGTTTGGGAATAAGAACTATTATACCTTGCCTCATAGTCTGTGGAAGTGATACATTTTCTATAGTTTCTTTTAGTGTTTCAAATAAAAGTACTTTGATATGTTCCCAAAAATGTTTATAAAAATTAGCTGTAAGGCCATCTGGGCCGGGAGAGCGATCAGGAGTCAAGCACTGCACTGCTTTCTCTAGATCCTCATATGAGATATCTGCCTTACAGTCATTCCTGAAATCTTCATATATTTGAGGAATAAACTCTCTGATTTTGTCAAAGAAGATTGCTGCTGTATCGGGTGAGAAATTAGAATAATGTAAAAGGAATACATTTCATTGGCTATTCTCTTTGGGTCAGAGCATTCACTGCCATTGATGATCAATGTTCCAATATTATTTTTTTCTAATCTACAAAAATAAGAAGAATTTCTCTCTCCTTCCTCAATCCATTTTGCTTTAGATCTAATGTAAGCCCCCTTTGCTTACCTTGTGTAAATATCATCCAATTTGGTTTGTAGTGTGAGTAATTTCCTTTTGTCAGCATCAGTAATTGTGGGTTTATTGCAGCACAGACTTATCTCTCTTGTCAATTTGGCCTCTTCTAGCTGGGTGGATTGTTTCAGTTGTTTACTAAAGGATATGGAAAAGTTTCTTATTCTGAATTTCAAAAATTCCTATTTGGAGATATAAGAAGAAAGGCTGGCATCTTCAAAAACTTAAGTAATAATGTCTTTAACCCCCTGACAGTAGACCTCAGAATGTAACAGGCTGGCATTACATTTCCAATAACCCTTATTTCGCTCGTAAGAATTAGTAGGTTTCAGAGTTAAACTAATAAAACAGTGGTCGGATAAGGGGGCAGTAGATATAGAACAGTCAGCAACAAATTATTTTATACAGTCAGAAATTAACCAAAAATCAATCCTAGACCTGCTTGAACCATCTGGCTTAAGCCAAGAGAATTATTTTAAATTAGGATGTATAATGTGCCATGGGTCAATCAGATTGTGACTACTACAAAAATTGACTAGATGAGGATTATATTGATGGTTATGAAACTTGGTGGATGAGCGGTCCAACCACTCATTATACACCATATTGAAGTCACCTCCTAACATAATATTATTAGTTGGGTATCTAGATTGCAGATCCTTAATAAGATTATTGATTTCAGAAAGTAAGCTCTTATTCTGGTTTATATTATTGTATCCATAAATATTCCCCAAAATCACAAAGGAGTGCTCAATTGACAAAACACATAGGATCCAATGTCCGTCCATACTTATTTTGGAAGTAATTATTTTCCCAGGGAAGTTGTTCAGTAGAATTTCAGTACCTGCAGAGCGATTGGTTCCATGACAAAATAAAATCTTATCACCCCATTGGTTGGTCCAGAACTTTTCATCAGATTCATTAGAATGAGTCTCTTGTAGCAAAACACAGTGCGGTTTCCTGCCTTTGCAGAAAAGAAAAATTGCCTTTCGTTTAGTACTGTCTCTAAGGCCCCTTGCTTTAAGTGAAATGAAACAAAAATCTGATTTAACAGAGAACATTAAAGAACAACTTAAAAATAATAACTCGAGGTTTGTTTGCAGGAAAAAGGCTGCTTTAGAATATGAACATAAGGCAATGTCCCTTTGTAGGCAATCAACTGAAATGTCCTTCTTAGAAATGAAAAAAAAGTTGTTTGGTCAATAAAGTGACTTGAGTTATAAACCTAGCTGAATAGGTAATTAGGGGACCATAATTCTTCCTCTGAAATACGCTCGCTGACCTGCTTCTCTGGCTTGCTTGATCTGTGGCCATACTGCTGCTCTCGCCTCCCTGTCAGCCGGTAGGATGTGCTCTGCAAAGCTTACATTCAGCTCCTTGCACACTGCAGAGCCCTTGGTCAGACCCCATGGTGAACTGCATGATGACATGGCGATGCCTGCCTTCCTCCTTTTTGCCCAGCCGGTGTACCGAATCAACGATGCTGTCGATCTTGTCAGTCCATTGTGGAGCGATCTTGACCAGAATCTGTGACACCTTCTCTCTCGTGTTTTCATTTTCTTGCTCCTTGAGCCTGCGCAGTTTCAAATTCCAGCGGCGTTTATAACACTCAAGCTCCAGGACCCTCTCTCTCAGATTGGCATTCTCTGTCCCGATTTTTGTAACCTCTTTTTCCAAAGTAAGAGTTTTGGACTTAGAGTCTTTTATTTCTTTGGCGTTGAATTCCACACTTTTGGCCACTTCTGCAATCATGACAGAGTTGTTCTTCATTTGCACATTAAGCTCTTGTAGCATAGCAGAGAGGTTGTTCACAGCGGCAAGTATGGTGGCATTAGATACCTCCACTTCATCTTTTGATTTCTTGAGTGGGACGCCGTGCCTTCGAGGATGAGGTTTCCATTTTGTCGTCGCTAGCATTACCACAGTAATTGTGCGAGGATAGCGCTGTAGCAGCAGTAACGTTATCCTTCGTCTGGTTAGGTTTCGGCATTAAAAACAGTGGCGAGAATAACGTTAAATAAAAAGTCAGAATTCAATCTTTGCACAGCAATATCTATAAAACAAGTCTTGCGTTAAAAAGAAGGACTAGTTTCTAAACTTTGGGGGGCAAACAAATGGAGCTTTCAAAATAACGTGCGCTCAGTTCGCCATTTTGCCGGAAGTCCAAAACCCCGAAATATTGGCCGTCGCCCCCAGGGTCTAATCGTCGTCAGACCGATAGACGATGGGTTCCGAGATTGACCACAGGTAGGCATTAACGTTAGCTAAGGGAAGAAGAGTTTGTAAATTGATTGGTCATAATTGATCCAACGGCAATAATGCTAGCTATTAAATTAACAGTGAACAGTTGTGTGGTGTACCTGTAAGGCATCCGTGATCTGTGATCCGCTATAAGGCATAAAAGTCAGAGGAGGAGGAGGTGGAGAAGCTGGAGAAGCAAGTACAGCAAGTGCACTGGTCTGCTGCGGGGGGAGACAGCTTGATACGACGAGCAAACAAAGGTGTATCTTGCAAATGTAATACTTTGAATTAACTGTAGATTCATATGTTGTCTTGTTCACAATAATTTATTTAAGCTTGTATTAATTTACTAAGGCCTCGGAATCTTTGACTGCTAACCGTTCTTTACCCAGAGCCAGGCAAACATGCCTCCTTTGTAAAGTATTGGGCTACTTACAGTCAAAATAGTTTTGTCGATTTTTTTTGTCAAGTACTATTTTTAAATAAACAAGTTAAATGCTATTTCCTCTCGGCTTCATTTTGATATGCACGCAGGCTAAGCTTGCTTCTTGTTTTCTTACCTCTTCTGTGTTCAAAGCAAGTCACAAGGCTGTCTGAAACAAATCAGGCACCGAGGTAAAGGTTTTAGACGGTAGTACAGATGCTGAAATGCTATTTTCAAGCAAAACACATGTATTGCTTGTTGATATACTATCAGCCTACCATATCAACTATGAAAAAAAGTTATTCCTCTTTTCTGCACATCTGTATCCTCAGACATGCCATCCACAGGTTAGTGCTAGATAAATTGATTTGATATTATATGAACTAAGTCAGTAAAATCTTTGAAATTATTGCATGTGAGGGTAAAAATAGTTGATTTTAATCACCTTTTCTTGTTGCATTTTCTCTTCTTGCCTCTAACATGCAATACATTGAAGACAAGTTCATCATGATCATTGTGGTAGCTCTCAAAAGGTTATAGGCGATTTCAAATAGGCCTACCCAATGCAGTGTATTGTTGCTGAGGGTGTGCTGTATGCTACTGTGAGCTAAAATTTCAAACAACAGTCAGTCAGGTGTTCACCCTCCAACACCCCTGGACCCAAACAAGCATATTTATTTATAAATGCTCATTAATATGCTTGATTGGGTTCTTGCTGTGTTAGATCTGGTTAGATCTGTATAATGTATTCTAAGTGGAAAGGACAGTCTGTTTTACAAATGGGTTAAAGGGGTAAACAGAAAGAATCTGGTTTGAGGTTGTAGTTAAGGTTTGGCTCATTTGTTGATGGCATTTCTCCAGTTCTTTGGTACAAAAAGTCTACACGTTTTGATAGACTTAAATGCGGGCTAAAAGTATGCATTTTGCAGTAAAAGCAACTTTGATATGAACTGTGGAATCTGTATAAGGGGATTCACCCTCTGTTATTATGCCTTTCTTTCTTGGTTTGTATGGTAATCCAATGCAAAAATGCAATGACTGAACCCAAATTGGTCTTTAGTTTGTAAATTGTAATCCTGGCTGATTTATCATTACTTGTGTATCAGAGCTAAGGCACAGAATCGTTCACATGGGCAGGCCTATACTGTACATGAGCCTCTTGAGTATTTTAGATGTGTGATAGGCCTACCACTCATTCACAAATGTACAAAAGTAGTGACCTCAAACTTTACACATGACAACACTCACTGTAACACATCAGATAATATGGATATGTTGTCTTGCCCCAGATATTTCATCTCCCTGTGTAGTTTGGTGTAAATCAAGGGATCTCAGTTTGCTGAAGGGTTCAACTCCAATGTAAGTAAATGTACCTTTCCCCTCAATCTTCCTCTCGGTTGGAGAGTGAATTGAACCCAAGGCATAAAATGATTTCCTTTATGCCTTATCATTTAGGGTAGACAGACATTTTCATGTCCAGGGGTAGTGGCAGTCCGCCTGTCTTTGGGTCTACATGCAGGTCTTCCCCTGCTGGTCTGGGCTTCCATCCCACCAGAACCTTCTCTGATGTTTTCCCCTACTCTGTGCCCCTCTCAGCTTTCCTATTGTCTCAAGAATTTAAACAACTAAGGGGAGTGGACTGGCCACTCTAAAAGCAAAATACTGTCATTAACCCAAAATAAAGAGAAAGCAGTAAGACTAGAGCCAAGGTGTGTATCATGACTTTCCCCAGTCTCAGTCATAGAGAGGAATTAAGAAAAGCAAAACACAACGATAGCAACACAAATGGGATTTACAAGTGAAGTTTGAAAAAGGTTACAGTGGCTCAGTCGTCTAAAGAGCTGGCTAATAGTGCAGACTGCAGAAGGTCATAGGTTCAAGTCTTGCTCATTATTTGGTTTGTTGCATGTCAGCCCCATCTTTCCTGTGTCATTCCAGTGAATGCTGCCCAATAAAGTAACAATGTCTTAAATATTTTCTTCACAAAAATTGATTAAGGTCATTGAGCAAGTTTTGCTCAATGGGGGACAGTCTAGTGCGGGGGGACAGTCTAGTGCGGAGAACACCGGCTAGCTTCCTATTAGCGCTGCTGTGACAGCTGCAGCGCTATGTCAACAATATGGCTGCGGCGACCGTGACAAAATCTGCACATTAGTAAAGAAAAGGTTAAACAGCTGATAACAGCATTTTTATAAGCAACACTGAAGTCAGCTACAAATGTGCTTCAAGTGCTGAGCGCTGGGCACCATATGGGTTGGGGTCTACCTTCACATCAGTGGCTCTTCCAAGATTTCATGATGCAAAATGGAATGAGTACAGCAGTGACAACTTACAGTCAGAAATAGGTCGAAGAGGCAGGTCCAGATGAAGAACCAGGAGAAGCTGAATGCTGGAGACATGGAGTCCTGAGGCATGAACCACATCATGATGTAGGAGACAATGCCAAATGGCAGAGAAAATACAATCCTGAAGGCGTGAAACAAAGGGTGAGACAGAGGTGACAAGATAAGATGGCATAAATAGCAGACTGGCATAAATAGATGAATGAAAGAGACAGAGAGAGAAAGAGACCAGTTTTTATATTGAGCAACCAAGAGTTCATGAGCAGAGCCATAAAACAAACACCCAGTTCAGTCACTCACCAAGGGATGAGTTTACCGATGCGTGTCCTCTTACTCTTGCTGACCATGTATCCAACGATAGGGTCCGTTATAGCATCCCAAGCTCGACCCATGAACAAGATCAGAGAGGCATAGAAAGCATCCATCTGGGCAGAATAGAATAGAATAGAATAGACTGGTAATTTGAGTAATGTTAAATTTCCCAAATGTTCCTAATTTGACAATTTCATGCATAACTTACACTGCTGCCAACCAGCATGTCACCTCACCAACTGACACTAACCTGGACCACATCCAGCAGGAAAATCTGCATGAAGAATCCCTTCACAGACTGAGTCAACTGGTAAGGCATGCCACCTACTGCATAGCTGATCTTCCTCACCAGTGGGATACCTGAGCTTTTCTGCAACAACAGTATGACCTTTATTTATAGAAAAATTGTAATCCCTCTAAAATGACCATTTTTGTTTTCATAAGGGTCATTTTCAAATTATGTGTCCCTATTTGACATACAAATTAAAGAAAATACATAGCCTACCATTAAGAACAATATAAGACCACTAAAAACTCACTATTGAGTGCCACAGACAGTCCATAAATCCAAATCCTCCATAGGAATTGTGGTGATTTTTCATTAGGGAATCTCTTCAATACAATAACCACACAAAAAGCCTCTTAAGTTAATGCTACTGAAAAAAATATATCTATATATATAATATATATATATATATAAATATAAATAAGTTAGGCTATTGTGCAAGTCTTAATCAAGTTGGAATGGCAGTTTCAGCACACCCGCAGCTAAAGAACCAAAAGAAGCTGAAAGATATCCGTTAAATCCCAGCTTTGTTACCGGACACTTACTGTATCAGAAGGTCCTTCTTCTCTTCCTTCGCTCGTACCGTCCGCCATTCTGCTGTTTTATTACAGCTAGAACTGAACAACTTTATGCGCGCACATCCACGGGATGTGCTCCCACCTATTAGTGTGGGGAAAATGATTTCCAGGCAGCACCCTCCAGATAATTTAGCCTACTTCCACGCATCCAAGTATAACCTTCAAAATAAAACCCACCCTTATTGACGAATGTGTTTCAAACTTGCACTGGTAATAACTTTATAAAAACGTAGCTACAAAGTTGTAGTCTTTAGGAACAATTTTGGCTCTGAAATAGGTTGAAATAGACCGTCATAAGACTCTTCCAAGTTGTCTGGTATAGGTTTGGTGAATGCTGAATTTCTTTGTGTATTTTTGATAGCTCTGTCAAGCAAAGTAACGTTTCAATGGTGGCATTTTCGGACCGACTTGAAACCACCGGCGCTCTAATTCGTAGCATTTCATTCGTAGCATTTAAGAGTTGTGCCACTGAAATAAAAACTGGACTGTCTTAAGATAGTTTTCACCCTCCCAACTGGTCTGGTATAAGTTTGATGTTTGAGACGTTCTTTGTATGTTTTTTCTTTGCACGATGTTTGTTATTCTGTACACCCTTGATTGTTCTTATTTCCAGGAATGACAACATTCATGCTTTTATTTTGAAGGCAAGACCGCCTTGCAGTCAAATTTTGCTATGACAAATGACCGACCTTTCACATGGAAAAATTGATTTAAAAAATATTTTACTAACCAAACATGACGCATTTCTTTTACTTCCAAACACGTAGGCTCCATGTTTTCCTTCTGCCAACTGGATGCATAGAGGAGGTCTATGGCACTGGGATTCTATACTATTCTATTCTATTCTATTCTATTCTGTTCTATTCTAGGCACAGGCATACAGTAAAGGGCAAGCCCAGTTTACCCATCTTTTTATTTGCAGAATAATAATAATAGGGACTTATTTACACCTGGGACACTGGGTGAATACAATTAAATTATACACACACATACACACCTTTCAGCCACACATACACATACAACCCAATTTTTTGTTTGATTGATTAATTATATATGATATTATATAATTTTTTACTGACTATTAATGAAAAACTATAGGTCTTAGTCTGATTGCTAGACTCTCTGATGTGTGGTTAGGTACGGTGCTTGGAGTATAACTCTAGGTCTCTGCAGTTGTTCAGACCTATTTATTGTTAATGTGTTCAGAAAGTCATTTGCCTAAAATATGCTTAGATATAAAATGGGGAAATATGTAGGTGTGGATACTAACGACATTACAGAGCTATCTGTGTTCTGTGCCACTCCCTTAACACAAGAATGATGTGTTGGAAATAAGGCCGCAGGCTTGTAGCGTGGGTGCATAAAAATGCAAAGTTCCCCAGTACTATCTAGATCTCAGATCTCACATGGGCCAGAGGAAATGAGATCAGAGCAGAGCAGAGGAGAGGCAGTGGTTATATTTGAGTCAAAATAACTATTTATGCATAGGCAAACAGCAGGGATTATCTGCCATGTCTTATTAGGTCTAATAACCAACAATTTTTCATGACCACTGAAACCTGGCTCAGTCAGGGTGAATGTATACCTTTAGTGAATATATGGAAAGGACACTTCCTACTGTAGGGGAGACCGAGGATGGTTGTAACATGAGGTTAGTTGTAACAGCACCAGTTCCACCAATCAGGGATCATATGATCATAATAAGTCATATGATCACTACTGTACACCCCCACTTCCTTCCTGATCTCACATGTGCGGTTTCATGGCTGTGTAAATAAAACTGCAGATTTTACAGCCAAAAAACAGATTTTGAGGTAAGAAAGTGATTTTTTGGACCAAGTTTATATTTTGATTAGCACTGACAGTGTTGAAGTTAAAATGATAGAATTTTGATTTGATTATTAGATTAAACAGTAGTCTTTCAAGTAAAATGTACCCATGCTAATCTCAAACCACCATTCTACAACAGCTAGCAATATAATGGCTGACAGGTGGTGATAGTTGTAATACTTTCAAAAAAAGTGTTACTGTGTCTCAGATTCAACAGCCATGTGATGGAACAGCACATTTCAAGTCAATTAAGTTTAACTGACTTAAGATTCAAGTTTAATTAACTGAGATTTAAGTTAATTTCATTCAAAAGACAACCCCATACATGCATGCGTAATTAAGAGATGTTAAAATGGTTTAGTTCAAAAGGATCAACATAGGCCGGTTTCACTCCTCACCTTCCTTTCCAAGATACTTGAGCGTACAGTCTTTAATCAAGTCTCTGGCTTCAAACGCGGACACTCTACCAAGACTGCGCTCTTGTCTGTAGTGGAAACACTGCGATCAGCTAGAGCTGCTGGTCAGTCTTCTGTTCTAATGTTACTTGACCTATCGGCTGCCTTTGACACGGTTAACCACCAAATCCTCCTCTCCATACTCGCTGAGCTTGGCTTCTCAGTTTTGCCCTGTACAACATTAGGAAGATCAGACTCTACCTGTCTGAACATGCAGCACAACTCCTAGTACAGGCTCTTGTAATATCACACTTGAATACTGTAACTTCTTACTGGCAGTACTACCGGCATGTACGCTCAAACCTCTTGTAGCAGGGAGACCTACCTCTATGGTCCCCGCCCACTAATTTACACACACCAGGTGTTATAGGTTACATCATTTGGCCTTCCCGTATAAATAGCCTGCATGTAGGCAATGGAGTAAGGCTGTTTGGTATCTTCTCCTCCAAACCCTACGGTTCAGCATTGGAGGAAGGTATGTAGTAACCCTTAACTTTGATCAGTAAATCTTTATATATTTCCCTGTGTTTTATCAAGCCTTTTTGTCCTTTAGGCGGGCTACTGGTGTAGGCTCCTGGGTCTGGGTACAAACAAGGTGTCAAATATTCCCATGCTACCTGCATTGGGCAAGTGTAGCCTTCACCTGCATGTGTGTGAGTGTACCTTGCACCCGGCGTTTCTAAGCACTTTTGAACGTGTGTTCTGTGTGTGATGTACACGCCTGGTGTGGTGGTAAACACTTATGGTCTTTAGGCCCCTTTAGCATTGCCCCCCTGTGGTCAATCCCTCTGCTCCCTTGCTACCAGTGCCCTTGCTTGTGGTAATTTCCCCCCTTTCCTTTGCAGTTTGGGCACTTTAAAACTGATTTCCTCTTTTATTCCAATATTTTATGTAATCATTGTCTCCTACAATTTTAAAGAATCTGTGTTGTGTATCTGTTGGCATTAAGCAGACGTGGTATTTCCTTGGGTGAAACTCCCTAGGTTGCGTTGTAGGTTACCTAGACCTGGTCACACTCTGCAGATGATCCAGAACGCGGGGGCGTGTCTGGTCTTCAACCAGCCCAAAAGAGCACATCACTCTGCTGTTCATATCCCTCCACTGGCTCCCAGTTGCTGCCCGCATCAAGTTCAAGTCCTTGATGCTTGTCTACAAAGCAGCAACCAAACCGGCTCCCACCTACCTGAACTCCCTCATTCAGGTCTACCCTCTGCTAAGGAACGGCGCCTGGTGCTACCACCACAACAAGGCCCTAAGTCTCTAGCCAGACTCTTCTCTTCTGTGGTTCCTCGATGGTGGAATGAGTTACCGCAAATAAGTAGGCTACTGTGGAGGGCAAATCCTTTTACCTTCTATATGTTACATGCAGTATATACAGTCATGTCGTGGTAAATTTAACGGTGGGTGTCAACTCCACCAACCTCCAGACGCCACAGTGATCATCATAAGCCAAACAACCACAATATAAACAAAAAGCAGTTATATTTTCAGAAAAACATTAATTCATGCCTTTTCACTTTTTCAAACTCACAAGACCCCATCTTTATATACCTTACATCAGCTTGATGTAAGGTATTTATTTGATGTATGTGTAACCCACATAAATTGTACAGCCCCATGACTAAACCTCTTGTTGTACCTCTACAATTCCCCTAGAGGGCACTGTAGCATTACTCAGAGATGCAAGGCAAGTTCATTTATATAGCACATTTCATACACAACGGCAATTCAAAGTGCTTTACATAAATTAAATAAATATAAAGACAGATAAAAAGACAGTGCAAGAAGATTAGAAAAGTGAAAAGTGCATTTAAATCACATTTAAAAGAAAATCAAAAAGATAAAAATAAATAAATATTCCAGTGCAGATGAGTGTTGCCCTAAATTTCTTAAAAAGCCCTGGTGAACAGAAAAGTTTTAAGCCCTGATTTAAAAGATTGTAAAGTGGAGGCAGACCTCAGATTATCTGGAAGTTTGTTCCAGGCATGAGGAGCATAAAAACTAAATGCTTCTCAATGCTTTGTTCTGACCCTGGGAACAGTAAGCAGACCAGCACCTGAAGACCTGAGGGGTCTGGCGGGTTCATAACATTGAAGAAGATCAGAAATGTATTTTGGTCCTAAACCAGTAAGTGCTTTATAAACATGCAACAGAATTTTAAACTCAATTCTTTGGCACACAGGAAGCCAGTGCAGTGATCTCAGCACTGGAGTGATGTGGTCCATTTTCTTAGTCCTGGTTCAAACCCTGGCAGCAGCATTCTGGATGAGCTGCAGTTGTCAGTTTACCAGGATAGATAGCCAGTACAGTTGCAGAATGGCTACTCACGCTGCTTTGTACAAATCCCTCTGTATCTGCTGCCGTTTCTTCTCATTGATGGGGTAGAAACATTGGATCAACATCCCAGTGAGAAGCAGAGCGATGGGAACGGGGGCAAACAAGACCTGCAGGGCCATGATTACTGCTGGCGGGTGTTGGCAAGCCCCTGGCTTAAATCCTGTACAACTGAAGAGATTGTATGTAAAACATATAGAACACTGGAATCCTTCTAATTCTGGGCCTTAGCATAACATTTTCAGAAAAAGTTGCTGACTCACTGCAACACCAGAGTGGATATTCCATTAGACAGCGCTCCTCCAAACTTAATGAAGAAGACAAAGCAGGAGTAGAAGACTGGCTCCAGGTCTTTGCTGCTGGGGTTCTTCACCTTGAAGTCATCCACCACATCTGGGAGCATAGACCTGCAGAAACACAGCTAGAAAGGTAAACAGCTGGACGGGTGGTGAAGACGCACATGCAAACAGTTAGACATGAAGTGGCCAACAGAAAGACAGGGAGCAGAGAGAAACAGAAGCAGTGAGACAGAGAGGCTGACAGCAAAGAAGGCAGGGCAATTGCAAGGCAATTAAACTTGCCCAGCTCAACATAGCTCCTCCTATCTGTCGAGGGATTGTGGACTTTCTAACAGGTATATCAGGATGAGCTCCCTGCTGCCTGGTGGTCTTGGTGAGCACAGGGACATCACAAAGATGTGTAGTCTCTCCCTCTCCTCTACCCCCTGTACACCAGTGACTGCACCTCCAGTGACCCCTCTGTCAAGTTATTCAGATTTGTGGATGGCAACACTTTATTGGGTCTAATCATAGACAAAAATGAGTCCAAGAGTTGCGTCTTGGTGTGCCAAAAACTTTGAACTTAATACTAGAAAGATGGTGGAGATGAGGATTGACAAGGATGATCCACAAGAACCCACAGACCGATGTGCCTATGGTTAACGTTGGTGTCACAGTCGTCGTCCTAATTGCTGGGGTCCGCCATCTGCAACACCTTCCGACAGAATGCAAACATCACCTATCTATTCAACAGGTTCTTCTTGTGTCAACTTTGTCAGCTCAACGTGTCACAACCCACCCTGGTCCAATTCTACAGATCCTTCACTGAAAGCATCGGCACATCGTCCAACACAGTCTTCTATGCTTACCCCTGCTCCAAGGCAAGACTGCAGCGTACAATTCGAACAGCTGAGAGAGTAGTTTTCTACCATCAAAGGTCCATGTGACACCAAAGCAGCAAAAAGGGCAAAGAAGATTGCTGCCCTCTGAAAGACGGTTCCAGTGCATCAGTGCCCAGACCAGCCGACACTACAACAGTTTCTTCCCAACAGCATTCCTCCTCTTCAAGCAGGCCTCCTAAGCGCCACAACCCGTCTCCATACCTCTAATCAGTCATGTAGTGATACATAAAAAGGTGGATAAACTAGGACTGTCTGTGATCATCATGAGGCACCAACTACCAACATGAACTAAAACATTATTAAAAAATATTAAAATTCTACTTTCAGGAAAGCATTAATTTCATTTTTTTTCCTTAAAAGACCCTATTTTCATTGAACTGATGGATACTATGAATTTATATCATAAAAAAAATCAGGTCTTTCTGAGTGAACCCAATTCTGCAAAAAACAGTCGGTAAACTGAGTTTAGGTGGGTTTACTCTCCACTACATCCCTGCCTCCAATCATGTTCTCACTCTCTCTCTCTCTCACACACACACACACACACACACACACACACACACACACACACACACACACACACACACACACACACTCACCAGTGAATTAGTAGGAGCGCTCCTATACTGGACCCCATAATGATGGACATGAAGATGAAGACGGGCAGGTTGTCGTGAAAACACACATTCACCGCCACTGCTGGTGCAAAAACCACAGAGGCAAGAAAGAAAGAAAAAATGGTGTAACAGATGACATTGTAGATACAGCCACTCAAAAACTTAAGGGGGAAATGTTGGGCTTCATGCAAGTGAGGAGATGATAAAAATACTGTGATGGTCAGTTTGTTCGTTTGTTAGTCATTGTTCTATCAATAGTTGTGTCAATGCACAACTCAGGCCCTTTAAGTGGAGATGAAATAGCGAAATAGACACCTGTGTAGAGCTTTTGTTTATTATTTAGATGTACCACAATAAAAATAACATTGTAAAAATAATCCATTTATTAAAATGCCTTTATGCTACATTTGCAAACCAGCGCACCACCATCTTTGTTTTTGTCAGTGCTTATGTCATGTGAATGGTTTACTAGGAAGTGTCAGTGCAGTACTGGAGCTCAGACTAATTGAGTGTTGGTAGGATGGATTTTGAAATTTCTGATCACATTGAAAGACCTGTGGACCAAGTCAGAAATCCAATACCATATGCTTTTGAGGCTATTAGAACTTGATGTGACAGCAGTGTGACTCGAGTTGTCTGCCTGAACTAGCTTTGCAGGCTTCGCTTCATTAGTCTACCCTGCTCTAATTCTTCAATTCTGCTCTACCTTTAACCTTCTCTGATTTGACTGAGTAAGCATCATTAAAGCATCCTCTTGTTGAACTCACGGAGAGGCCAATGTAGAGTGTAGTCTTCTTCCCCAGCCTACCCAGCAGAATCTGCCACAGTGGGATAGACAGTGTATTTGCTACCTGGACAAGAAAAGAAAGAGACAATTGAATTAAGACAGTCTCGTCGTGTGTTATAGATATTGATATCTCTTGAATTCTGTTACTTATGTTAATGAAATCACTTGAAACCCTGATTGTGTAGGCTGCAGGGGCCTAATATCAGTAATGTGAATAAGTAGTGTGAATAAGGCCAGAAAATACATTTCGAAGTTGAAAATGATTGAAATTAAGGGAAATGTTTTATTCATTATTAAAATGAGGAATTGTCATCTCCCAACAGAGACACCCTTCATGTGATAACCATGGACCAAAATAAAGACTTTTTTCATGGATGAAAATTGGAGTATAAAATGTCCTTGAGATGTTCCTTAACCAGACATTCCTGTACTTTGCTACTTTCTTTGGATTCAAGGGTAATACTGACAGTCATGGTTTTCAGCAGGAGATACCCTATATGTGATGATCATGAAAAGGATAACTCAATAAAGCCAGGTCTGAAAGAACAAGGTCAAGGAGGCAGAGTCCTAGGTGTGTGTAGTTGCTCATACATTTTTAAACACAGTGTAATAAAGGACAATTTCAGGTAGGATAGGGAAGTATATTTGTGGAGATAAATGTGTGATCAGTGTGTACTGTGCCCACCATTAAGATCAGGATAATATGTTGTAGGTAAGACCCCAGGCCTGTAGCATAGGTACAGAATAGTGAAATGTTTCCCATGGACATCTACACAGACACAAAAAAAAGAAATCAGTGACAGCGGAGGGAACAGTGAAAAAGGAGAAAAAAAGAAGACAGAATAGGTAAAGACGTGTTTTTCAGTATTGTGTATCTCTTTCAATAGTCACATACATATCCACACGCACACAACTCTTACCTGAAAAGCTAGTGAGGAGAAGAGAAAGCTAAAAATCAGTCTGATATAAGGAGTGTGTCTCATCACCATTTTCACACCAGTCAGATAGGGCATCTGGATCCTGTCCAGAGTACTAAGAGGAGCTGGGGAGGGGGCAAAGGAGAAGAAAGAAGGATCATATGAACTCATTGGCCAACTTCTTTAGAGGGTTCCCTCTAGAAGTCTTCCGGGATAGGACCATGGATTTAGACTTGGAGGTGCTGATTCTCGTCCCGACCTGCAAATTGCTCCAGTGCACATCAGAGATCACTGTCTGATGAAGCCAGAAGGGCGTCATCATCTGCAAACAGCAGAGGTGCCACCCTAATGTCACTGAACTGGACACTCTCCAGAACTTTGCTGTCTGTGACTATCACAAACAGAAGAGGGGACAAAGTGCATCCTCGTCAGAGTCCGATGCCCACCTTGAACTGTCTAAAATGCCAAGAATGCAAACACAGCTCTCGCTCCAAGTGTACAGGGACCAAATGGCTCGCAGCAGCAGCCCAGATACCGCATACTCCTGCAGCACCTCTTAAGAGTCAATCAATTTGTGACACAATTATCAAGTATGTAGAGCAGGTGCCAATCAGAAGCCTTAAACCACCAATGGCTAGTAACTCACCCAGCTGCTCCTTGACTCCCAGGAAGAGCACCAGACAACAGAGGAAGTAGAGGGAGGCAAGGACCAGAGCAGCCACTGTATAGGCCCTCCTCTGAGACCAACAGACATACAGAGTTTATTACTGATAGACAATAATTAATAATCATGTCAAAAACAATGAGATGGCATTTTCCTGTCAGATAGCTCACACATTTGTCATTCAGTTACATCTCAGATGTGAGGTAAAAGGTACTTCCCACTGAGCACTAGACATCATTTCAACATCTAAGCTTTAACTCTCATTTAGCCCAGATCTTTTGGCTGTGTATAGCCAATACTTAGACCAAGCAGTAAATACATTATTACATATTTAAAGTGGATACAGACAACTTTTCAACTTTCCAACTTTCCCCCCGTTGTCCCCCTCTAGCGTTTCCAAGTGGTATTGTTGTTTGCGCTGCTGTTGCAAAGACAACCGGATCGCTTTCTGTTAGAGCCTAGCTCCATGCAATAGAACAAACCATCTGTCTGCTTATCAACTCCTTGATCATAGCACAATATAGTAACTTTCACCACTGCTCGTTTTAGAAAGGCCACTGCAAGAAAACGTGTTCTTTGTTTAGATTATCAAACGGACAATGGATCATTTGTTTGTTTCTGGCTGCTAGCGTTAGCGTTAGCAACATGGCTAACGTTGCTAACGCTAGCTACGATAGCTAACGCTAGCAGCCAGAAACAAACATAGTTAGATGTTTGTTTCTTTTGTTCTAGAAACAAACATAGATGTATGTTACTGGCTGGTCCTGGCTTCCTTGTAGCTCCTGGTTCGTTTTCTGGCTGCTAGCGGTAGCGTTAGCAACATGGCTAACGCTACCACTAGCAGCCTGATATCGTGCCCGGTGGCAGACAGAATTGCATAGTGAAAGCGAGGCTTATAGGGAACCAATCTAAACGCCAATGGTGTCGTTATTCTATAGCCGTTACACTGTGCAATCATCATTTACTTCATAATGATAAGTTAAAGCAAAAAAAGTTGTCTATAGAGTCTTTAAACAATGCATAAACTGAATATAAAAAATATGTACCAGAGAAATCCATATGAACAAGATAATGCTTTATTATCATTTACCCCAGAAGACGTAGTGTTCTTCGACGCCTACTAAACTTTCACTTTTACACCCATAGGCAATTTTAGCCTAAACATCTATAACCATTTAGACGTCTTTTAAACAGCAAATCAATGTAAACTTGCTCGGTTGGTTACTACCTGCTCACTACAGAAAAGTGACCTTGTGAAAGACGTGAGAAAGAGAAAACTAGGAAAACACATGAAAAAGAAAGGACAAAAATACTGAGAATAGTCATGTGACCTAACTGTATCCTGGAGGTTGTCAGTGAGGGATGAGGTGAGGTTGTGGAGGGCAGGAGAGGAGAGGTTTACTGGGGAAGTATCACTGTAGTTTAGCTGACTGCAAGTCCGGGCTTTCTTGGCATGGTATACCCCCACTATCTGACCATGAATGGTTGCACCTGCCAACAGCCCAAACATCTCCATCACCATTCCTAAAGAGGCGGGAAGAAAACAAAACAGATAAAATACATCATGATCATAAATCATAGGTCTCTTGTAGAGGTAACAGACACTGAACAGCAGAAATAAACAGCCATTCTGAAACTAGTTTACCTGGAAGTAGACCTTGAATTTTATAATTTCTCACTTTTTTTTTGTACATTTTCACTAGACACTTTGTTATTCTTTTTTCAGTTCAGCAAGTGGGCCTCTGAAAGCACATGACCTTTGACGTTTTAATGTATTACCTCACCCTCAAATGATCTCAATGTGATGAGACACTGCTTTTGAATATGTCTAGATTTTTGGAATCGGTTTTGTAAAATAGTTGCCCAAAATATTAAAATATTTAAAAGCATATCATTTTACTTCAGCTATCAGGGACCCTGAATCAAACATTTACCATTTAAATATTTGTGTGGGCTGCAATGAAGGCAACAGGCGCAGCCTCAGCTAACTAGGAGGGTGCTGATGCCTGGTTGCTCTGGACTATTTTTCTTTGGTCCTATGCTCTTGACTGCTCTGTACATCTGCCCTGCTTAGCACAATCTGCTTTCATAGCCTGTACATATTTCTGTAAATATCTATACAACTTTCTGTATGTATGCTTATTCCATTTGAGTCCATTTGATTATTACATTTGCATATCTGCACATATTTATGTGCATATGTCCTTCCATCCATATATGTGATAATCAACAGCAAGCGATGCACACTTGCACATCCACTTCTAACCTGTAAATGTATAAATTGATGCTTATTTGATGCTTTATTTATTCATCTGTTTTGTTATTCTTTTGTTGTAATTACTTGTATTAGCTTCAATACTCTGTAATTGTTCTATTAGTTTTACATTTTTGGGCATTGTGCTCATTATGCTTCATATGGGTGCTATAGAGTTTTATGACTGTATGGTATGGTAATCTCACTGTACAAGAACGTAAATCCTTGAAAGAATAGTGCTTGCCACTGACCTACAGAGCCATGTCAGTGAAACAACATAACTTTGATAAGTTTCACAGTGACTGGGTTAGTAAACTCAGACCTCTGGTAGAAATATTCTTTGCTGAATTCAAGGGTGTGGTTAGCACCGCAGCCTACTGTACCATGATGGAAAGCAGTTGACTCATGGGTTTAAGTTCCAGAGATGGCTCACATCGCATGGAAATGATAGACATGTTGAATGTATGACATCGGAAATTGTGTGAAGTGAGTTTAGAGGGATAATGTAACTATAAAAGATGTACTATTTGTCTTATTCAAGAACACGCTTTTGAATGAACTCAGTGGGTGGTGCAGCCACCTATCATGTTTACAAATTAACACAGGAGAAGAAATTTAATTCCATGTAGAAATGGCAGTCATATTGTGGCATATAATGGCAGTCATGTTATAGGCACCCACCTATAACAAAAGGAAAGCTACTACTAAATGTAATCTGCATAATTATAATAATGTAGGATAAATAACACATATAATCAGCAAGGACACACACATTCACTTCACTTTGTGATCACTTCACAAGTGAATGACCTGCTGTCTGTAGACATTGCCATGTCTCCTAAAGGCCAGCCAGCCATCCAGCCAGACTTTCTTTACACGAGTCCACGACATTTACATATGCATCACTGTCACAAACAGCCCTACTTCCATCTATTAATGTATTTAATGTTGCTCAACATTGTTGTCAACATTGAGTCAACATTGTCATCACTGACATCAGTGGACACCCTTAAACAAGTAAGTAGTTTGCCTACTGTATGCCGTAGCGGAGTCTCTGGCCTTCTGGTCTCCCCCAAGGAACATGTTAAGGGCTGAGTAGGGAACATGGTGGCACTATGTGAGAGAAGAGAAATGTATTTATAAATATAACTGCAAGCAGCAATAAGGCAGCTTAGCCATTAAGTCATGAGGATAAAAAGGGAAAAAATTTGAAAATGAAATCATTTAGGCCTAAATGATGTCTTTAAACATTATTATGGGTGCTCACTGTTTGTGACCCGAAACCGATCCGCAACCAGAAAAAAAAAGAGATTCAGGAGGCTAGGTAATTTTTTCAAAGACTTGTGTAGCCTAAGGTAGCCTAATACTTAATGCTGCACTGTGCACTGTGCGCACAATATTATGTATGGATGGCGGGATAAACCACCTGGAGATTGGAAAAGTTTATTCTGTTAATTAAATTTAAAACTCATTGAAATTTAGTCTATAATTACATTGTGTGTGTACTTTGTGTGTACTGTGTGTGTAGCCCATTTGACCCGCACCCGCCCGACCCGCGGATAAATCTGCGGGCCCTGTGGGTTTCGGATTGAAGACAGGTCTCCAGCAACTTCATTTGTTTTGGAGAAAGCTGCAATGTACTTCTTCCGGGGAACTGCGGGACTGTTTTATGAACTAACAAACTTTACCCGATTTTCTACTGGCATGGGGGTGAGTAGATAAGGACTGAATTTTCATTTTTGGTTGAACTATTCCTTTAATGGAATAGCTGATAGATCATTTATAATGAATTAAGTTTTTAATTGAGAGTGTAATTGTACTACAATAGTGATGACTGACAGTCAGAAACAGGTTGAAGAGGCAGGTCCAGATGAAGAACCAGGAGAAGCTGAATGCTAGAGACATGGAGTCCTGGGGCATGACCCACATCATGATGTAGGAGACAATGGCAAACGGCAGAGAAAATACAATCCTGAAGGGGTGGAAATCAAGAAGAGAGAGAGTGAATTCAAAAAAAGAGGTGTAGTGTACTTTGCAACTAAGGTAAATATCTAACCAATGAAAATCCCAATTAAAGTTTGTCTTATAATCTTATCTTAATATCTTATTTTAATATCCAGTCAATGGTACTGTATACCAGTGAAGTCTAGAGTTCATTCAGTCACTACAGTTACATTCGATGGGAAATGTCACTCACCAAGGGATGAGTTTACCGATGCGTGTCCTCCTACTCTTGCTGACCATGTATCCAATGATAGGGTCCGTTATAGCATCCCAAGCTCGACCCATGAACAAGATCAGAGAGGCATAGAAAGCATCCATCTGGGCAGAATAGAATAGAATAGAATAGATCAAGTAACCAATATTATCAGCCTGTTACTTGCCTAGATTTTGCTATCAATCTAACATCATCTGGTCAAATTCAATGGATTATAATAAATCCATGAAAAAATATGTGATAGTAACTAATACAGGAAATAAGATCCTTAAATTAAAAGACTGGAGCACCTTGTCTGGAATGACCATGTTTCATCACCAGGTCAGTTCATGACACACTGTACATGCCAATGAAAAATGCCAATGTGTCCCATGACTCACTGAAACTGACCTGCACCACATCCAGCAGGAAGATCTGTGTGAACAATATCTTGGCAGACTGAGTCAACTGGTAAGGCATGCCACCTATCCCATAGCTGATCCTCCTTACCAGTGGGATACCTGGGCTTTTCTGCAATGACAGAGCAGGAGTTTTCATTTTAAGGCAGTCAGCCTAAATCTTAGTGTTGTTCATTGATTATGCTTTGCAGTTATGTCACACTCATCAACACTCAAAGAATCCTGATGCTTTCATTTCTACTGAACCACCTTCAAACATTGGTTGGCTGAAAAAGCCTCTCTGCAAGCAGGCTGCAACAGTGTTGATCAACAGTTGTAGGACAAGTAACCTATGTACAGTGTCCATTTTAGGACATCCTCATTCCCCCGTCATTCGTAGATGTACTTTGTCAGATTTAGATGGACCTGTGTCAGGTTTAGCTGTCAGATTTAGATCCAAGTCTGAAACCTGCTAAACCTCAGCTAAATGTGACGAGCAACAAGTACATCTAAACCTGCATCTAAAGTAGGTTTAGATGCAAAGTTTTAGTACATCTAAAACTCCATCTAAGTCTGACAAAAGACAGCTAAACCTAACACAAGTCGGCTGAGGATGTCCTAAAATGGCCACCTATGGGTACCTATGACTGTAGAATACAAATGTACCCACCTCAATGATAAACTGGAAAGCAAAAAGAAGAAAAGAAGGAGCTAATTATCTACCATGCAAATCAAGGATGATCATTTAGCAGACTTATGACACAATGACACTTTAGTTCAACACATCCAAATCCAGTAAAGAAAAAGATAAAAAAAATAGATATGCATAGAGTACCAGATGTACATCCTCTACATCCTCATCCCTGGTTGCAACCATATCACTGGATTCTTCATGAAGTGTGGATCCATCTCTTCCTTTGCGCTTGCTGTCTGCCATTCCTCTGTCAGCAACTTGAGGAGCAACTGCAAAACTGCATTGTGAACTGTTGAATTGTGAGAACGAACTCTCTGACAGCAATGGCAGGCTAGACTCCAACCACAAACTGCCGCACGTTAGACACCCTAAGGCACCCAAGGGAGATGACAGGTATAGTCAGAACAGGAAACATGCCTTTCAGCATGGAGAAAACAACAGGTTCTACAAGGTTGTTAGCTAGATTATTCTGCAATGGTAATTACTTTCACAAGCAGGACAACGCTGTTTACCATCTATGTATATGGTAGAGGATAGGGGCCTCTGGAAATTGAACTGGTTTGGGCCGGCAGATATGGACGAGGTTCCGGTCAGAGAGGATGCTCAGTTCGATGGACTTTAATAAAGTAGACTGTTGTATGTGTGTGGTCTACAAAGAGAGAAAACAATAACAAACGTATGCATATATGAATTAACGGGCAGGTACAAAGATGTTTCAACCTTTACAATAATAAAGCTATTTAACATCAGCTTTTCTATTAGCAGCAACAATGAAGCTACATCTTAATTAACCATGGTCAACAATGCGCCTATTAGAATATTAAATAATTACAACCGTATGGAGTGTATGATAATTTATACAGCCTGATGATAACAACACTTTGTCATTTTTAATAGTATAGCCATATACTTCTCAAGATAATTGTAGAAATGATTAAACTTAAGTGTTAATACACATTACAATAAGGCTACTAGCAGTAACGTGCTGACCAAATAAGCAAACAGAAAATATATCCGCCATGCGGTGAGCTCTCCGATCAATTAGCTCGTGAGAATCAATTAAGTACCAAAACGGTTAGATATTCTTAGTTTAAGGCAAACATACTAATAAATGATAACTGTTGAGTGAGAACATACAAATAATCGTAAAGAAACAACTTACATCATGTTCATTCACGCACAACAAAGGAAAAGATGTAAAGGAAAAATGCCCGTGTATTCCTCCTCAACTCAGTCTCTGCAAACTAAAGCAGGCGATTAAGACATATGACGTCATCGCTACGGGGCTCGTTAAGATGCCTCAGTCACCCTAAACTCACTGCGGGCTTTCTCACAATGTATTTATATATATTATTTATATATACAGCTCTGGAAAAAATTAAGAGACCACCGCAAAATTATCAGTTTCTCTGGTTTTATCAGTTTTTTGTTTTATTCTATAAACTACTGACAACATTTTCATTCATTTTTAAACAACACAATACTAATGTTTTAACTTATGAAGAGTTCAGAAGCAAAAAAGAGCCAGGCTGAGGTTTGCAAAAGACCATAAGGATTGGACCATAGAGGACTGGACCTGGTCGACCTGGTCGTCTAATGGTTAGACGGAGACCTGGAGAGGCCTACAAGCCACAGTGTCTTGCACCCACTGTGAAATTTGGTGGAGGATCGATGATGATCTGGGGGTGCTTCAGCAAGGCTGGAATCGGGCAGATTTGTCTTTGTGAAGGATGCATGACTCAAGCCACGTACAAGGCTGTCCTGGAAGAAAACTTGCTTCCTTCTGCTCTGACAATGTTCCCCAACTCTGAGGATTGTTTTTTCCAGCAGGACAATGCTCCATGCCACACAGCCAGGTCAATCAAGGTGTGGATGGAGGACCACCAGATCAAGACCCTGTCATGGCCAGCCCAATCTCCAGACCTGAACCCCATTGAAAACCTCTGGTATGTGATCAAGAGGAAGATGGATGGTCACAAGCCATCAAACAAAGCCGAGCTGCTTGAATTTTTGCGCCAGGAGTGGCATAAAGTCACCCAACAGCAATGTGAAAGACTGGTGGAGAGCATGCCAAGACACATGAAAGCTGTGATTGAAAATCAGGGTTATTCCACCAAATATTGATTTCTGAACTCTTCCTAAATTAAAACATTAGTATTGAACATATGAATATGAACTTGTTTTCTTTGCATTATTTGAGGTCTGAAAACACTGCATCTTTTTGTTATTTTGACCAGTTGTCATTTTCTGCAAATAAATGCTCTAAATGATTATATTTTATTTGGAATTTGGGAGAAATGTTGTCAGTAGTTTATAGAATAAAACAAAAATGTTCATTTCACTCAAACACATACCTATAAATAGTAAAACCAGAGAAACTGATAATTTTGCAGTGGTCTCTTAATTTTTTTCCAGAGCTGTATATTTTTGACCTTAATTGCAACCATACCTTTATCGTCTTCATCTCCTGTTCTTGCAGCAGTTTGGAGCCAAATTCAATGAGAAACTGCCTCTAGCTGCATTTTGCAGATCGCTCTCTTTTTTAACTTTAGTTATTTTTCACCTTGGCATTATGTAATGTAATGTAATGTAGTAATGTAATGTAATGTCTGTTTAATTTCGCTAATATTACTCCACTAACCAGTATGCTCCCAACTCCTCTTTCCCATTCACACTAGCCAAAAACAATACTATTATGAGACTCATTCTAGGGTGCATGAAGCATGCAAGGGGTGCCCCAGTGGCTCAACTGGTAGAGTGGGTACCTTTAAGTACCATTAAGGCTAAGTCCTAATCGCAGCAGCATGTGATCCTCTCTCTTTGCCCTGTCTTTCCTGTTAATCTCTATTGTTCTGTCAATAAAGGCGAAAATGCCAAAAAAAAAATATAGCATGGAAGTGCCCATTAGAGCATGGTTAAATAAAGGTATATAGCTGCCCCATCCTTGTGCACGCCACTGCCTGGTTGCAACCATATCACTTGATTCTTCATGCAGTGTAGATCCACCTCTTCCTTTGCGCCCACAGGCAAGGGGGTGTTCTACGTGGCCAAAAGTATGCAAACACCCCTTCTAATTAGTGGATTAGTGGCACCCATTGCTGACAGGTATATCAAGCACACAGCCATGCCAACTCCATAGACAAACATTGGCAGGAGAAGGGGCCATATTAAATAGCTCAGGGACTTTCAACGTGGCACTGTCATATGAAGTCAGTCTGTCAAATTTCTTCCCTGCTAGAGCTGCCCCGGTTCTGTCTTGCTCCAGGTCAACTGCTGTTATTGTGAAGTGGAAACATAAAGCAAATTTGTTTGTCCTTGGTTGTAACACTCACTACTGAGTTCCAAACTGTCTCTGGAAGTGACACCTAAACAAGAACTGTTTTTCGGGAGCTTCATGAAATCAGTTTCCATGGCCAAGCATCCACACACTAGCCTAATATCACTATTTACAATGCCAAGCATTGGCTGGAGTGGTGTAAACCTTGCCGCCATTGGACTCTGGAGCAGTGGAAATGTGGAGTGATGAATCATGCTTCATTATCTGGCAATCCGCTACCTGCCCGAATGCATAGTACCAACTGTAAAGTTTGGTGGAGGAGGAAAAATGGCCTGGGGCTGTTTTCCATGATTCGGGCCCCTTAGTTCCAGTCAAGGGAATTCTTAATGCTACAGCATACACTGACATTCTAGTCAATTGTGTGCTTCCAAGTGGCAACAGTTTGGGGAAGGCCCTTTCCTGTTTCATCATGGCAATGCCCCCCATGCACAAAGCAAGGTCCATATAGATATATGGTTTGTCGAAATTGGTGTGGAAGAACTTGACTGGCCTGCACAGCGCCATGACCTCAACACCATCCAACACCTCTGGGACCTTTGGGATGAATTGGAACGCAGACTGCGAGCTGGGCCTAATCGCCCAACATTAGTGCCCGACCTCACTAATGCTCTTGTGGCTGAATGGAAGCAAATCACTTTAACAATGTTCCAACATCTAGTGGAAAGCCTTCCCAGAAGAGTGGGAAGGGGGGAAGCAGGGCAGAAATTTGATAAATTGACTTGTTGGAAAGGTGGCAATGGTGGAAAGTCACTGAGCTCTTCAGTATGGCCCATGCTACTGCCAATATTTGTCTATGGAGATTGCATGGCTGTGTGCTTGATGTCATATACCTGTCAGCAATGGGTGTGGCTGAAATTGTCAAATCCACCTAGGGGTGTCTGCATCCTTTTGGCCATTGACTGTAATACTGTGCAGAGGGTCAGCCAAAATGCAGTTTTTCCCACACCTCACCACCCTTTGTTTTTTTCCTCTCCTCCAACAGTGCTGTTTAAATAGACAGCAGCTTGAGAGACACCTGATGAATGGGCTCAAAGGTTCCTTCAACAGGTCCTCCAGAACCAACAGTAATTCCCACTGGGGGGCAGAGGAATGCATCACAGGCCGTTTTCCTCTTAGCCCCCAGCAGAAAACATTCCATGAGGGGATGGCCAAAAATTGACCTCTCACCAAACCCCTCATGACGAGAGGAGATTGCTGATGCTTACATTTTAATAGGAAAATGCACCAGTCCCCTCTCCAGCAGGTGCTGGAGAAAAGAGAGAACAGATCCAATTGAACAGTTCAGTGGATCAACGTCTCTCTCCCTGCACCACTTCTCAAAACCCAGCCATTTTGATTTGTCATTAGCGATGGGGGATTGTGCTCACGTGCCCTGGATAGTCTGCAATACCTGTGCAGACAAGCCAGCACGCATCAGTCTGTCCCCCTCAGGAACCAAACCCTGAGGGGCTGACCCAGAGTGGGCCTCATGCCTATCACCTTGCCTGCAACAGAGTGCCCCAGTGTCCAGCCCTGGACAGTGTCCCAACTGTCCAGGACTGAGCCGCCAGCAGCTGTGTCATCTCTACATACCACGGTGCCGTTGTGCGGTCTGGGGCTACAGCCTCAGACAGCCTCTCTTCGCCAGTAAGGGAGAAATGAGACGGAGAGAAGGGAAGGCATAAAGCAGCCTTGTTGGCCATGGCAAGTGTGCAAACACGTCCACCCCCAGGGGTGGATTGTCTTGATGAAGCAGAGAGAACCATAGTGGACAGTGGGCGTTTTGCCTTGAGAGAAAAAGATCCACTTCCACTCTTCCAAAGTGAGACCAGACCTGCGTTTCATTAGTCATTTAATCAGCCCTCCTTCACTTCCCCTCGGCACTTGGTAATACGTAGCACCATACGTAACGCGAGTGGCCACTTGCAGAGCAGGGGGAGCAGAATATTTTAAATGGAATGCACTTGCCCTGAAGCAGGCCTAATAATTAATAATAAGAATAAGTAATAAAAAATTACACAGAACAATGAGTAATGAAATATTGCAGATGAGTTCATTTCATAAATATGTCTAAATTCCTCTAAATATTGTTTGTTTACTTGCATTTATATTTATCACCTGTTCGTGCACCGGAATTGACGGACGATCACAACGCATCCTGGGAAATATGCGCTTGTGAAGTCTACATCGTTGTTGACTTGCTCGCTCGGCCCTTGAAGGGTCGATTTTAGAAAGTTCACTTGAGTTATCAGAGTATTGGAACGACACTTAAGATGGCGACGGGGATTCCCCCGAGGGGAAGTGCCGAGGGGAAGTCAACGAGGGCCGGTTGAAACGACTAATGAAACGCACCGCAAATCTGGTCTGATTCTCATCGCATCTCATGTGCACATTCTGCACAGTTCATGTGAGTGACTCATTTTGAGATAAAGTGTGTAAAGTGTTTTGTGTAAAGGTTTGTAACACTGAAAAGGAATGACACAAGAAATGTAAATAAAATAAAAGGTCAACGTTACTTTTATTGAAAGAAAACAAAATATTGCAGTATACAGCCAAAACAAAACCATCCAGACTCAGTACCTGGTGTGCCCACCAGCGTTTACTCTTTGGGGCATACTTGTTCAGTCCATTGATGTGCCTCTGAGGGATCCTTAGCCACTCTTCCAGAAGAGCTGTACGTAGTTGGGCCAGCATGGTACGTAATTGCATTCACTGCGGTCCAACATATCCCAGGCATGCTCTATGGGGTTCATGTATGGAGGCAAGGCTAGGACATTCACATTCTCTCTCTCCAGGTAGGTACTGCAAACAGGTGCAACATGTGCATGTGCATTATCATGCATGAAAGTCACATGTTTGCTTTGCTGGATGTTTGCTGGACGTGAATCCGCAGTATATCCTCTAGGCAACGCTGGCCTGTCAAAATACCATTGATAACCACAAGCTCTGAACACCATCCAAAGCATATTGTGGCCGAAACAATTACTGAACCACCTCGAAAGGGGTCTCACTGCTGTACGCACGCATTCGCAAACCGCTCACCACGCTTACAGTACACCCTACACCTTGCATCATTCCGGTGCAAGTTGAACCTGGATTCATCACTGAACAGCACGTTTTTCCACTGAGCACAATGCTGATTGCGGTTTGAGTCTATTGGTCTATTGTCCATCAGGATCATGCCAACATGTGTCCTGTAAGCTCGGATACCGTGCTCTCAGAGGCGTCGACGGACAGTCATGCTGCTGATTTGTGGTCTGTAACGTCGTAACGTGGCTGCCCCGGGCGTGGTCGATCTCTGGTGTCGGGGGCGACAGCAAGGGTATATCCCCGAAATTCCCCAATCCTCCAAGGCCCCATTAAGTCAAATGTAATAAAAAGCCATTCAATAATCACACAATGAGACTCCAGGGTTAATCTTCCCAATTATATTGGTTGGATGTCCCAACTATTTTTATTTTGCCAAATAATACAATTTTTCCTTCTGGGCTAATCTAAAGTTAATTATATTATTATTACTCTTAAAAATTCCAAAATATATGGATAGGGATTGTCTCCCCAATAATAAAGGCTATGTACCTTAACTATTTTTTTAACACTCAATAATAAGTTTAACTAATTAAATATAGCCGCTAGCGGCAATGGCTGGGTTCATGCCAGTACAGCAGCCAGAGCTGAAACATGGAAGTTTACATTAAGATTACTCAGTCAGTTTTGTCATATCAGGCTGTTGAGCCTGATCTGATACTGAAGAATGTAGTGTCAATATCCAACTTTGTATTGGCTTTACTGTGTTTAGCTGTACACTCAAAATGCTGCTGCTGGTCAGATCTGTATGAAGGTGGTGTGCGTGGTGTGCACGTATAAGAGTTATAAACCAAAATGTCATAGGCCATGCCCACTTTCACTAATAACGACCAAACTTCAGATTTTGACTAGAACATGGTCCTAGAGCATGTGTACCGAATTTCGTGCAATTTCACTTATTGGATTAGGAGATATAGTTTTCAGGCCTTTGTGGCGCTCCCTATTGGTCAATATTTGAATGGCTTTGCACACATGTTCATTCATTATATGTGAACATGTTGTTAAAGTTTCATGATGATTGGACCATCTATCACAAAGTTCTAACAATTTAGCTTATAAGCCACACCTCCTTCACAATTGTAAGAGTTAATATATTCAAAACTACAGTAGATATCAACAATCTATGAACAAAATTTAGAGAGCGTGGGACCATAGATGCTACTGATCGATTTTGGTGGTAATGGGTGAAACGGTGTAGGAGGAGATGTTAAAAATGTGTTTTTCAAATAATTCAAAATCTCTCAAAGATGTCCCAAGGCAAATTTGTAGAGTACAGTTAGGTGGACATGTGTACCAAGTTTCATGTAAATCGGACAAACGGTGTGGGAGATATGGCCCTTTAAACTTTTTAGTTTTTGACCTTTAATTATCGTGCCACCATCAGGCTGATGGGGGTCATATTTCTTGTGAGTCTAATTGAAGCCATATTAGACCATGGTGCAACGTTTCATGGCTCTAGCATTTACCATCTCACAGGAAATTGAGCCCAAAGAGAAAAACTATAATAATAAAAAAAGTAACAGTACAAAAATTAATTGATTCATTTATTAATAATAATCACAGAAAGTACAAACTTCATACAAATCTCCATAATTGCCTGAACAATTCTCTTGACAAATTTCAATACAATATACTTAATGTGCCATTGGTGAGATATGGGTCCAAATAGCATGGAGATTAATTTAATCAGTTAATTAATAATAGTCAATCAAAATCAATAGAGTTCTTCCTCTAGGGGTCATCAATGTCCATACCAAATTTGAAAAGATTCTTATAAAAACTGTTCAAGTTATTGCGTTCACACGAAGGATCTGCAGCAGATGCGGTGGCGGATGGGGTGAATCCATAATATCCCCGAAACTCATTTTGGGGATATAATTACAGGCATGACATGATGCGTACATCAGGCGCATTAGGGATCGATTTAGATCCATTTTTATACAGACCAATTTTTGATTTTGTGCCTCTGTATGGGACACTCTGCATCTCACAGTCAAAAACACCCTCTAGAGGCCATCTGACGAAGCACATCATCTCACTAAGCGTTGACTGACTGACTGACCTTAATTTGCCTCGTGATGAACCTCGGCTGCGCCATGGGAAAAACACCACAGATTGTAGTCAGAGCTTGTGTGTGTGTGTGTTTGTGTGTGTAAACATGCATGCCAGAGAGAGTAGCAGCAAGGCAGAGAGAGAATCCAACTTTTCTATAATGTGACCTCCCAGTGTGTGCAGTTTTCCATCCACTGTGCAATTGTGAAACGTGAAAAGAAGTAGGTAAGGAGAATGTGATACAGGGGTACATCACACACTCCCTACCCTGAGTAAAATGGACAGGGACACAGTTTTCACTTTACTTTTGGGTCATCCATTCTGATCTATTTTCTTAGAGGAGGCTTTAACATTTTATAGCAGTAACATTTTAAATTCCAGAAAATGCATGAGTTCAACCAGTACGGGGAGAATGAAACATATATCTGTAAAAAATATATGAGAAAAACACAAGACGATAATTCTTTATACACCAAACATAAAATGGATTTATTTTTCCAGAGGTCCAACATATTTCTGTCTTGCCCCAGGATGCATAGAAGAGTGTGTCATAGGAATTTAACTGCCACTACTACAACCCATTATTTACAATCCAAGTGTTCTTCTTTTAGTTTTAGTTTAGTTTTATTTTTTGCACAATTTAAAAAAATACACAAATGACAAAGATAACAAATGATATACAGTGCAGGGAAAGGCAGAAAACCCAAACCTAACCCTCCACCTAAAAAAAGGTTAAAATTTCACAATGTTATAGAGAACACAAAAATAACATACAGAAAATAATATGACTACATAAAAGTGATGGCAAACTAATAAAAACAAAATATATATAAGCAACAACAACAATAATAACAATAATACTATCAAAATTAAAGGCAAAAAATGTGAGTGTCTGATATGTATGAGTGAGTGTGTGTGTGTGTGTGTGTGTGTGTGTGTGTGTGTGTGTGTGTGTGTGCATGTGTGTGCGTGCATATGTGCGTACGTGTGTGTGTATATGTGTGTGTGCATGCATGCGTGTATATGTGTGAGTGCGTGTGTATGTTTATGAGGGAGATATTGGTTTATACACCTGTTTTGACTCCTGAGCAATAATAATGATACGTTACTATGAGTGAAACAAATTGATACATGGATACATGTGTAACAGGGATGCCTTTAGGACCCTGGGGAGTGAGGGGAATATTACTTAGTGATGACAGAAGCTCTTCCTCTTTCTACTGCCGGACACCGACCGACACCGGTCCACAGAAGTACAGTGGGGTGTAGACGAGGGACGCCAAATAGTTGTTTGCGAGCACAGAAAACAGCAGTTGAGGGAAGATTGGCCGCCGTATAGGCACGCTGTAATCACGCTTCCAGTCATCTGCTTGTGGACGCAAGGTGCAACCCTTGAATGGGGATTATGATTGTAAGTAGTGTACCTTGATCAAACTGTGGCTATGTTTATCAAACTGTGATGTTCAGTGTATTTTCTTTTCCTCTTTTAGTATTGGTCGTCATGACATTTAGCACGCCGCTGGTCTGGGTGAAATCAAAATGAGTTAAAGGTATGGCATATTGGGTTGATGATTTTATGAAGAACATTGTTTTCTAAAATATGCCTGAATGTAGCCTAATACCATGTCTATTTTCATAGGACTGTCTTCAAGTGCAATATTGACTGTCACTGTTTTCTCATATTAAGAAAGATCATCCACGACAGAAAGAAATCGTTCACATGGTGTGCCTTTTTTTCGATTTCTGGATTTTCTGTGTCTCTCTATAGCCCGAGCCAAGATGGCTAGGTCACTGTTATCCCACAGGTATTCCGGTCAAAAAGAAGACATGGCCAACAAAACAGCCGCTGAAGGTTGACACTGCCAGCTAGCCACTCCGTTCGCACGTAGTTCTCCTCACAGAATGTCCATGTCCCTCCTCTTTTTCTATGGAGAGCCATTTCATTCAAAACCCCACCCAAACTGCACACCACCTCTCCAGTTACCAGACACCCACCACCCAAACTGCACACCACCTATCCAGTCATCCTGCGCTGCCACCCAGTGGACATCGCGCGCGACCCAGTCAACAGCGCAGAGCGACCCAATTGGACATCGCGCGCCACCCAGTCGACAGCGCGCGCTGCCGAGAGTTCAAAAGATAAAAAACAATCTGGCTGTTTCACACCGGTGCGACATGAAAATGCGGGACGGATTTGCGGAATATTCTTCATGTGAAGCTTACACACCGACATTTTCGCATTCTAGTGTTCCAATTTCGCACCAACAGAAAAATAAATCCTGTTTATTATCTGAGAGAAAATGGGCATTGAAAGTGGCAGTCACAACAACGTTATGTTCATTCTTTTAAACAGTAAAAATAGGAGAAAGTATTGGGCCCATCCTATTTTGGAAAGACGGACGGAACACAGAGTTTATATGCTCATCCATGACTCTTGTAGCCTAAATAAAAGTTTAAAATGGTATAATATCATTGGGGTGTTTAGCACTACTCATTAGTCCATGGTGAATATTTATAATTGAAACCAAACGAATATAGAAAATAAAGGAGACCTGCGCTGTCGACTGGGTCGCGCGTGATGTCCACTGGGTGGCAGCGCAGGATGACTGGATAGGTGGTGTGCAGTTTGGGTGGTGGGTGTCTGGTAACTGGAGAGGTGGTGTGCAGTTTGGGTGGGCTTTTAAATGAAATGGCTCTCCATATTTTTCTGCCTTGCTGCAAGTCCAGTTTTGGAGTAGGCCTCCCATCTGATTTTATCTTCAGCTGTTGCTGAAATGGTAATTTTGTGAAGTTGTTTTTCACCAAAAACTCCAGATCTCCACCCTCCATTACTGCTGCTAGGTTTTTTGGTATAATTTAGCAACACTGGAAAACTAGCTAACTTTCCCGGTTGTTTCGTTTGAATGACGTTAGGTTATACTATGATTTGATTGGTGTGAAGCCAGAGCACGGGTGGCTTCCCTTCACAGTTTTTTTCCAGAGTCCTGACCATTTGCAGTTTAGCAGTCGCATGGCGATAGCCATATCTGATTGGTTGATACTTTTTTTTTTTGATCAAAGGAGGCCAAATTCGCCTGGCTTCTCTTCCATAGACTTAACATGATTGCCTCCAAGGCTACCGCAGGAACGAAATACACTCTTTCACCACACACATTGACTGACATTTTCCACACGTTGCAATTCAGAGGGGCGCTGTTTCTCCAATTTGAAGAAACTCAATGAGAAACGGGGAAGACATAGCGGTGACATGTCATGTAATACAAATACAGGACATAGAACGAGACAAAGAAAATGTTTTTATTAAAGTGACAATGATAGTTTGGATAATAGGGGAAGCCTGGCTTCCCTTGGCATCCGGCAGAAAACGCCACTGTTGTCTGCTCATAGCATAACCTACTTGCGGTGTTACTCTACCTATTATTCCTGGTGTGAAATTGTATACGATTTGTGATTCTTAACGTGTGCAGTGGTATTTTGCCCTATGGGATCTTATTTATGTATTAGTAGCCTCTAATTTCCTTCCTGTGTACCTTTGCTATTTATATCAAGTGATTGTGTCAGTGTTTAGCTTATTGCACACTCTAACTTTAAAATTGCTACGGTGTAGCTGTAGGCTCGCTCGATTGGCCGCTTCTTTTTAATGGTTTTTTATCAGGTGCAAAATTTTGTCAATAAATTTTCTATCTTTTGAGCCATCGGCCTCCCGTCCTGTTTATTCTGGACACTTACCTGTAGGGCTGGGCGATAATTCAATATTATCGTTTAGAGTCTTTCAGTGGAATCATATCGTGATGATATGAAAGATAAGATATTTTAATATTGTGACACACATTTCTGCTGTCTAAATTGATGATGACAAGCAAATTTTACTTAAAAACTCTCATAAAATGAGGTATGGTAGGAATATTATTTGAATATTTCTGTTCTGGTTGACATCACACCTAAAATTACCATTCGGTTCAATGAGATGAACATTAATTTGATTATTTAATGTGATTTTGCATGCATGAACCATATCATGATATATATTGATATCGAGGAAAATCCTTATGATTATCATGATATTGATTTCAACCATATCGCCCAGTCCTACTTACCTGTGTATGTGGGGAACCAGATTGGGAAGTAACAATTACATCAGCCCTATACACAATTTTAGTCACTACACATGGACAACAATACATGGGGAAAAGCAGTTACAAAATAGCAGTTAAATGGTCTTTTAAGCATCTTTTGTAACATTTTATAGAGGAACAGTTTTTTGCCAAGTGGGAAAAGCCATTCCATAATTTGGTACCCCTAAATCTTATCGAAAATTGACCTCTGCAAGTGAGAAATTTAGGAGGATGAAGATCTGAAGATTGACGAGTTGAGTATGAATGGACCTGTGAATTTGCTTTAGAGTAAGTCTTGAACTGGTCACGAATATTCCCTTCACTTGAATGTATCTTATAAAGTTTCTGAAATAGAGGAGCAGATGAGATGTATGACTCTGATCGGGTTGCAATCCTAACAAAACGTTTCTGGAGGACCAAAACTTTGTGGAGAGTAGTAGGAAAAGTACTCGCCCAAACTATATTACAATATGAAAGATAGGGATAAATTAGACTATAATAAAGAGTAAGGAGACAATTTGTGGTGACAAGATGACTAACCCTCCTTATTATACCAATAGATTTATTTATTTTTCTGCTAACCCAGTCAGTTTGTTCTCTCCAACTCAAACTCTCATCAACAATAATTCCCAGGAATCTTGTAGTTGACACTTGAGGCATCTCAACAGACTCAATTATAACTTTAGATAAATTCTTAGAGCATGATTTTTTTGCCACTAAAAATGATAGTTTGATTTTTTTATATTCAAAGATGGTTTATTTAATCTGAACCATGTAGCGTAGGCAGTTAAACCAACATTGGCATCCTTCATCAGTGAATTGAAATTTGAATGAGAGAGAACTAGGGTTGTGTCATCTGCAAACATTATTGGAGAAAGAATATTTGAGACATTAGACAAATCATTAATATAGATAAGGAACAATAATGGTCCAAGAATGGACCCCTGCGGAACCCCACAGAGTAGACTGGCTTTGTTGGAGTAGCAACCTTTAACACAAACAAACTTTCTTCTGTTGGAGACATAATTTTTTAACCATTTATACGTAGTATCATGAAAACCATATTTATACAACTTTTCCAATAAAATATGATGGTTAACTGTATCAAAAGCTTTTGAAAAGTCTATGAAAATACTACAAGTAAATTCAGTATTATCAAGTGCAGAGGTAACTTTGTCAATCAGGTGAAGCAGAGCCATATAAGTGGAGTGATTTTTCCGGAAACCATACTGGTGTTTGTAAAGAATTGCATTAGAATCAAGATGAAAAAGAATCCTTTTGTATATAATTTTTTCTAATATTTTTGAAAAACATGGCAAAATAGATATGGGTCTATAATTATTGAAACAACAAGGATCATCTGCTTTAAACAGAGGAATAACTTTGGCAACTTTTAAATCTTCTGGCACAACACCTGTTTTCAAAGACAAAGAAAAGATGTGAGCAAGTGTCAATATTGACAGTTTCACCTGTTTGACAAGGAATACAGAAATATTGTCATGACCAGCTGAAGATGTTTTTAATTCATCAATTATGTCACTTACTTATATGATATCAGGGGGCTTAAAAGAAGAGATAATAGGAAAATTTCTTGGAATAAAATCCAGTGGATTTCCAAGACAAGCAGAAATTTTGTTAGCTAATTCATAACAATATTAACAAAAAATTCATAAAATTTTGGAGCTATATCAAATGGATTGTTGAGAGAATTTTCACCATCTAAAAAGACTGAAGGTAGCTCTGGGGTAGTCTTTTCTCTTTGCAACAACTGATTTATTACTTTCCACGTGGTTTTAATATCTTTTGAACACCTCTTAAACTTTTCACTGAAGTATTTCTTTTTTGCAGATCTAATGGAATGAATATATTTATTTCTATAGGATTTATAAACACCATGGGTAAGAGGAGTAGGATTTGAGACATATTTTCTGTACAGTTTATTCTTTTTCCTCAACAGCTTCAGTAAATCAACTGTAAACCAAGGCTTATTCAAGTGTTGACTGTATTTCTTGGTAGGACTGCCAATTGGAAAACATTCATTGAAACTAAAGCTAATAACTTTCATAAAATTTTGATATGCAAAATCAGCATTATTTTCCTCATATAGATCATCCCATGAAGTACTGGCAAGCATGTCTTTAACTTTAGAAATATTTGACTTGCTCATAATTCTTTTGTGCATTATTTTCTTGGTATGTTTGGTTCTATTAACTTTGATTAAAGAATACTGAAATATGGGAAAATGATCTGACAAGTCTGAATATAAGACCCCAGATTTCATTGCTTTGCTCAAAGAGTTAGTTAAGATATTATCAATCAAAGTTGCTGAATTTTCTGTAACTCGTGTAGATTTATGAATAAGAGGGAAAAAGTAACTAGAATAAAGAATATTGAGAAAATCCTCAGTAAGAGTATCTAATTTATTTTTAAAGAGGTTTATATTGAAATCTCCTAAAATGTAACAGAGTTTATCCTCATTGTTTATCAGGTCAAGAGAACTGGACAAACTTTCATTAAAATCTTTGATGACAGAGTCAGGTGGGCGATAAATAACACCAACAATAACATTCTTTCCACCAGAGACACCAAAGAGCTCTAGAAAAACAGATTCCACCTCAGCCCTATCTGACTTCAGAGAGAGATCATCCCTAACTTTAAATTCATAGTCACCATGAATTTTGTTCAATCATTGGTTTGATAATAAAGCCATTTCTAACTATTGTTAATGTTACACAATATCAAAACTCCACTGCCTTAAAGTAAAAGCAATGATGTGAAATGAAGGATTGGGATTGAGTGCCTCTTACGTGCCTCTATAAAGTTTAGCTGAAATTGCATAATCTCAGACAGCGCTGTCTCTCTTCTCGAGACCGTATCGCTCAGTTGAAACTGTAATTAAATTACACACATGTTGGTCAAAACTACTGGGTGTATACTCTTTATTATCTTCATACAGACACCATGTATTAGGTCTAACACAACTCCTTCCTTGCCGGCTCCCCTCCAGCCCCGGTCATCGCTCCACCTGGTCTCAGCTTTTCGTTTGGTTCCCCAATGGTGGAATCAGTCAGAAAACCATTTATTGCTCTTCTATTGATGTTTTTTTTTTTTTTTAGCTTCATCACTGTAATTTATCACGTCACTTCCTCTATGAAACTTCATCCATGGCAACACCTCCATCTTCCTTCCTGTGGAAACAAACAAGAATTATGCACTTAACCTGTTTATATCATTACTTATTAGTATAATTATCATATTTTAATGCCGACTTATCATACCTAATGCTATCCACCAGAAGAATGTTAACATAATGGGAAATAACACATTGTTCAGACGTCTTTTTTTTTAAGCCAAATAAGTAGGCTACTGTGGAGGGCAAATCCTTTTACCTTCTATATGTTACATACAGTATATACAGTCATGTCGTGGTAAATATAACGGTGGGTGTAACCTCCACCAACCTCCAGACGCCACAGTGATCATCATAAGCCACAATAACCACAATATAAACAAAAAGCAGTTATATTTTCAGAAAAACATTAATTCATGCCTTTTCACTTTTTTCAAACTCACAAGACCCCATCTTTAAATACCTTACATCAGCTTGATACTATTTATTTGATGTATGTGTAACCCACATAAATTGTACAGCCCCATGACTAAACCTCTTGTTGTACCTCTACAATTCCCCTAGGGGGCACTGTAGCATTACTCAGAGACACTAGGCAAGGCAAGTCAAGGCAAGTTCATTTATATAACACATTTCATACACAACGGCAATTCAAAGTGCTTTACATAAATTAAATAAAAATAAAGACATAAAAAGACAGTGCAAGAAGATTAGAAAAGTGAAAAGTGCATTAAAATCACATTTAAAAGAAAATCGAAAAGATAAAAATAAATAAATATTCCAGTGCAGATGAGCGTTGCCCTAAATTTCTTAAAAAGCCCTGGCGAACAGAAAAGTTTTAAGCCCTGATTTAAAAGATTGTAAAGTGGAGGCAGACCTCAGATTATCTGGAAGTTTGTTCCAGGCATGAGTAGCATAAAAACTAAAAGCTGCTTCTCCATGCTTTGTTCTGACCCTGGGAACAGTAAGCAGACCAGCACCTGAAGACCTGAGGGGTCTGGCGGGTTCATAACATTGAAGAAGATCAGAAAATGTATTTTGGTCCTAAACCAGTAAGTGCTTTATAAACATACAACAGAATTTTAAACTCAATTCTTTGGCACACAGGAAGCCAGTGCAGTGATCTCAGCACTGGAGTGATGTGGTCCATTTTCTTAGTCCTGATTAGTACCCTGGCAGCAGGATTCGTGTGATCGTGATCTCGCGAATCCAGCTGCCTCGCAAGGTACGCAGCATTCTGGATGAGCTGCAGTTGTCTAATAGCTTTTTTAGAGAGACCTGTAAAGACACTGTTAAAGTAGTCAAGCCTACGAAAAATACATGCATGCAAGTTTTTCAAGGTTCTGCTTGGACATGAATTCTTTAATTCTTGTGATATTTTTAAGATGATAGTAGGCAGATTTTGTAATTGTCTTGATGAGGGTATTGAAGTTTAGTCCATAACTACACCAGATTTCTGACTTGGTTTTTAGTCTTCAGTGAGAGGGATTCAAGGTGAGCAGTGACTTTAAGTCTCTCCTCTTTGGCACCAAAAACAATTATTTCAGTCTTATCTTTATTTAGTTGCAGAAAATTGTGACACATCCAGTCATTGATTTGTTCAATGCACTTATTTGGTGAGTCTATTGGACTGTAGTCATCTGTTGATAAAGCTATGTAGATCTGAGTGTCATCTACATAATTATGATAGGAAATACTGTTGTTTTGCATAATTGGAGCTAGTGGCAGCATGTAGAGATTGAACAGAAGAGGCCCAAGGATCGACCCCTGGGGAACTCCACATGCCATTTTTGTTCGCTCAGATACGCAGTTACCAATAGATACAAAGTAGTCTCTGTCTTGTAAGTAAGATTTAAGCCAGTTTAGGACTGTGCCAGACAATCCTACCCACTTTTCCAGTCTGCCTACCAGTATGTCATAGTCTACTGTAAACGCAGCACTTAAGGTCCAATAAAAACAGAACTGAGATTTTTCTGCAGTCCATATTAAAACAAATGTCATTTAAAACCTTTACTAGAGCGGTCTCAGTCCTCAATCCTGATTGGAAGATATCAAGAGTATTATTGGAGGTTAGGAAACTGTTAAGTTGGAGGAAGACAACCTTTTCAATTATTTTACTTAAAAATGGCAGATTCGATATGGGCCTGTAATTACTAATTATTGAGGCATCAAGATTATTTTTTTTCAGAAGAGGCTTAATAACTGCAGTTTTCAAGGCCTTAGGGAAATCACCTGATAAAAGGGAACTGTTGACTATCTGCAGTAAATCTAATGCAATACAATGAAAAACATTCTTAAAAACGCTTGTCGGTAGACTATCAAGGTAGCAGGTAGAAGACTTTAGATGCAACACAACTTCTTCTAGTGTTTTGTAATCAACTGGATTAAACTGTGACATGTTTTTTGTTTGTTTTGTGTAAATACAAAGGTGACAGAAATTTTACTTGAAATGGAGGTGCTGACTGTCTAATCTTCTGAATCTTTTCAGTAAAAAAGGAGGCAAAGTCAGCTCAATTGTGAAATGCAGTTTCTTCCAGCTTAGGGTTACCTCCAAAATCAGGCTCTTTCTGTCCTTCTCAGACCTGGAAAGAGTAATTCAAGCATTAACATCCTCCTGACTTCTATCTCCCGTCTAAAACTTGTACAGAACACTGTTGTTCAGATGTAGAAGAAAAAAAAAAGACCACATTACACTAATCCTGGCTTCACTAAACTGGCTCCCTGTCCATTTTAGGATTCAATGCAAAATTCTTCTGTTTGTTTTCAAAGCTCTGCATGTTCGCTTTTTATTCTTCTTGTATTTTTATTCTTGTCTTGTTTTATTCATTGCATATTTATTCTTTATTCTTTTATTTTATCTGTTTTAATTTCTGTCAAGCACTTTGGTACTTTTTAAAGTGATATATAAATAAACTTGAACTGGAACTGCATCTTGATTTTTTTTTTTTTAAATTGAAATTGTTCAATACATTTTTACCTGTTCATTTGCATTTTGAACAGGAGCCGTGACTCATTCGCTTCTAGAGTTGAACCTAGGATGGAAACCTGGCCCTGATGTTACTAACCCACATCACAATATAGCAGTATAATAGTACTCTTGGTAACCTCTTAATATACATAAGAAGAAGGAGGTTACATCCATGTTATATATGATAGGAATTTATAGTATATCACACATTTATGGCAGACTAAAGAGTAAGTCTTTGTAATGAAGTACTTTCATTTAAGCAGTGTTTGGCCTACCCCTCGCCCCCTTGGTTAGAGTACTAATATTCATTCTTCTATTAGGTACCTAATTGTGTAATGTTATACATTGGGTTAATTGTATATTGTAATTCTTGTGTGTTTTTCTGTTTATCATTTACAGATAAAAACCATAACCGTCCCAAGCCTCATCATCTCCTATTGCTCTACATGTGTGCATGGTGGCAATAAATGGCTTAAATGGAAATAGCAGTTGCCCTCCTTAAATTCTTATCGATGTACCATGGTGATGCTCAAACTTCTGTGAACAAATCCTAGAGATAGACTCTACAATATATATAGACTGAACTACTCACGCTGCTTTGTACAAATCCCTCTGTATCTGCTGCCGTTTCTTCTCATTGATGGGGTAGAAACATTGTATCAACATCCCAGTGAGAAGCAGAGCGATGGGAACAGGGGCAAACAGGACCTGCAGGGCCATGATTACTGCTGGCGGGTGTTGGCAAGCCCCTGGCTTAAATCCTGTACAACTGAAGAGATTGTATTTAAAACATATAGAACACTGGAATCCTTCTAATTCTGGGCCTTAGCATAACATTTTCAGAAAAAGTTGCTGACTCACTGCAACACCAGAGTGGATATTCCATTAGACAGCGCTCCTCCAAACTTAATGAAGAAGACAAAGCAGGAGTAGAAGACTGGCTCCAGGTCTTTGCTGCTGGGGTTCTTCACCTTGAAGTCATCCACCACATCTGGGAGCATAGACCTGCAGAAACACAGCTAGAAAGGTAAACAGCTGGACGGGTGGTGAAGACGCACATGCAAACAGTTAGACATGTAGTGGCCAACAGAAAGACAGGGAGCAGAGAGAAACAGAAGCAGTGAGACAGAGAGGCTGACAGCAAAGAAGGCAAGGCAATTAAACTTGCCCAGCTCAACATAGCTCCTCCTATCTGTCGAGGGATTGTGGACTTTCTAACAGGTATATCAGGATGGGCTCCCTGCTGCCTGGTGGTCTTGGTGAGCACAGGGACATCACAAAGATGTGTAGTCTCTCCCTCTCCTCTACCCCCTGTACACCAGTGACTGCACCTCCAGTGACCCCTCTGTCAAGTTATTCAGATCTGTGGATGGCATTATTGGGTCTAATCATAGACAAAAATGATTCTGGCTGTGCTCTCAATTACAAAACTTCTGGAAAGACGTCTTCCGTACCCTATCCAACATTTTAAAGCAGAATCTAGTCCCGGACCCTCTGGTAGCTCTGTTTGGCATTACCGATGAAGATGATCCTCATCTGACATCTGCAGAGCGCCGCATGGTTGCCTTTGCCTCACTCTTGGCTAGATGCGCAGTCTTGCTCAAATGGAAAGATGCTGCCCCGCCCACACTTAGTCAGTGGCTTCGAGATATAATGTCCTGCCTTAAATTGGAGATGATACGCTTCTCAATCAGTGGCTCTGGGGAGAAATTCTATAAGACCTGGGGACCCTTTTTAACATACTTTCATAACACCCAAACAACTTAGTGTGACATGCATTCTAGCCCTGCCCTTGACACGCAAATAACACCTGACTTCATGGAAATAGCTACATCCTTAGTTTTTCTTTATTTCTAGATACTGTGCCTCATACCTATTCTAGGTAATCGAGAGGGTGGGAGGGTGGGGGGGTAGGGACGTCTCACTTTATTACTGTCACTATTATCACTTTTTATTTTTATATGATACTACATTGATGTATATTTTGTAACAATGTGGAATATGCCTGCCCAACCCTGGGAACCTTTGTTGAAAATCTCAATAAAAAGATTTTGAAAAGAAAAAAGAAAGAAAAATGAATCCAAGAGTTGCGTCTTGGTGTGCCAAAAACCTTGAACTTAATACTAGAAAGATGGTGGAGATGAGGATTGACAAGGATGATCCACAAGAACCCACAGACCGATGTGCTTATGGTTAACGTTGGTGTCACAGTCGTCGTCCTAATTGCTGGGGTCCGCCATCTGCAACACCTTCCGACAGAATGCAAACATCACCTATCTATTCAACAGGTTCTTCTTGTGTCAACTTTGTCAGCTCAACGTGTCACAACCCACCCTGGTCCAATTCTACAGATCCTTCACTGAAAGCATCGGCACATCGTCCAACACAGTCTTCTATGCTTACCCCTGCTCCAAGGCAAGACTGCAGCGTACAATTCGAACAGCTGAGAGAGTAGTTTTCTACCATCAAAGGTCCATGTGACACCAAAGCAGCAAAAAGGGCAAAGAAGATTGCTGCCCTCTGAAAGACGGTTCCAGTGCATCAGTGCCCAGACCAGCCGACACTACAACAGTTTCTTCCCAACAGCATTCCTCCTCTTCAAGCAGGCCTCCTAAGCGCCACAACCCGTCTCCATACCTCTAATCAGTCATGGAGTGATACATAAAAAGGTGGATAAACTAGGACTGTCTGTGATCATCATGAGGCACCAACTACCAACATGAACTACAACATTATTAAAAAATATTAAAATTCTACTTTCAGGAAAGCATTCATTTCATTTTTTCCCCCCTTAAAAGACCCTATTGTCATTTAACTGATGGATACTATGAATTTATATCATAAAAAAAATGGGAACCCTATTCTGCAAAAAAAAGTCAGTAAACTGAGTTTAGGTGGGTTTACTCTCCACTACATCCCTGCCTCCAATCATGTTCTCTCTCTCTCTCTCTCACACACACACACACACACAAACTCACCAGTGAATTAGTAGGAACGCTCCTATACTGGACCCCATAATGATGGACATGAAGATGAAGACGGGCAGGTTGTTGTGAAAACACACTTTCACCGCCACTGCTGGTGCAAAAATCTGAAACAACCACAGAGGCAAGAAAGAAAGAAAAAATGCTGTAACAGATGACATTGTAGACACAGCCACTCAAAAACTTAAGGGGGAAATGTTGGGCTTCATGCAAGTGAGGAGATGATAAAAAATACTGTGATGGTCAGTTTGTTCGTTTGTTAGTCATTGTTCTATCAATAGAAGTCAATGCACAACTCAGGCCCTTTAAGTGGAGATGAAATAGCGAAATAGACACCTGTGTAGAGCTTTTGTTTATTATTTAGATGTACCACAATAAAAATAACATTGTAAAAGTAATCCATTTATTAAAATGCCTTTATGCTACATTTGCAAACCAGCGCACCACCATCTTTGTTTTTGTCAGTGCTTATGTCATGTGAATGGTTTACTAGGAAGTGTCAGTGCAGTACTGGAGCTCAGACTAATTGAGTGTTGGTAGGATGGATTTTGAAATTTCTGATCACATTGAAAGACCTGTGGACCAAGTCAGAAATCCAATACCATATGCTTTTGAGGCTATTAGAAGAAAGGCAGTAGTAGGAGGATGACTGAACCTGAACATTATAGTCAGTGCATTGGGAATAATGGGCGGTGCCAGTGCAGGCCTTGTAGCCCGATGCTAACCCATGTGGAAAGCATGTGATGCCAAGAGCTTAATTTGAAGCATCTCATACGAGATCGCTGCATCACAACCAACCTGACCCTGCAACCCAACCCTGCATCCTCATGGTAACACTGTCAGAATTCAGAAAGATACTTCTAATTAACACAGCACAGTCCAAATTCCTTACTTGGTGTTAATGTTTTACTTTGTCTATCTTTTTAAAAAAATGCTTTATAGACATTAACAAGCCAGCAAAATCAGTCTGGGGGTGTCTGCCTGAACTAGCTTTGCAGGCTTCGCTTCATTAGTCTACCCTGCTCTAATTCTTCAATTCTGCTCTACCTTTAACCTTCTCTGATTTGACTGAGTAAGCATCATTACAGCATCCTCTTGTTGAACTCACGGAGAGGCCAATGTAGAGTGTAGTCTTCTTCCCCAGCCTACCCAGCAGAATCTGCCACAGTGGGATAGACAGTGTATTTGCTACCTGGACAAGAAAAGGAAGAGACAATTGAATTAAGACAGTCTCGTCGTGTGTTATAGATATTGATATCTCTTGAATTCTGTTACTTATGTTAATGAAATCACTTGAAACCCTGATCGTGTAGGCTGCAGGGGCCTAATATCAGTAATGTGAATAAGTAGTGTGAATAAGGCCAGAAAATACATTTCGAAGCTGAAAATGATTGAAATTAAGGGAAATGTTTTATTCATTATTAAAATTAGGAATTATCATCTCCAACAGAGACACCCTTCATGTGATAACCATGGACTAAAATAAAGACTTTTTTCATGGACAAGCATTTGAGTATAAAATGTCCTTGAGATGTTCCTTAACCAGACATTCCTGTACTTTGGCATTCCTGTACTTCGCTTCTTTCTTTGAATTCAAGGGTAATACTGACAGTCATGGTTTTCAGCAGGAGAAACCCTATATGTGATGATCATGAAAAAGATAACTCAATAAAGCCAAGTCTGAAAGAACATGGTCAATGAGGCAGAGTCCTAGGTGTGTGTAGTTGCTCATACATTTTTAAACACAGTTTAATAAAGGACAATTTCAGGTAGGATAGGGAAGTATATTTGTGGAGATAAATGTGTGATCAGTGTGTACTGTGCCCACCATTAAGATCAGGATAATATGTTGGAGGTAAGACCCCAGGCCTGTAGCATAGGTACAGAATAGTGAAATGTTTCCCATGGACATCTACACAGACACAAAAAAAAGAAATCAGTGACAGCGGAGGGAACAGTGAAAAAGGAGAAAAAAAAAGACAGAATAGGTAAAGACATGTTTTTCAGTATTGTGTATCTCTTTCAATAGTCACATACATATCCACACACACACACAACTCTTACCTGAAAAGCTAGTGAGGAGAAGAGAAAGCTAAAAATCAGTCTGATATAAGGAGTGTGTCTCATCACCATTTTCACACCAGTCAGATAGGGCATCTGGATCCTGTCCAGAGTACTAAGAGGAGCTGGGGAGTGGGCAAAGGAGAAGAAAGAGGGATCATATGAACTCATTGGCCAACTTCTTTAGACAGTTCCCCCTAGCAGTCCATCAGAATGCAAAATGGGGTATTAAATCTCTATTTTTTCATCCAATCCTGTCACAATATAGTTGCTATGACCTTGAACTTAAGAGTCACCCATCCATCCATTCATCCATCCATGTTCATCTGGGTCAGTTTCGTGGTGGAAACAGGGCAAGCTTTTCCTTGGCAACTTCCTCCAGATACTCCTAGTGGATCCACAGGCGCTCCCAGGCATGCTGAGAGATGTAGTCCCTCCAACGTGTCCTGGGTTTGTATCCGTGATCTCATTCTTTCAGTCACTCCCCCGAGGTTGTGATAGGTGAGGGTCAGAATGAAGGTAATTCGAGAACTTTTCTTTGTGGCTCAGCTCTCTCTTCACCACCATGCTCTGATACAACACCTGCAACACTGCAGCTAACAATCTTATGGTCCTTCTTACACTCACTCGTGAATAAGATCCTGAGATACCTGACCTCCTCCACTTGGGGTAGCTGCTCCCCTTCATCTTCTAGGATAGGACCATGGATTTAGACTTGGAGGTGCTGATTCTCGTCCCGACCTGCAAATTGCTCCAGTGCACATCAGAGATCACTGTCTGATGAAGCCAGAAGGGCGTCATCATCTGCAAACAGCAGAGGTGCCACCCTAATGTCACTGAACTGGACACTCTCCAGAACTTTCCTGTCTGTGACTATCACAAACAGAAGAGGGGACAAAGTGCATCCTCGTCAGAGTCCGATGCCCACCTTGAACTGTCTAAAATGCCAAGAATGCAAACACAGCTCTCGCTCCAAGTGTACAGGGACCAAATGGCTCGCAGCAGCAGCCCAGATACCGCATACTCCTGCAGCACCTCTTAAGAGTCAATCAATTTGTGACACAATTATCAAGTATGTAGAGCAGGAGCCAATCAGAAGCCTTAACCACCAATGGCTAGTAACCAGTGTTGGGCAAGTTACTGAAAATTAGTAATTAGTTACAGTTACTAGTTACTTCTCTCAAAAAGTAATTTAATTACTTTACCAATTACTGCATAATAAAAGTAATTAGTTACTAGGGAAAGTAACTTTTGCGTTACTTTTAAATGTCTGCTTCAATTCTCTTATTACACATAGCTATATTATTTTAGACAGCTGTCAAATTTTATCTATCATTGTACCCATTATCACTTTGATGATATCACTTTCCAAGGAAAGTAGCTATTGGCTGCCAGATGATGTCATACGATAATTTGCATATCAATATATAATGCTACACTTGTGCACTCCGCGGAGTAGCCGACTCCGCCCACTCGGGCCAGTTTCGGCGTACGCCGGTAAGAATTGCAAGTGGACCCTGTCCTACAGCCCCTGCTGTGGGAAGGGCTGTGATCATCAGACTTTCTGGATTAGATAAGCAAGTAGAGAAAACCGGCATCAGCCGTATCAATTTATTGGCAAATACTTTGGGATTCAACACATTAACATTGCTTCCCATGGTCAGAAAAAGACGGCAGATTTGTCGCTAGTCGCTTTTGAGAAATAAAGTCTCCAGGGAGGTTGGTAGTCTTTTGATTCACTTGCGCCACGTAAAGTCGGATGATCATAAACCGGATGATCCAGTAATGAGTAACGAGCCCATTTAAATGTCAGTAATTGTAATTGCGTTATTAATTTGAAAAAGTAATTTGTTACATTACTAGTTACTGCCAAATGTAGTGTAATTACAGTAACGTGTTACTTTGTAACGCGTTATTCCCAACACTGCTAGTAACTCACCCAGCTGCTCCTTGACTCCCAGGAAGAGCACCAGACAACAGAGGAAGTAGAGGGAGGCCAGGACCAGAGCAGCCACTGTATAGGCCCTCCTCTGAGACCAACATACATACAGAGTTTATTACTGATAGACAATAATTAATAATCATGTCAAAGACAATGAGATGGGATTTTCCTGTCAGATATCTCACACATTTGTCATTCAATTACATCTCAGATGTGAGGTAAAAGGTACTTCCCACTGAGCACTAGACATCATTTCAACATCTAAGCTTTAACTCTCATTTAGCCCAGATCTTTTGGCTGTGTATAGCCAATACTTAGACCAAGCAGTAAATACATTATTACATATTTAAACAATGCATAAATTGTGAATATAAAAAATATGTACCAGAGAAAACCCATAGGCAATTTTAGCCTAAACATCTATAACCATTTAGACGTCTTTTAAACAGCAAATCAATGTAAACTTGCTCGGTTGGTTACTACCAGCTCACTACAGAAAAGTGACCTTGTGAAAGACGTGAGAAAGAGAAAACTAGGAAAACACATGAAAAAGAAAGGACAAAAATACTGAGAATAGTCATGTGACCTAACTGTATCCTGGAGGTTGTCAGTGAGGGATGAGGTGAGGTTGTGGAGGGCAGGAGAGGAGAGGTTTACTGGGGAAGTATCACTGTAGTTTAGCTGACTGCAAGTCCGGGCTTTCTTGGCATGGTATACCCCCACTATCTGACCATGAATGGTTGCACCTGCCAACAGCCCAAACATCTCCATCACCATTCCTAAAGAGGCGGGAAGAAAACAAAACAGATAAAATACATCATGATCATAAATCATAGGTCTCTTGTAGAGGTAACAGACACTGAACAACAGAAATAAACAGCCATTCTGAAACTACCTGGAAGTAGACCTTGAATTTTATCATTTCTCACTTTTTTTTAATACATTTTCACAAGACACTTTGTTATTCTTTTTTGAGTTCAGGAAGTGGGCCCCTGAAAGCACATGACCTTTGACGTTTTAATGTATTACCTCACCCTCAAATGATCTCAATCTGATGAGAGACACTGCTTTTGAATATGTCTAGATTTTTGGAATCGGTTTTGTAAAATAGTTGGACTTTTTGCCCAAAATATTAAAATATTTAAAAGCATATTATACTTTAGCTATCAGGGAATCAAATATTTACCATTTAAATATTTGTGTGGGCTGCAATGAAGGCAACAGGCGCAGCCTCAGCTAACTAGGAGGGTGCTGATGCCTGGTTGCTCTGGACTATTTTTCTTTGGTCCTATGCTCTTGACTGCTCTGTACATCTGCCCTGCTTAGCACAATCTGCTTTCATAGCCTGTACATATTTCTGTAAATATCTATACAAATTTCTGTATGTATGCTTATTCCATTTGAGTCCATTTGATTATTACATTTGCATATCTGCACATATTTATGTGCATATGTCCTTCCATCCATATATGTGATAATCAACAGCAAGCGATGCACACTTGCACATCCACTTCTAATCTGTAAATGTATAAATTGATGCTTATTTGATGCTTTATTTATTCATCTGTTTTGTTGTTCTTTTGCTGTAATTACTTGTATTAGCTTCAATACTCTGTAATTGTTCTATTAGTTTTACATTTTTGGGCATTGTGCTCATTATGCTTCATAGGGGTGCTATAGAGTTTTATGACTGTATGGTATGGTAATCTCACTGTACAAGAACGTAAATCCTTGAAAGAATAGTGCTTGCCACTGACCTACAGAGCCATGTCAGTGAAACAACATAACTTTGATAAGTTTCACAGTGACTGGGTTAGTAAACTCAGACCTCTGGTAGAAATATTCTTTGCTGAATTCAAGGGTGTGGTTAGCACCGCAGCCTACTGTACCATGATGGAAAGCAGTTGACTCATGGGTTTAAGTTCCAGGATGGCTCACATCGCATGGAAATGATAGACATGTTGAATGTATGACATCGGAAATTGTGTGAAGTGAGTTTAGAGGGATAATGTAACTATAAAAGATGTACTATTTGTCTTATTCAAGAACACGCTTTTGAATGAACTCAGTGGGTGGTGCAGCCACCTATCATGTTTACAAATTAACACAGGAGAAGAAATTTAATTCCATGTAGAAATGGCAGTCATATTGTGGCATATAATGGCAGTCATGTTATAGGCACCCACCTATAACAAAAGGAAAGCTACTACTAAATGTAATCTGCATAATTATAATAATGTAGGATAAATAACACATATAATCAACAAGGACACACACATTCACTTCACTTTGTGATCACTTCACAAGTGACCTGCTGTCTGTAGACATTGCCATGTCTCCTAAAGGCCAGCCAGCCAGCCAGCCAGACTTTCTTTACACGAGTCCACGACATTTACATATGCATCACTGTCACAAACAGCCCTACTTCCATCTATTAATGTATTTAATGTTGCTCAACATTGTTGTCATCACTGACATCAGTGGACACCCTTAAACAAGTAAGTAGTTTACCTACTGTATGCCGTAGCGGAGTCTCTGGCCTTCTGGTCTCCCCCAAGGAACATGTTAAGGGCTGAGTAGGGAACATGGTGGCACTATGTGAGAGAAGAGACATTTATTTATAAATATAGCTGCAAGCAGCAATAAGGCAGCTTAGCCATTAAGTCATGAGGATAAAAAGGGAAAAAAGGAGAAAATTAAATCTTTTAGGCCTAAATGATGTCTTCAAACATTAATATGGGTGCTCACTGTTTGAATTTGACAATTAAATTAATTGGTTTAAAACAGTATCTCTACCTATTTTAAAATTTCGCACCTTTATTTTGAAGGTCAAACTGACAAACCGGAAGTCTTGTTTCTGGTTATTCGAGCTAGTAGTACCTATCAAGGCCGGTAGTGATGTGTGGGTCAGCCCGACCCATTTTCATACAAATAAAACGACCCGAAACCGATCCGCAACCCGAAAAAAACAGAAAGATTAAGGAGGCCAGGTAATTTTCCAAAGACTCGTGTAGCCTAACTAAGGTAGTCTAATACTTAATGCTGCACCATGCAGTGTGCGCACAATATTATGTATGGATGGCGGGATAAACCACCTGGGGATTGGAGAAGTTTATTCCATTCATTACATTTAAAACTCATTGAAATTTAGTCTATAATTACATTGTGTTACATTGCGGGCCCTGTGGGTTTCGGATTGAAGACAGGTCTCCAGCAACTTCATTTGTTTTGGAGAAAGCTGCAATGTACTTCTTCCGGGGATCTTCGGGACTGTTTTATGAACTAACAAACTTTACCCGATTTTCTACTGGCATGGGGGTGAGTAGATAAGGACTGAATTTTCATTTTTGGGTGAACTGTTCCTTTAATGGAATAGCTGATAGATCATTTATAATGAATTAAGTTTTTAATTGAGAGTGTAATTGTACTACAATAGTGATGACTGACAGTCAGAAACAGGTTGAAGAGGCAGGTCCAGATGAAGAACCAGGAGAAGCTGAATGCTGGAGACATGGAGTCCTGGGGCATGACCCACATCATGATGTAGGAGACAATGGCAAACGGCAGAGAAAATACAATCCTGAAGGGGTGGAAATCAGGAAGAGAGAGTGAATTCAAAAAAGAGGTGTAGTGTACTTTGCAACAAAGGTAAATATCTAACCAATGAAAATCCCAATTAAAGTTTGTCTTATAATCTTATTTTAATATCTTATTTTAATATCCAGTCAATGGTACTGTATACCAGTGAAGTCTAGAGTTCATTCAGTCACTACAGTTACATTCGATGGGAAATGTCACTCACCAAGGGATGAGTTTACCGATGCGTGTCCTCCTACTCTTGCTGACCATGTATCCAATGATAGGGTCCGTTATAGCATCCCAAGCTTGACCCATGAACAAGATCAGAGAGGCATAGAAAGCATCCATCTGGGCAGAATAGAATAGAATAGATCAAGTAACCAATATTATCAGCCTGTTACTTGCCTAGATTTTGCAATCAATCTAATATCATCTGGTCAAATTCAATGGATTATGATAAATCCATGAAAAAATATGTGATAGTAACTAATACAGGAAATAAGATCCTTAAATTAAAAGACTGGAGCACCTTGTCTGGAATGACCATGTTTCATCACCAGGTCAGTTCATGACACACTGTACATGCCAATGAAAAATGCCAATGTGTCCCATGACTCACTGAAACTGACCTGCACCACATCCAGCAGGAAGATCTGTGTGAACAATATCTTGGCAGACTGAGTCAACTGGTAAGGCATGCCACCTATCCCATAGCTGATCCTCCTTACCAGTGGGATACCTGGGCTTTTCTGCAATGACATTTTAAGGCAGTCAGCCTAAATCTTAGTGTTGTTCATTGATTATGCTTTGCAGTTATGTCACACTCATCAACACTCAAAGAATCCTGATGCTTTCATTTCTACTGAACCACCTTCAAACATTGGTTGGCTGAAAAAGCCTCTCTGCAAGCAGGCTGCAACAGTGTTGATCAACAGTAGTAGGACAAGTAAACTATGTACGGTGTCCATTTTAGGACATCCTCATCATTAGTACATCTTCATTCGTAGATGTACTTTGTCAGATTTAGATGGACCTGTGTCAGGTTTAGCTGTCAGATTTAGATCCAAGTCTGAAAAGACAGCTAAACCTGACGCAAGTCCATCTAAATGTGACGAGCAACAAGTACATCTAAACCTGATACAACTCCATCTAAGTCTGACACAAGACAGCTAAACCTAACACAAGTCCACCGAAATCTGACAAAGTAGATCTACGAATGACAAAGGCGGCTGAGGATGTCCTAAAATGGCCACCGTACCTATGACCTATGACCCACCTGATAAACTGGAAAGCAAAAAGACGAAAAGAAGGTGCTAATTATCTACCATGCAAATCAAGGATGATCATTTAGCAGACTTATGACACAATGACACTTCAGTTCAACACATCCAAATCCAGTAAAGAAAAAGAAATGCATAGAGTACCAGATGTACATCCTCATCCCTGGTGGCACCCATATGTCTGGATTCTTCATGAAGTGTAGATCCATCTCTTCCTTTGCGCTTGCTGTCTGCCATTCTTCTGTCAACAACTTGAGGAACAACTGCAAAACTGCACTGTGAACTGTTGAATTGTCCACAGCCAAGGGAGTGTTATGTATCATAGACGCACTGAAATGATATTTATGTATCTCTATGCGGTAGCCAAGCATGTAAAATTTTTGGATGACAATTCTGTTTTTATAAGCCCCTTGGGGTTTACCTGCACAATGTTACATGTTCCTCTTGAATTTCATGATTTACATGTCTACAGGGATGCAAACACAAATGTGCATCACGGTTCAAAAAAGGTGACAAAAACCCAAAACCACATTCTAAGCACGGGACACCGGGGACATAATCCCCTGCAATATATAATAATAATAATATAAATATAGAATGTAATGTTTCACTTTAGGAAAACAAAATCTGAAATTAGAAGTCCATGGTGGTGGATTTCACAAGGCTGCAGCTGGGAGGAGAAACCACCCAAGGGAGATGGCACCGAGTCAGAACAGGAAACATGGCTTTCAGCGTGGACAAAACTACAGGATCTAGAAGGTTGTTAGCTATTATTCTGAAATGGTACTTACTTTCACAAGCATTTCTGACCTTAATTGCAACCATGCCTTTATCTTCTTCATCTCCTGCCTTGCAGCTTTGGAGCTGTGTCAACAACTTTGACAGAAGTTAACATTTTAATTGCCCACAGCCAAGGGAGTGTTCTACACAAAATTAGGCTATACCAACACCCCTTCTGATTAGTGGATTCGTACCCATCGCTGCCAGGTATATAAAATCAAGCACACAGCCATGCCAACTTCATAGACAAACACTGGCAGTAGAATGGGCTGTAGGCTACTGAAGAGCTCAGCGACTTTCAACGTGCCACCGTCATAGGATGTAGCCTTCCCAACAAATCCGTTCATCACATGTCTGCCCTGCTAGAGCTGCTCCGGTCAACTGTAAGTGCTGTTATTGTAAGTGGAAACATCTAGGAGCAACAACAGCTCAGGCGCAAAGTGGTTGGCCAATGGCCACACACAAAACAGGACCGGCAAGCGTTGAAGCACGTGCAGATCGTCTGCCCTCAGTTGCAACACTCACTACCAAGTTCCAAACTGCCTCTGGAAACGACATCAGCACAAGAACTGTTCATCAGGAGCTTCATGAAATGGGTTTCCATGGCCGAGCAGCCGCACATAAGCCTAAGCTCACCATGCACAAGGCAAAGCATTGGCTGGAGTTGTGTAAAGCTCGCCGCCATTGGACTCTGGAGTTCTCTGGAGTGATGAATCACGCTTCACCATCAAACGTGTTTCAGCATGACAACGCCCCTGTACACGGAGTGAGGTCCATACAGAAATGGTTTGTGGAGATTGTTGTGGAAGAACTTGACTGGCCTGCACAGAGCTGTGACCTCAACCCCATCCAATTCCTTTGGGATGAATTGGAAAGCAGACTGTGAGCCAGGCCTAATCGCCCAACATCAGTGCCCGACCTCACTAATGCTCTTGTGGCTGAATGGAAGCAAATCCCTTTAACAATGTTCCAACATCTAGTGGAAAGCCTTCCCAGAAGAGTGGAGGCAGCTAAGGGAGGAAGCAGGGTAGAGATTTGACAAACTGACTTGTTGGAAAGGTGGCATCCTATGATGGCGCCATGTTGAAAGTCACGGCCCCTTTTACAGCCAGTGTTTGTCTATGGAGATTGCATGGCTGTGTGCCTGATTTTATATATCTGTCAGCGATGGGTGTGGCTGAAATAGCCAAATCTACTAATTAGAGGGGGTGTCCGCATACTTTTGGCCATCTAGTGCATCATAACCTCATAAGATATGCAGTAAAAACATCTTTCTGTATCTCTATATGGTAAGTCAAGTATGTCCAATTTTTGGATGACAAGCCCCTTTTTTTATTTTTATCATTTACATGTCTACAGGGATGAAAACACATCAGAGCTCACAAGGTCCACTGGGAGAAATTTTTAGAAGCCGGGTCATGTCAAGTGAAATACCCAATCTGCGATTTTTTTTTAACCATTTTATTGTTGGGTATACCGTAAATGATGTGTCAAGAGGAGACTTGTAGATGTAAAATTATCTTTTCTCAAAATATTTAAACCTCAAAACATAAGCAAATTTTACATCAATGTCTATAAACACTGTAAATGTAAACAAACCTTTTACTTTCAAGAAAATATATAAAAACTCCAGCAACTGTTGCATACCGGCCAATTTGAGAATATAAAAACTATTTCAAATGTGTTTTTGGCTTCTGTTGGTGGGACCCTCTAATTGTGACTGGGCCTTTAATGTCATCACAAAATTATGTTAAGAGTAACTTTGGTTCAAAGGATGAACAGTTTAAAAATTAAGAGGTGTTTAATAAAATCCATGTTTATCCCCCCCATCAAATTTTCTCATCGAATCTGCACAATTCATGTTAGTGACCCATTTTGGGATAAAGGTGCCAATTTTGCATTCCTGATGTAAAAAAAAGTTAGTCACATCATATTTACTGGGAAAGTTTTAACAAACTGGTTTACCACACCGTGCTTTATGGAGAACAATGGATATAGATAATGATGAAAACAGAAAAAAACACACCACAGATTTTAAGGTATGGGATCAGAGCTTTTGTGTGTGTTAGAGTGTGTATATGTCTGTGTCAGAGAGATTGGCAGCGAGGCAGGGAGAGAATCCAACTTTTCAATAATGTTACCTCCAGGTGTGAGCAGTGTTCCACCCACTGTGCAACTGTGAAACATGAAAAGCGGGTGAGGAGCATGTGTCTCTGTGATACAGGGGTACATCCCATTACACACTCCCTACCTACAGTAAAATGGACAGGGACAGTTTCACTTGACTTGCTGAGATCATGACTAGGATTCATGTATTTCACCATAGGCAACTACTACATATCCATTTCCTACCTGAGAAACACACAAGACGATAATTCTTTATACACCAAACATAAAATGGATTTATTTTTCCAGAGGTCCAACATATTTCTGTCTTGCCCCAGGATGCATAGAAGATGTCAGTGTGTCATAGGAATTTAACTGCCACTACTACAACCCATTGTTTACAATCCAAGTGTTCTTCTTTTGTTCAACCATTGGTTTGATAATAAAGCCATTTCTAACTATTGTTAATGTTACACAATATCAAAACCCCACTGTCTTAATGGAACAATCCTACCATCTGTAAAAGAAAGAGAAAGGGAAAAAAAAGTCACTTTAAAAAAATAATTCAATCTCCATTTGGACAAAGGGACTGATGTGATTCTGGAGGTGAATAAAGGAGCGTAAGGCTACCGGTATAGGTTGGGAAAAAAAATAATAATGCAGCAGTTTGATTTCAATATGTTTTGTTACCTCATTACACTTCTCTCCCCAGGAAGATGGGGGTGGAGAGAGATGGGAACTAGTACAAAACCAGGGTAACCTCATGTACTTATAGCCATTAACAGCATGACAAGACTTCTATTCCTCACATGGCTCTGGTTTGTGCTGTTGAGACAGAGCCACACTAGAAATCTGCCACTGAACTGGTCTGCTGGCACCCCAGCACCTGAAAGGAAAAAGGCGGCTGAAGGGCCAACACGGCAAATAGAAGAGGAAGAGTGGGCGGCAAGTCGCAGGCAAATAAAAACAGGTTTAGTGAAAATCTCTGGAAAAGCTTAGTAACCAGATTGCTCTTCAGAAATCTGGACTGTTGCTGTGTTTTTGGGTTAAACCAACTACTTTACAGGTTAACACATCCCCATCAAAACCACCATTTAACAGCATCTGCAGCCTTTCCAACACTTCCATAAACTCTGTTTCTTTCCTCAAGATTTTTTATTTTCCTCCCTGTTACTGCCCACCACAGACCGCAGAGGAGGGGGAGAGGGTGGGGGTTGTGGGGGTAGAATGTAATGTTTCACTTTAGAAAAACAAAATCAGAAATTAGAAGTCCATACATAAGTCCATGGTTTCTCCTCCCTCAGGAGGGGCGGTGGATTTCACAGGGCTGCAGTTACTCAGCCACACCACCAGGGGGTGGGGGTGGGTGTTCTCACTTTCCCCTCACTGTAGCCGCTGGACGATGACAGCGTTGAGGAGGTTGGCGTCCCGCAGCGTCTGGCTCTCATCCGTCAGCTCCTTGTTGGGGAAGGTGGTCATGAGAATGAACTCTCTGGCAGCCATGGCGGGCCGGGCTCCAACCACAAACTGGCGCACGTCAGACACCCTGAGGCACCCGAGGGAGATAGCAACCAAGTCAGAACAGGAGACATGGCTTTCAGTGTGAGCAAAACAACAGGATCTACAAGGTTGTTAGCTATATTATTCTGCAATGGTACTTACTGTCACAAGCAGGACTGGACAATAATTCAATACTACTGATTATCATCTTTCAATGAAGTCATATCATGATGAAATAATGATAAAGTTATCATAATACACAATTCTAGTCTAAATTATGGATAAAAGGCAAATACTAATTAAAATCTCTCTCAAATTGAGATCAGAAACAAATTAGGAAATGTTGTTTGAAAACTAGAGGGTTTTATCTAGGGCTGGGTATTGAGAACTGGTTCCAATTTAATCACGGCTACAAATTGCCTAATTCACCAGAATCGATAAGCAACCGCACTAACGATACCTCTTATCAATCATTAAGAATTTTGACCAGCTGGATGCTTCTCCAGGAGCTGCGCAACAACCGTTTTGACCTTTCATGTGCTGTCAATCACAAACGCAATTTGATGCTGGCGAGTCCGTACGTACTCACCCTCATGTCAGTCAAAACCAGGGTTGAAACACTGATGAAGTTTCTAAGTCCATTTAACACACAGCGAGTTGGCTAGCCCAGCTCCGTGGCAGCGTTGTTCAAAACAACATAAGTTGCTGGATACAGTTTCTGAGCAGAGTTCCAAAAACGGCAAATAAAAAGGCCACACAATTACTCCATACAGCTCATGCAGCATAATCCACTCGTTCTGAAGCCAAATAATTGTACTGTGGGTCCAAAAATCCAATATATAGCCTACCTCATTATCTCCTATATTGAAGAACTTCAAGGCAGATGCTGCCTGTCAGAAATATTGTAATTATAGGGAGAGCGCACTGGAACGACCTAATAAAGTGGCACATTTTTTTTGTTCTGTGGTGACCTCCAATCACTATTTTTTTCCACTTGTTCTGGTATTTTGCTCTCTGAAGTAAGGCATTATGCCAAATGTGCCTTAGCTGTTTTGAAAAGTAATTCTGAGACCGACGTAACAGCAATGTATGTCTCAAGTACTAAAAGAGCGTTATCTCCACTAAAGCGGTATGTAGTCTTTTACCCCAGAAAATGTATACAGTAGGAATCGAATCAGACCGAAGAATCAGACCAATGGGACGAATCAAAAATGGCACCGGAATCGGTAAAATCTTAACGATACCCAGCCCCAAATTATATGCAGGACTACAGTCCTGACTAAAAGCCACTGAACTTCTGGTCTGTTCTCATGGATCTGCAGGCCTACATCCCACACAGCCACTCACCTGTGGGTGTGGTTGAACTTCTGGACCAGCCTGCCGCCGTCTGCCAATCGGATCTGAATGCTGGTGACGGGCTGGGAGGGGTCGAGGGTCACGGAGGCACTGGCCTGGGCCTCATTGGCAGCCTGCTCCTGCTGGGAGCCGGCCGGAGCTGTAACCAGCTCTGGGGTAGCACTGGAAGAGGGAGTGGAGAGAAGAGGGATGGAAAAAGATCAGAGGACTGAGAACTTTCTTCCACTCAAGACGTTGTTGAACTGTTGTGTGATAATCAGATAAATAATCCTAAAAGTAATCATTACTAAGCACCTAGGTTGCTGTCCAAAATAAAGTTTGAAACAAAATCTGTGGATTGGCTGGGGGGGGGGAAATCAAATGAATATGTACCACTACCACTCCAACAACTACCACTGAAGTGCCAGTGAGCAATGCGCTAAACCCCTTATCCTCAAATTCTCCAGTGGTGCTGCTCAGTGACCAATAGCAGAAGTCTGTGGCTATACTGGGCAGATTCCAGGTGTGAATGTGGAATTACAACTAAATTGACAACAGGGCATTGCTGGATAAATTTAAGTAAATATTCCATGTATTTAAAGTTAAATGAAGGGTAATGCTCAACTGAATTTGACAGCAAAACTGAGATGTTTAGAATATAAATACACCTGTCCAACAAACTAGTTCTTTTATATGGACTGAATGATATCTTCCCAGGCTGTTCTGCCCTCTTGTGGACAGAAAAAGCAACATCAGCCACATACGTTGAGTCCTCGTAGAAATATAGGTTATTCTAAGTGCCATGAAAAACTCCTCGTTTTTATTCAAGAGTTAAACAAATCCATACATCTACAAACTGAGACAACCCTACTGTATAACCTAGTCTCTTGGGATTCAAATTTAAACCTCATAGCTTCACAGATTAAAGCGAAAAAAGTGAAAGTGAAACCAACCACTTAATTCTCTGGAATGACCCTGCACAGCAAGTAAATAGCCAAAATAAACTAGTTCATTTCCATGAAGCACAGGTAAGACTGGTTTAACAGACATGATAGATGACAATAGACAAACTGTTGTTGTTGGCAGTGAAAAATAATCCTAATTTATGACCAGATTTATATGAAACCAAGCCCATCAAGGACAAGCTGCATGCTTACTGATCTCACCTTCCCAGCTTCTGTCCTTCACCTCCGAAGGCTCTGAAGGCCATCTTGGGTTTGCTGAACTCCTCGTCCCTGTGGTCCTCCATGTCCAGGTTCACCTGACCCCCTCGAGAACGCTGCCTCAGCTCCAGAGGAATCTCCCTGCAGGGGTAAAATGAAAATGAAAAAGAAGACAATCTCATACTATCACAATACTGTGTCAAAAATGACCTTCAATAGGGGTGGTGGTCAAGCAGACTAAAAAACGATACAACACCAATATTGGTTCAATCATAGTATATATCCTTAAATATTAATATACATGGATATAGTTTGGCCCCAGAATAGTCTTACTATATCCTCATATTGAGACTATGGACCTTTATGTAATTAGTGAATGAGTTGACAGACAATCCTCACCCCCTGCGGATCGACTCAAGGAAGACGGCATTTCCAGGGTCGGTGTAGTTTCTGAGCTCACCGTCATCCAGACTGAAACCCGTCTTCCAAAGCTTCAGCACCACGTGTACCTAACACACACACACACACACGTACATTAATCATGCACATGGAGGTCATTGCTTTCCCCTCCACACTGCAGCAACAATTTGTTTTTCTTAGCCTTACTCCACAATATTCAAGCCCATGGGAGTGCTAGTCACTGATCAGCTGGCCTCCTTAAAAATCTGATTCATCCATCTCCATCTGTTACTCTGAGATGCCTGTTAATGCAGATTAAACCGTTTTTGCACCAGGGATGCGATCAACAGAGTGCAATGAAACCAGGAAACAATGGTAGGGGGACTTAGATATGAGTAAGAGTTATGTGTCTAAAAATTAGAAAGATCATCCATTCGAACCACTACTCACATCCTGTTGGTTGCCGGAGGATCGCCTCTCTCCAGCCACATAGGTCGACTCCTCCTCAGGAGCTGCTCCTAGCCTATAGCCTCCACCAACAAAGGCCTGAGGGGTGAGAGGGGGAGGAAAAAAAAAGCAAAGGGGAAGGTGAACAAGACCGATTAGCTCCAACGGTGCTGCTGATCATATTGTTTTCATGAGCTACCCTTTACCCTGGCTTTGCTGGGCTCCCCCGGCCCCCTCCCAGTCCGGTCCAGAGGCACAGCCCCATGTTCCTTGGCCCCCTTGAACAGGTCCTCCACCACTTCATTGGAGCTCTTCTTCTTGGGAGGCCCGACGATCTGCTGCCCGCTGCGCTCTGATCCCCCGGCAAAAAACCTGGAAGGAAGCGAAGGAGGGCAGAGGACGGGTTAGGGTATGATGAAAGATGGTAACGTATTCAATTCTTCCACAATGTAAAAGATAGTTGTCCCTTGTAGAAAAAAAAGGCTTTGGGCTGATATCAAACAACCCACTCAGACAAGTCAGTAATATCCTCTGTTCTCCATCACTCTCTTTCCTATCTTTTCCACTCTTATTTTTTTTGTTTCTTTTTCTTAGGACTTCTCCAATACAAATGGACACAGGGCACTATGGCTGACCCTTGCACTCCTTACTATTGGTTGGTTGTAATGATGGTGATCTACAAATTGAAGCTCATTGTGCTTACTGTAAATCACTCTGGATAAGAGCATCAGCTAGTAAAAAAAATAATCTGAGAGATGACTTTTTGGCTGTGGTGCTAGGGATTACAAGCAGTGTGTTTGTAAGGTTTAGTAGTCCGAGGACAGGGATTCTGACACTCTTTTATCTAATGACCGAAATGAGTAATTAAGCCAATCACACCAACACATCACAGACTCACACATTGTGGCGTTATTCTTGTACGGGGCCCTCAGAAGCTGGTCTGTGACACATTTGTGGCTCAGAACCATACTTTAAAAGGATAATACCAGTGTTTATTGAGTGCCAATCATTTAGGTTGCCCCCCTGCTTTCTATTATTTCTGGTGGAGTGTGAACGCAGTCAACATAGTTGGAGATATCAGGGCTTGTTTCCTCAGAAGAGGCCATTTGCTGCTGTCTTATACAGTAGGAGAAACAGCTTCCACAGAGCGAGATAATCCAGTGCAGTAAACATGATGCCTTCATTTGGTTTGGTCAAAGTTTCTGTTTTATTTCATTGTGTCTGATTTGAGTGTTTAAACAACAGTGCTGCATTACATTCCACTCTGCTTACTGCCAAGCACCTGACAGGAAGAAATGGAAGTCTCCACCAGGAAATAATCCCTAAAAGACCTTTTGCTTTACAAACTTTGTCACACCCATGTCTTCTTATTTAGGACATCTTTGTTAGCAGGACAGCAGTTCATTCCAAACTAGGTTTGACACCATAACGTTTGTATTATAAAAAGGCAGAAGAACAAGTTATGTTAAAACATATAATTACATACGCATGCATTGCAAAATGATCAGGGGAAATGTAAAGTAGGCGTAGACAGTAGTAAACGGGCTATAACTCTAAATGACATTGGTATTTTCCTTTGAGACACATTGCAGATGTATGTTAGATCACTGGATGAGAAATAAATGTATGTAGGGAAGTGCAGCACCCAAAAACAAACACCATCTCTTAACAACCAGTCCACTACACCGGCCCAGCAGCAGAATTTGTTGATGCTGCAGAAAGCACGCCCAGCTCCCAGTGAATGAGGTGAGACCAAAAATAGTTTGGTGCATTCTGGAATCACACTCGCTACGTGAGGTTATACCATCCAAACGCTACAAGGATGTACATTAGAAATAGACAGGCATGCCTACAGCCTTGATATCATGTGAACAACTGTGACAGCCATTTAGGAGGATGAGACACACAGAAAGCAACTGGGCAGTTCTCTGGAACATCTCTTGTAAACTTGTCTTTAAATTCAGTTTTAATCCCTAATCCACCCTACTGAAGCTGTTTTTTAGCTGACCTTGACTAGTGCTCCCTCTGGCAGTATTAAGGATAACCAGAAATTAGCTTAGACAGATCAACAGATATCCAACATCATGAATGGAACGGACCTTTGGCCTTCTTCCTCGTCGCTCTCATCCTCCGCCTCATGCATCAGATCTCTGAAGGAGGTCACTCTGGGCTGACTACTGTAAACAAAGCAAACATTTATTGATGATGATGTCAATTACAAGTCACAATAATATATTACTATTACACAACCAGTAAGTCTGATAATGTGTATGTCAACACTGCATAGAAAGATATGTTTTCAGACTGTTTGCTATTGTCTTGGACTTTAGATTGACAGAAGTATAAAGATGGGGGATAAGCAAGCAAAAGACTATGGAAATTTCAATGGTAGTAGTGCATTGGTAGTCTTTAAATTCAAGCAACCTTTGAGGGGAACTGTGATGTTAGTTGTGCTTTGTGTGAGAAGATGATGAGTAGCGATGAGAGGTTGTAAACATTACCTTGGACCTGCAGACCGGGACACTGAAGACCCACCCTCAGGCTGAGGAAGTGTCACTATGTCATCTTCAGCTCCATCCTCAAAGAAACTGGCAAGTGCCAGCTGGGGCGGGGGGCAGAATTCAGTCAGACCATGTCATACCAAAACCCTGACAAGAGAGCTAATCAATTCTTAACTGCAACTTAATTTATGTAGCAAGTGACGATTTAACCAACCAATAGTTTTTAAAGCTGATAAGTGTTACTAATGGCCTTATAAAGCTCAGTGAATGGCTAAATAACTTCTTATCTAAATAAGGGTTAGTACTCCCCCCCCAAAAAAATAATAAAAATGAAATAGATACTATTTACACCACAGCATACCAGCTGATGAAGGTTTTGTTCCTTGGACAAAACAACAAGATTTAGGCTATGTCACCTGACTCTGCTGCAGGAAGAGAGAGAGCAGTAAAATGTGAAACCGCTGATCAAAATAGTCATACTTTCTCTCCTCGCGTTAGCTTCTAATGGATAAAATAAGAATGAATGTGAACTAACATTATTTGGATGGGGGGCCACCTAGAAACCTCCAGAAGGACCCCCTAGTAAATGCTTCAAACGAACAATTGACAATGTCGCATCAGCAGCTAACTAACGTTACAAGCTAACGTTACTTGTCTAGCACGACTCAATGGACTCAAGGTAATGTAGCTAGCTACAAGTTGATGAAATTGAATCTGCTTTAAAGGGTACCAAGTAACGTGAACAGGCCGCCTTGTATCCGTAGCTGTGACAGCTATCTGCACAACAGCTATGTCTTTGGGTGACAACAGCGGTTTTTACTAAGGCCATTGTGAAAGGGTGACTTGCACAAATCGCCGGCAACAGCGGCTAACATTAGCCAGCCTAGTTAGCCGGCATGCTAGGCTTCTGACACGGACATCTCCTGTCACTGGTGTTTCCGTTTGATTTCTCAGTGTACAATCCCGCACAACTCAAGGGGAAAATCAAGTTAACACGTACCTGCAAATTCCAGCCAGCAGACTCCAGGAAAAACCGGGCCCTTTCCTCATCGACATCAGTAACAGCAACGAACTCCCTCACAGACTCCTCTTGGTTCGCCATTTTGATTTGCTCCTTCAATGGTAGGTCCGCCTCCACCTGAGGAAACACGCAACAGATTAATGGTTCCTATCGAGCTCCAAACAAAAGATCATAACAAGTGAGACGAAGAAAAAAAATCCTAGATTGAAATATTAATAATTAACTCGTGGTTAAAACCGCGCAATTGGGTTTTAAAGATTGCATGTGGCTGTGTTTAATATGAACAGTTTATTGACTTGGTTTATCACGTCTTGCTTCCCTGCTATCATTGTTGTCACCATTAGATGGCAATGCATCCACAGGTTACACAAAACTACAATAGGATCTCATATGTGAATTGTTGGTTTGTGACAAATGTAAAAAGATCTTAACAAGTGCTGACTCTGAGACCTTAGAAGGTGTGCTCAATATTGCCTTGGCCCATCTGTACATATTATGGACACTTTTTATATTCTGTACATAGCCTACTCTCTGCAGGTATTCTCTTTATTTATTGTATTGCTATCTACATCTTACTCTGCTTTTTGCTAACTGTACCTATATAGTCTTGATTTGTTGATTATTTGACTTTCATTCTGCTGCTGCAATTATGTAGTTTCCACACAGGATCATTAAAGTTTCATCTGATCTGATCTGATCTGATCTGATTTGATCTGATCTGATCTAATCTGATTCATCTCATCTCATCAGGATTTGAGACCTCCGGGCATCAGACCTACAGCTTCTGACACGGCACTCACTCACACATCTTAATCAGCATCTTATCGCACTTCTGCACTCGTATCTTTCATCGAGGCTCTTATCCAAATCCAAAATCAAACCAGATGTTGGTTGAATTCACATTGCAGGGTTGAGTGTGAAACACCTCACCTCTGACACAATGGGTCCAGTAAACATGATGTGCCACTGATTTCACTGTGATAAGCAGATGGGGAATATTCCCATGAGAGATACCTTTGTACCCTCGATAAGGTGTCTGATGGCGGGCCAGTCAGATGGTACAAGGCCATGAATACTAGACAGATTGGGAGCATCTTAATTGTTTCTGGGGGGAAAAGGGCTGATGGCTTTTTCATGCGCTAGCTGTTGGCTGTTTGATCTTCAAGGCTAATTAATCCGTAGCAAAGTGAGAAAACCATGTTGTCACCTAAAGTAAAGTGCAACCCCCATCTCTCTGTGTATGCACACAAAGAACAAGCACAAAAACAGAAGCATACACGGCAATGCACTGAGGAGGTTTAAGCGGCGGTATTCATATATTGTTTCCCCTTTGGTGGTTTTCGGCTTCGGGGTCCGTGTGATGAGGCAACAGCACCCAGATACAGAGCAAGACAGTGGGAGAGACAAAGAAGGAAAACAAGAAAGCATAGTGGGCTTGAAACAAACAAAGAGAGAAAGAAAGGCAATAAGTTACAAACTAAAGACTGGCAGACATGGAGAGAGAGAAAGTGTGTGTCTGTGTGTATGTGAGGGGGAAATAGCGGGAGGGAAAGAGACGAATGAAGAAACAAAGAACTCAAGAGAGCAGAGACAAACCAGAGATCAAAAGAGGTTTTTTTCTAAATCCCATCGTCTCCTGCTCTAACCTCCTGGCCCCTTGAGACGTGAGCGTGTCAAACACCCATCACTTTGGAGAAAGGACAAAACACAACAGTGGCAGTAAGAGTCAACCATAATCCAGGTGATGGACTGACAGCAGCGAATGTTGCCTCAGGAAACCCCGAGGATGCGTGTGTGTGTGTGTGTGTGTGCGCGGGTATGCGTGCTTCTCCCCATGAGAATTGAGGCTGATGTTGGTGTAGTGTAGTGTTGCCACGACTTTGTTCTTACAAAAGAAGCAGGCAATGGACACTGACATGTCAGTCGAGGCTCATTTGAATGGCAAGATGATGAGAGAGGTTTCTGAAACAAGAAGAAACGTCAAATCACATCACACGGAAGATTCGGATGAGAGAAGAGACAGTGCTAGGAGCCGACTCAATGAACCTGGCTGAGTGAAAGTGAAAGTGTGTGAATGTGAACGAATATGAGTCTTTGTTTTTGTTATAGAGCGTTATAAAGCGTTTGGTTTGCTGGTTTGTTTTAGCTCTATACAGAACTTTTTTTCCCTTTGTACCATAGTTACCCCATCATTAGTTTTAGAATGTAGGAACAGGAGAGCTCATGCTGCACCAGTATTCAGATTACCTGACCAGTTGCATGGTGCTGTCAGAAGAAAAACACACACTCCTGCTCTAAGACACTTTATGCTCACAAGCCCAGTAGTTTAACCTTGGGCAGGCATGCAGGAGGTCAATAACCTGCAGAGCATCATGAAAGTCGGCTTAAATGACAGCTTGTAAAAGTGAAGCTGTTGCAGGAGGTTGATTAGGACAAGCACCCATAAAGCCCATAGCAAGTAGACAACTCCCCGCCACCCCCAACCCCACCCCGCCCCACCCCACCCAACGCCTCTAAATCACACCCAGCCACACACACACATTCATACTCAGAAGTTGCGAAATGATCTCGCTCTACTGTCCTTCCTCGGGCAACAGCGTCATGTCGTAAAGAGAAACCGCAGCATCGTTTATGACTGCTGACAGTTTGTGAGGGGTGGATCCCTCCCCCACCCTGTCTCCATACCCTCTACACACACACACACACACACACACACACACACAGCTTGTCAGTTTCAGGAAAGTACCTAACCTTTTGACCCGAGGGCACTTTGTGGTAGTATTTCATCGAAAGCAAAGGGGAATGAAGGAGCCTCATTTAAACAAGACATGCTAATGTCTTTGCACTTTTGAAATTGAATACTTGATTCTGAGTTTTTTTGTTCTGATCTGCAGTGTATTAGGTCTGTGAGTGTTGACTGATATAATAACTGTCTTCTGCACCAACAACATAACCACTTTTCTCAAAGATTTTCATTCGCATTTCACAAAAAATGTCTACATAGGCTGTGGTACAGTTAATATGTTATGTGCTGAACAATAGGAGGCAACACCCTTGCTAAGGGGCTAAAAATACAATTGTGATATTTGAGATTTCCATATTTGGCATATGTGTGTGTGCATATTTAATAGTTGTGTATTGTCACATCTGCCCATGTTATGTGCAACTGACAGGGTTTCTGCTCCTCCCCTATATGCTGGCACGTATTGATGTTTTTTCCATTCTTGCCCGAGGGAGAGTGTATCCACTTGAAATGCATTGCTCTAAGTGTGCATGAATTGTACAGCCATACTTACTATTACACAACCTATGCATGCATTATCATCTTTGCAGCTGTTAGCATGAAGAAATAGTCTACTTTTTGCAGTACAAGTGTCTCCCCTATCCTTATTTTTCACAGCTACTTCGACTTCAGCCCAGATATCTGATCACTTCATACTTTATGTTGTCCTCCTCCTCCCGCTCCTCCTCCTCCCCCTGTAGGAGTGTTAGCAGAACAATATATCTCCCTCGCTTCCAGCTAATAGTGACAATGCTGTCTGAGGGGGTCAAGGCTGTGTGTCATGTTAACGGCCCCGCTAAAGGTCAACAGAGTCACAACCCATCGGCCGCTTTAGAGCGGAATCTCAAAACAAGAGCGCGCGCAACGCATGGGCAGCGGATATGGGCAATGTTGTAACTGGGACAAAAGCAGTAAGGCATGAAAGTGTAATAGAAAAAACGATTGGTCATAATTCTTGATAAAATTGGCTGTCTGTGTTGCCTCAAAGTGCCTGTGTGTCATGACCTGTAGCCTCCAATTTGATTCTGCTGGTAACAGTTTACGAAGAGCAAAAATCTGCCGCAACCTTACGGCTCCACCAAGGTGCAGGAATAGAAATAAGCAAAGGAATGAAAAGGAATTCAGCTGCTCTTGGAGGACAATTGAGAAAGCTTTAATATAGTGAAGGGACCCTGATGAAGGCTCGTGCGGCCGAAAAACACGATGGTTTTTGTCAATTGTACGAACTGCCCTCGTAACACAGCTCAGCACAGAACTCGATGCCAGTCTGCTGTCAGGATGAATGTCAAATTGAATGTTTCGTCTCAAGTAGCCAGAGGATTTTTGTTTGATCCCGTGTCACAGGACGCCGATGTCATCACCAAACGGAGGCTTAGTCAAATGAAACCACCAGTGCATTCACATTGTTACATGGATATTTCCCTTTGGGAGAATATTTTCTTTAGTTTTTAGACCACCAGACACCAGGAGAAGCCAACCTCCAACAATAGCTGCCTGGAGGGTCACTGTCAACATGAGGCACCATATCCATAATTACAAACTGAGATCAGTCTGTCTTTGGATCAGGATGACATAATTCTACTGGGAGCTACTTTACATTGTTTTTCTGTGTTAGAAATGACATTTTTAGACTGAGGTTTCAAAACAAAAGTACATTTTTGGAGTAGTGGTGGTGACTACGGGTGCCTAAAGCAACCAATACCGGTGGTTGACTGTTCATGAGCTTCTATGGAGCAATAACATGTGCACTAAAAATGAAAATGCTCTGCCAAAATGAGATACTAATTTAATTGTAGTCTCTCTGCAAGATCTTTCCAACAGAGCAGTGAAAACAGTTTAGAAACGGAAAAGGAAGAGCCAAGGGCCTGCAGCCTCTACATAATAGAAGCTTAGAGGCAGTCTGTGATTGTAGATTGAGATTGAGTGAGAGTAATTCAAGACACACACACACATGCATACAAACACACACAAACAAGAGTGCATGTACACACGTGATTAGGTGAGCAGCAGCCATCTCTCCGACAAATAGGATGATATCTCACTGAAATAACACAACGCTGCTGTAGGCAAATGATATCTACATTCTCCATCGTCTCTGTGAGAGAAGAGAAGTTTTCCCTTGAGTGACACTTGGCAGGGTGGATACCCAACTCTATCATTTCTAGTTATTCCCAGTGTTTTGGTTTAGCCCCTGAAGATGTGCAGGGTGAGCTATAGAGAAACAGCCTGGTATCAACAGGAAGAAGGAAAAAGGAAGGGGGTTATCTCACTGGCCATTACACCGCTTAGATAGCACCTCCATTTTGCCATAGGTGCCTCTCTGCACGTGCACATTTGAAAACAGCCTGTCTGTCTGTCTGACCCTCTGTCTCTCTCTCTCTCTCTCTCTCTCTCTCTCACATACACACACACACCGACTTCAATCATTTTTCAATCTGACATTTTAGTCAGTGAGCCTAACTGCCTGCAATGCCTCTGTCTACTCTGCATACAGTCTTCCCCTTATGTATGCATATATTTATGTAGAGTATGTATGTATGTATGCATGCAGGGATATAGTGGTAAAACAAATCTAAGATAATCTAAACTCATTTACCCACTTTTTTAGTCTGACAAAATCTATGTGATATGAAATATCATAGTATACATCATGTAAGTAATTTCAAACTGATGTGGGTTATTGGAGCATAGGGTGTGTTAAGGTAAAAACAACAAAAAAAACCCAATGTTTTTCTGAAAACATGAATGATTTTTTGTTTATATTGGTGGTTGTTTGCCTTATGATGATCACCAACGGGGCAGGCATAGTTTACCCACCTTTGTATTTACCATCACTGTATGTATCTGTCTGTGTGTGTGTGTCTCTCACACCAGAGATGATGCCAGCTCCGTTTTTATCTCCATGGCAGCAGACAATCACCTGATACAGTTGGCAGAACCGGGTCTGCGGGGACACAGACAGGAGCCACTGACCTACATATGACAAAAGTATATCCACTGTAAATCACACTGGATTAAACAGTCTGCATAATGTACTGGACCTCAGAGTGTAAATATATCATCATATAGCAGTGGTGAGGTTTCTCTGATATTGGCTTTGGGCCGTATAACGCTGGGAAGGGGGTTGGTTGAGGAGGATCCGATCCATTCTCTTATTACCCCAGCAGGCGGCCATAAATCTGGCGGCGGCCCTCTCTCTCCTCTCCCTCAGCAGCCAGGAGAGAGATTTACCACCACCATCATGCTGCCGCTCTCCTGCCTCTCTCCACCTCTCCCACCTCCCCCTTTCCTTCCCATCTTCACCCCTCTTCTTGTATTTTTACACCTTTGTCTCTCCCCATTCCTCCTTCCTCCCAATATTCTCCCTTTTTCCTTCCCTGTATTTTCTTTTTTTATCCATCTCTCTTCTCCCTAAATATCCATCCACCCTCCCCGTCCCAGTTTCATTTAGGGTCAAGCACCCACCACTCCCTCATTGTAAAGTGAAGGACACACACTGACACAGCGGTGCAAAACTTTTAATTAAACACACGGTGATTTACAGTTGACAGGCTGGCTGCAAATGAAGGCAAAGTGAATGATGTAGAGTAACATGTGAGACACAAACAAAAAAACAAAACAAATCAATGCGGCTTATTAAATAGAAAATTTGCTCTCATTTGTTTTGGTATTAGTGTGCTTTCATGCCTATATTCAGATGATGTGGAAAAAGAGTCAATTTATGTAAACTTTGAAGTAAGCAGATGTGAAGCGGCTATGGAAAACATGCTTAACTGTTGCCTTTAATTGGTTCATGAGCATTTAAGGTCAAAGTAGCTCATGGAAGCGAAAGCATGATGGGTTATGTGTAACTACACTGAATATATTAGAGATTGTTTATGTTTGCGCTTTTGTGTGCATGGGATTAAGCTAGAGAGAGAGAGAGAGAGAGAGAGAGAAAGAGCAAATTTGGTAAGAGCCACATGTGTCCATTTAAATAGCGCCTAAATGCATCCACATTGGAAATTACAAAGAGAGTCAATCAGCCTGTGTAATCATCAGTGCAATAAAGCCCGCAGGCGCTCTGTGCTGCTGTTAATGGCTACTAAACCTAAATCAAACGCACATAAAAACAGCCTATAAAGGGACATTAAACAAGCCTGTCTCTTAGTGTGTGTTTTATTACCCCATCGGAGCGTCCAGACAAGGCCCTTTCCAACCCTTTAAATGTCCCACTGAAACATGTGCACACACACACACACATACACACAAACACACCCTCTGTTTAGGGTAATACCATGTGACATTCCACTAAATGTCTCGCAGACACAATCCCCCTTCCATGGCTTTTTAGCGTTTTTCATTGGTGGCGAGGAAGAGAGGCCGGGGTCACCGTGGTAACCGCATGCTCGGCTGGATATAGGACCTCATCTGGCCGCATATAGGCGTCTGGGCCATGCCTGCGAGGAATCTGCCCCAGATCCCAGCTGACATTTGGCAGTCTTTGGTGTCTGTGTGTCTGCATTAGTGTACAGTAGATGCATTTGCATTGGGGGAGGGGCTAGTGTGTGTGTGTGTGTGTGTGTGTGTATGGCACAGGCTGCTGATTGAAGTCTATGGTGAATATAACTGTGACTTAAAGGAAAAATCCACCCTAAAACTCCCCAAAACACTGTCAAAAAGGAGTTCATGTGAATGTGTCCTCTCTTGCTCCTGTAAAATGTCTCTTTCATGCTCTGACACCTTTTTAAGAGTTTTTCTATTTTGTGTTTTTTTGCATTGTTTTTGTTAGTTTTCCCTCATATCTAAGGCTCAGATATATTCTTGCTCTATATGCTGACTTGGATGACTGGGATGAAGAGCCTGGTTAAAACATTGATCTCCCTCATCCCAACTGAGCCTCTTAAAATATGACACAGACGCTGTCAAGTGTCTCCCTTTCATCGGTATTAAAGATTCTCTTTTCCCTTTTCTGTCCTCCTTTCATCTTCCCTGTTTTTTTCCCCTTGAATCTCTGCTTCAATCGTCATGTTTTAATAAGGCTTAGTCTCCCTCTTTCTCAGTCTGTCTCTCTCTTTTTGTCTGTATGTCCTTATGTAAGCCACTGACATTGCATGGGTGCAGAAATGAAGACGGAGAGCGAGGGAGAAAGAGAGAGAGAGAGAGAGAGACAAAGAGAGACACCAAGAGACAAAGACACCAAGTTAGGAGACAGATAGAGATGAACAGGATTATACAGATGTGTGACTGTTGGTAAAGCCTTACAAATCACTGTCCTCATTGATGAAGTCAGCCTAATAACTTAATCAATAACCAGTCAATACCTTGGCAGCTGCACAGTGATCATCTGCAGTGGACCAGAGGACAGCAATCTGATCAGTGTATAATGTAGTGGTGTTTTTTCACGCTGCAATCAACTCCAGCAACTCTTCACTCGAGATGCTGCCATTTTCTGTGACAGCTGAACGCCCAAGACAATTTGAACATTAATCAATACTGGTCACCTGTTTGCTGATGACAAAATGTGGGAAGCTGTTAAATGTTTGGGCAGCACACTGCAAAAAATGTCCCTCTAAACAAGTCATTTTATCACGCATTGAGTCTTAAAATCTTGTTTAAAAAGTTAAGAATCTGCCGATGCATTAGGTAATTTCATTTATTTTCTTGTGACATTTCAAGTGACGTCTTGAAATAAGGTGGATCACTGCACCAGCATCAAGGTGATGTCACTTGATTCAAGAAAATTGTTGGAACAAGTTGATTTTCAACAGAAACAAGTGAAATTATCTCACCTTTATGGCAGATTTTGTCACTTGTTTCAAGAAAAAATGCATGTTTTAAGACTCAAGAAGAAGAAGACTTATGTATTCTGTGTATTTTATGTATTTTGTGCATGGTCTATCATCTTGAGCGTTGCACTGAGGCAAATTCCTATCAACTTTATTGACAAGGTAAATTATTGAATCTTGAATCTTGAATCAGTACTCTAAATGGCTATTTAGATGGACATTTTTTGCAGCGCACCGGCTCCCAGCTGCCAATCATGTGGTACCTTTGCTACAGATCATTTTTATCACTGCAGCAAACAATCAGGTTTGGTAGATATCACTTAATGGCAGAAGCAATGTGATTGGTTACATCTAATCCTCAGCACTTCCCTTTCACCCCATCCAACTTTAAGTCTGTATTTAGTAACGATTACTCTGCAGACTCTTGTATAAAGTCAAAAACACGAGTGAGATAGAACGCTATTTGAGGCATTAACTTCATTCAAATCAGTTGAGATGGGGAGGGGGGGGGGCTGAAGAAAGCAGGCCAAAGTTGTGTTTGCGAGACTCGGTGTCGGTTACAGAGTCAGCCGGAGCAGAGAAAGCGATACCCGGCCTGTGAGAGGAGATAACGAGGAGACAGAGGCACAGCCCCAATCGCACATGAAAGGGATTTTAGGAGGCTGAGCCGAAGTTCCGTCTTTTTCCCCTGAGTCCCCCCCACCCTCTTATACGCACACACACACATACACAGCAGCAGCAGTACACACTCTGTCTTTCACACAGCTCCTGGCCCCCTCCTCCTGCTCCTCTCTGATACTCACAGAGACAAAACAAGTCCTTGGATCTTTGTGACACCGTTGCTGCCATGCTATCTTTGTATGTTTTCCTTGCTGTCTGGGTGTTTTTTTTACCGCTGCACTCTTAAACTGTCTATCATCCCCTAACCAGCATCTCCCTCTCTCTCTCTCTCTGTTATTCTCTCCCTCACTTTCTTTGCTCCTTTATCTCTTCAACTTGATTAGACAAATGTATGACAGGTCCCATTCTGTCTCCATGTCTTCCACTCTAACCGAGCAGTGAGAGTAACTATATGCTTTTCTAAACGCATCAATTTTACAGCTTCTTCTCGAAATGTCCCAAACACTCCTGGTTTTGTTTTGTCACCAAGCAGCCGCCCCGCCCTCCCTCTCTCCTCTGGTGGGGTTTCCTCCGGGTCTTCCAGAGGGGATCTGTGTTATCAGACGGGAAGTAGTGGAAAGTGGCTTCCTGTCCCATATACCCAGGACATCATACTAGTGCCAATGTAACAAAAAAAAAAAAAAGTCAGACTGTTTATCAAATATTCAACAGATACAGCCAAGAGCTCACTAGAGCATAGCATCAATTTTTAATTGTGGGCCCTAATCAAGAGGCATGCTTTACCGTTTTCGTGTTTCGGATGTGTGTGTTTTTGTGTGTGTGTGTGTGTTATTTTAAGCATGCATGCAGTACATTAACAGACATTTAAAATTGCCGCCAATATGTTTTCACATGCAGAATTGAATAGAATTTGTGCCAAAGTGCATCCAGCTCCGTATCAGCGTGCAGCAACTCGATCTCAATTATGACGAGCAATATTATTGCATAAAAGGCGGCAGGACTGCTGATGCAGCCGGCACGTCAGTCACCGTGACGCTAACAACTTGCTCATTAGTATCATCTCCATCACCGCTGCCCACGTAAAGACATATTTAGACCTCTCTTCCACTGTCTGCGCCTCCGAGGAGATGTCTGTCAAACACCAGAGCATCACAGCTATGTGAGCTACGCAGCCCGCAAGCTCACACTCATGGAGCTCCGACCTGGAACAAGCCCGTTCAAACCACTGACAGACAGATGGAAATGAGAAGTGAAACAGCAGGCGCAGACAAAGAAGGGGAAGAACTTACAACAAAATAGGAAGTTTATTGCGTCGCCTCTTCAGATGTTGCACAAGCGTTGCGTCTGTTGTGTGTTTTCTGTCTGGGAGTACAGACAGTGGAGGATTTAGGGCTGATAAGACACCAAAGACAGCCTCAGGTACACTCCCTGTTACCTGGGGGGGGGGCTGTTTGGGTGTGTGTGTGTGTGTGTGTGTGTGTGTGTGTGTTTACTCCAACTCACATGTTGGGGGGTTGATTTCTTCCGTCAGCTTTACTGACGTCAGAGTGACGGAGGCCAAAGGTGATTCAGTTTCTATGTAATGTGTGGGTGTGTGTGTGTGTGTGTGTGTGTGTGTGTGTGTGTGTGCTGGAGCGCGGGTTGGAAAAAATTTTTTTTGGGAGAGCATGTGAGAGGGAGAGAGAGACAGAGGTGGAGAAGATTTGAAGTAGCTGACAGCTCAGTTAGGGTGAAAAGATAAAAGTGAGAGACGGGAGAGAGACACACTGCAAAAAACATCCATCTGAACGAGCCATGCAGTCTCATATTCACAGTCTTAAATCTTATTTTTTCTTAAGAGTTTGATGTGCTACTCCCTGATGTTGACACTGGAGTTGGTTTTAATATTTTGTTTTGAACTAGTCATGCTATTAAGGCTTTTAATTTATTGCTTGAAGAAGTACTTTTTCAGGGAGATCAACAACTTTAAACCAAAGAGCACCTTCTGCAAATGTCTCCACATACAGGAACCCAACAGAAGCACTCGGAACTGCAGCTTCACAGGAATTTTCGCCAAACTAGTGCCAGTGCCTTCAAAAAACAGAGACAATAAAGCATATCATTCTGCTAGTGTCAAGAAAATGACACTTACCTATTGAAACCTATTGAATCAAAATGATTTGCATTGGGGGAAAAAGTGGCATTGTCTCGACCCTTTGACAGATTTGTTCACTTTTTTTTAAGAAAAACTGGATTTTAAGAATCAGTGCTTAAGTTAAGATGGATATTTCTTTGCAGTGCAGAGATAATGCAGTGCGGATAAACAAGGGAGGGAACGAGAAAGAAGGAAGAAAGGTTAGAGAGACCATCTTTCAACCAGAGGACCAGGGGTTCAAGTCCCTCTGTTGGCAAGCATCCACCCTGCTGAAGTGTCCTTGAGCAAGACACTGAATCCCTCCTAGCTTTGTGGCTGCTGTAGCTGAACCTGACCTTTGACCCCCTTGTCGAGGAGGACGATCAAAAAGACAATTTACCTATGAGAATCAATAAAAAATCACATATTATATACAGTAGGTGGCAAAGACGATACGTTTTTTTTAAATTTTGAGAAACAGAGTAAACAAGTGCTAAAATGTGAATGTGTTGTGTTTTATGAGGAGCAGTTGTGTTTGCTGGATCAGATCTCTGACCTGGCTTCAGTGACGTGGGAATAGGAGCGAGGCAGCGGAGAGAACACGGCTGCAGTGTGGTGATGATGACAGCATGACAGGCTGTACTAACCTGCAGCAACTCCTGACCAGGAACAGAAACCAACACGCTGTGATATTAGCTCTCCTTCGCCTGGAGCTGATCAGAAAAGCCGTGCAACCATGTCTCTCTCGCACACACACACACACACACACATAGACACACACTCTCGCCAGTGAAATTCCACACCTCGCCTCTGTTCTGCCTCAGGTTACATTGCGGTGTATGAATAGCAGCCGTTCCAGTAAAAGAAATGGCTGAGAAACAAATGAACAATGTAGAAAATGATTGAACTGCCACCTCCTAGTAAGAAAATAGTTTTTAGCGAGCGGACAAGAGAAGAATGTTTTAAGAGAGGAAGAAAGAGGGTGTGTATCGCACAGTGAGTGAGTAAGAAGTTTTGATACAGTGTTAAAAGTCTTTCCCACCGGAGGGATCGATAATATGCCATTAACAATGCTACTACTTCTGTTTGTCTTTGACCACTGTGCTGCTGACTCAGACTGTGTTTTGATGAGAATGCAGAGGTTAAGTGGACATGAGTAGGCACAAAGGAATGAAAGCACACACACACACACACACACACACACACACACATACACTAGTTATTACAGTCCCTTCCACCTCCTGCCCATGTGACCTGACCTCATAAACTTCCTGTTTCATTATCGTGGGAGGAAAGATGGCGTGGACAATGACGTCATTGACTTGGGGCAAGGAAGTATCACACCTGTAATGTGAGATTTGATCCAGATTTGATTCGTTTTTGCCACGGTGCAGCCGAGGGCATCACAAGGCTGATTCAGGTCAGACAGTCAGGCAGTCAGTCAGTGAGTCAGTCTGTCAGGCAGGCAGTCAGTCAGTCAGTCTGTCAGGCAGTCTGTCAGGCAGTCAGTCAGTCAGTCTGTCAGGCAGGCAGTCAGTCAGTCAGTCAGTCTGTCAGGCAGTCAGTCAGTCAGTCAGTCTGTCAGGCAGGCAGTCAGTCAGTCTGTCAGGCAGGCAGTCAGTCAGTCAGTCAGTCTGTCAGTCAGTCAGTCAGTCAGTCAGTCTGTCAGGCAGGCAGTCAGTCAGTCAGTCTGTCAGGCAGGCAGTCAGTCAGTCAGTCTGTCAGGCAGGCAGTCAGTCAGTCTGTCAGGCAGGCAGTCAGTCAGTGAGTCAGTCTGTCAGGCAGGCAGTCAGTCAGTCAGTCAGTCAGTCAGTCTGTCTGTCAGTCAGTCAGTCAGTCAGGCAGTCAGTCAGTCAGTCAGTCTGTCAGGCAGGCAGTCAGTCAGTCAGTCAGTCAGTCAGTCAGTCTGTCAGGCAGTCAGTCAGTCAGTCAGTGAGTCAGTCAGTCTGTCAGGCAGTCAGTCAGTCAGTCAGGTAACGCTTAGTGAGATGTCGCTTTGTGAGATGGCCTCTAGAGGGCGTCTCTGACTAAGAGATGGCCTCTCGCCTATGGGCTAAACGCCACATTCAGTCTCATACACTGATAATGGCATATTGAATCCCACAGAGCCACACTCTTTGCCGTCAATTTACAGACATCCACATCTTCTGCTGTCCTGCAAACCTTAACGGTAGGTCACGTTATTACCTGTGCTGTCTAAGTGACGTTAGTGGAATTATTTAACCGATAACCGTGTCAAGAGGGTAACGAACATTACTTCACAGTTTAATTCATTTTGTGTAACTTTCTGGTTTTGCTCAATACCTTTAGGCTCATGGCTAGGAAGCAAGAAAGAAGGAGAGGACAATGACATTATATAGACTCGGGCATGGAAGTATTTGATAGGCCTATATTACAGTAAAGTACAATATACCAACAAACATAAAGTATTTTAACATTCAGGATAACACAATTAAGTCAGCTGACTAATTATGTCTATGGTTCCTCTAAGAAAAATAATAATTTTACATTATTCTTTTCCTGCTCCCTCTGAAGTTCACATAGATACGTCAAAATGAAGAAGAGTAATAGCAGTTCTTTAGTACATATGTATACTCATGAGGGGTTTTAAATGGTTTCCAATGGTTTCCAGCGATGATTAAGCCACAAAATTCATCACACCCACTACCTACTGTATGTGTATAAGCCATAGTCTAGTCTGGGAAAACCATTTATGAAGCTGGCACTTCACGAAACATTCAGTTTCAGCCACCATTGTGTTCTTTAGGATGCTGGCTGTGCTGCCAACACATCAGTCGAGCCAAAGCTTTTGTCTGCCTAATCTATTTTGAAACGTTTGAAAGTTTTGCCAGATGAGGCCATTTTGATCAGAAAGCACCGTATGTTAAATCGCTTGGACAGAAACTGATGTGTCACACTTCTGTTCAAAGCTTACAGATCTTTATTTTATGTCATCCTGTCTTTTCGAGAGAGAGCATGAGAGTCTGAAAGCTACTCGCATGGAAGTAAGCAGAGGAAAAGTACGCTGGATGATTCACGATATGCCTGAATACACCTCTGTGGAAATACCACTATGTGAGTCAGCGGACAGTGCTGTACTAAAAAAAACTAGGAAGTGTATATACAATGCAGCGAAGGAATTACAGTAATGTGTGAATAACAGCGGTGTGATGCATGCTGTGTGCCACGAAACCTTTACACTCCTGACTCTGAATCACAGATGTTAAGATGTTAGCAGAGACAAGCAGATATCATCCAGGCTTTCCACCATCAAACTGTTCATCAGAGTTGAAGCAGATATGTACTTCTTGGTGACGGTCAGATTTGGAGACAAGAGAGGGATCCACAAAATATTGAAATGTGTATTTCCTTCACCTGCATAGAAATGGATGGCAAAAGACGGAGGAGGACAGAAGTGGATAACTGATGTTTTGTCCATTTACCCAAAGCTGTTGTCTCCACACTGGATCCTATTAGTGAAGCAACAGCTTGATCAGTATTGGTGGAGTTGATTGGTCAGTTTTAATCAGAGGTGAGGTGAGAGCAGAGACTAATTACTATTTGAAAAAGATTATTTTCTAGTTTATTTTCTAGGAACAATCAATTTCCTTCAGCACAATGGCACCAACAGAATTGGCAAAAAAAACCCCAGTACAATTCCCTCTCTTACTATACTCTACAGCTACAGCAACTGCTTCCAGTGAAGGGATTTTCGATTAATAATTGAGCCAGGTTGGGTAAAACTCTGCAGTTCTCCATGGGTGCGCAGGGTGGACTGGGAAAAAGAGGCCATGGATTAGACGGCCCCAGGTCGGGGTACATGTAAGAGGATTGGTCCTGTGTCCAATAGTCTGTGGGACACACAGGCAGATGAACAATCAAGCAGCTGTAAGCCTGGAGTCAACAACAGTTCACCATAATCTGTCTTTATCTCTTTCTCCTCCTCTTTTCTAGCTCTTACCAGCGATCTCTGCTCATCTCTCGCTCATCTATCTTCTCTTGATTTCCACCAACAAGCTCTTTCCTATGTTTTCACTCCTCCTGCGTTTTTATGTTCCATCTTCCTTCGCTCTCTAACCTCTGCAGGCTTCGTTGAATCTCCTCTTCCCATTATCACCCTCTCTCTCTCTCTCTTCCTCTCTCTCTTTACATCTGCACCCCCTCTTCTCCTCTCATCCTCCTTTTAACCCCTGCATCCTCTCACCCCTCCACATCCCCCACTTCCCCCTTCTCCTCTCATGTGCCCAGCAGACCAATATGAAAGAGGTTTACTATAATCATTACTCTAATCACCCTTTCCCCTCTGAGTACCCCCATTTCTCCTGCATAATGAGGGAAATTGTAGGTCATCTGGCAGAGGCTGCTGCGAGCCAAACCAATCAAAACAGACGTTCAGATACAGAGGCCCTTACACAAGACCCCCGATTACATATATAAGTACGGGTTGTCACTGCAGCACAGAGGAAAGAAGAGAAAACACCACTGTTGAATTTTTAAAATGAAGAAATATCCTCATCTGGCTGATCTAATCCTAACAATTATACCGTCCCAATTTGATCGATGAGTCATTTCTTTTGTTGAGTCAATAGCCGTGTTTCTATCCAACTGTCAAGATAAATGTAAGGGAATTTCGACATGCTGCAAAAAATAAAATGCAAATTTGGTGTGTTTTCATCAACTGGGTTAGGCTTGTAGCAACTGGTAATGTAATAACTGCTGGAGAATTTAATAACTTGTCAAAATGTAATAAAATGTCTCTCTAAATGGGTTGAACAGTAAAAAAAACCTTAATGTAACAACTTGATGGATAATGTAATAAAATCACATTATTACATTACACGACGATTACTTCATAAGGGGTGTAACATATTTTTAACTGTAACAATAATATTGACTAAAAAGGATATTACATAATTAGTCAATATATATTATTATTACATGAGTTAAATGTATGTTACAGCCCTTATTACTGTAAGTGATAATTACTGATTCATATTATTATGTGATGTTATTAAATTATCTGTACAGTTATTAGACTGAGGGGCATTTTATTTCGTTTTGACAAGTTATTACAGTGTCACTTATGTCAGTAAAAACACATCCATAAGAAAAATGGAAAGAGTCTTTGAAGAATTGATTAGTATTGGGCAAGTCAAGTTGTTATTGATCTTCAGCTAATATCAGACATAGTTCATCCTGTCCAAATACAAAAACAAAGAAAGAAATGCACTTGGCAATGTTCTAACACACCAACTAATGGTCACACAGCCACAATGGAGATTTATACATGGGAGCAACAGTGAGAACAGTGCGTATGACATTTGTAGGAGGTCAAGATGGACAGATAATTTATAGACAGACTTTGGTTTGCAAACGTCACTACATCAGAATTTATTTGACATTCTACGTCATTATTTATAAAAACATATGGCCTGAAGCAATCCAATATTGGGGCACATGACTTACAGTCAGCCGTTTTAATTCAATACAATTCACATAAAACTACTTGTTTTATGTGAATTGGCAGATATGTAGACTTGCTATGTTTCAGTCGAGGCTGCACCGCTCTCTCCAGAGACACAAGTTGAATGTTGAAATTTGATGCTGCTAATCTTTGAGTACCTTCAAAACTGCATCTAGACTCAGACACTCAGAATCTCACCACATTCACCAGACCTGTTTCCTTCAGTACCCACGTGCTGCACACACACACACACACACACACACACGCACATACAGTACATTACACCATTGTAGCACAGACTGTAGCACGTGTTTTCTCACATTGTCAAAGCTACTCTTTTCTCTACCACTGCCTCATGGAAAAATATTTGCAAAATCCCTACACAGATATGACCACTTGCCTCTTGAAATATCTCATATGAATTCACCCAGAGCTTAATGACTTTTCATTTCCATGCAAAACACAGAAAAGTCAAATTGGAATTCTTAAAGTCTTTTCACATGGGACCCCCTCTGTCTTTTGCTTCCTCTTTCTTTTTTTCTCTGTAATCCTCTTCTTCTTTGACCCTCTTTGCTCCACTCCTTTTCCTATGTTAATGTCCTCTTTTTCACCCTCAGCTCTCCTTGTCTCCTCGATTCTATCCTCCCCCCATTACTTTGCCTCCCAGCAGCACCGCTAGTGTAGTGGTATCATACAAGATTCCCATTCTTGTGACCCGGGTTCGATTCCCGGGCGGTGCAGATCTTTAGAAAACTTTCATCATCCTCCTCCTCCATCAAATCTTCCTGTCTTTCTCCTCTGGTTGGCACGAGTGTTGTTAACAAAATAAACTCCTGTACATTCTTCCTGGCTGTTATTTCTTCACCCAGCTCTTGTCTACTGATCATTTAAGAAACTATTTGTTCGTTTCATTTCCTGAGCACTGTGGCTTTGATCCTTGCACTTGCTTCTAATGTTGGTAATCTGGGTATTAACTTATTCTACTGCTGCACTTACTGTCTCTCAAGGATAAGTGTATCAGCCAAATGAAAAAGGCATAAGATATAAGGTGAGACATTTTTTCATCCTCTCCATACAAGAGTGCCTTGATTTCTGGAAAAGCTCAGCCTCACGACATGCTTCTTTCAGGTACAGCGGCTTCTTGTTCCACCACTTTCATGCATCAGCAAAATGTTTAAAATATACAACATAATGTCTGTTCACCTCTCAGCCATTTAATTAACCAGTCGCATGTTAGCCTCTGCTGTTTCACATGAGAATTCTCCCATTTGCTTCCCTGCACCTTTTGATCCCGCAACCACAGGCGAAGCTATGTGGGAAAACCACACTGACAGGGAACATACTTGTCCGTCCCACCAGTAAATTCCCATCCAAACCACATATTTTTACATTTAAAGAGCCAAATCTGAATAACTATTTTGCTGTTTTATTAGATAGCATTCTTGACTTTTACATATTTGTCTGTTTGTGCTGTTTGCAGAGTATAAAATGGCAAAAACTACTAACTTCCCAATGCTAAGAGGCAGTGGGAACACTAGCAAGTTAGGGGAATCCCTCAAGTGGATGGCCTGTGTATCAGTAACTACATCACTCTGTCACAGTATCAGTCAGGCTGGGTGTATGGTATGGAATCAGGTCAAAGTATGTAAATACTGTATGTACAGTATGCCATGTTCATCAGCTGGAGCTAAAGCCGGCTGCCTCTCCCTGTTGGCCCGAGCCCCGAAAGCCAATGCCTCTCTATAATTCATCTACATCCTTTCTACACACTCACGTGCATGCATGTGCACGCACACACACACACACACACACACACACATACACGCCCATGCATGCTTGCAGGCACACACCCTCATCCACCCGCATACACTCACACAAAGGGCTGGGCTTATGACAAAACTGCTTACAGAGTCGCTGTGTACATATTTCATGACTTAGACATGCGGGTCTGAGTCTTAATGGAGAATTGCAGTCGAATTATGGGCCCAAGGGTGCCGTGTTTCACTGGTCACATGCATAGACAAGCATAAGAGAAACGCTACTGCAGCACACTTACGCACACACAAAAGTACTCGCCCTATTTCTCACTCACACACACACACGCAGATACACACAAATGTATGTCCACACACACACACAGCAATGTGTGCTATGTGTTTGACCGGAGCACGTTGAAAAGGCCCAGGGGATCTCACCTCGTCAAATGTAAATGGTTCCTATGTCTGACACTCAGCCAGGCTATTATCCTCACATGCAAGAACCCCCCTGTCTCACACCATTAGAGACACACACACACACACACTTAAGAAACCCCCCCTCTGAACCACCAGCATTAGGCAGGAAGAGAGAGGGGACTTTTAATGGTGTGACACCTTTTTATGCAAGGGTTGCTATGTCAAGCAGACAGAAAAGGATGGAGATGGGGGGAAATAGCATCATCATTATCCTCCGCCTCTCTCGCACAGAAGGCTTATGTTCAGTGTGCAGCATTTGAATGTTCATGCACAAGGCCTCATGGGTTAAAATATGCCCTCATCTGACTCGCAGCCATGATAAGAGTCGTCTGAATGTGTTGGTTAGGCTGCCAGAGGAACGTTCTGTGCTGTTTTTGTTCCTCCCCAGTGTTTTCACCCTCATCTTACCCTTGAACGCTGCCATAGTTTTCACATAACCCACAAGACAAATGATGGAAACGTGTCTCTTAAATAAGTGAATGGCTTTTTAGCGTTGTGGACGTGCTACATTCTGGAAGTGTTTTCCCCCAGACCCAAATAAACGAAACCAGAAGCATTCGCTCAGGCCTGAGCCATTACACCTTAATAATGAATGCACTCCTTTCCATCCCCCAAACCCGCCCCCCCCCCCAAAAAACTTTCTTTCCTGTCTTGTAAAATTCCTTGGCTCATTCTGGCGACCTAGTTTACAGGCCTCGCCTCTGAGCCACAGAGAGTTGGTTCCTTTTGAAGACGCATTGAGCAGCACAGCATGACAAGCCCATTATAGAGCGGGAGGAGGAGAAATCGCTCAATTACCAACTGGCAATTCTTGAGGGAGACGCAATGTGCACTATTCATTAAATGATATCAGGTTTTATGACTCAATGTGAAATATTCTGAGCTGCTAAGTCGCATACAATGATCTATTCTCTTTCTATAAAATATGCAGCATCACAAATTAGTAATAACTATATTGATATATATTGATATATTGATAGAGCAATTCATTAATAGGTGACATTCAGTCTTGTTGACATGAACAACAGACATCCTGTAATACAGAATCTCCTATATCTAAAGAATCCTCTAGTATCAGATTTAGCATAATTAGTAAAGATTTATTACACTTTGTAGTAGTGATTTCATAGCTGTGCTCATGAACACACACACACACACACACCTTCTTGGCACATCATATTTTTTCTTGGCCCACACCATCAAAGTTGCACAAGTTGGGAATATAGCGCTATAAAAATGCCATATAGTAATAGAGAAGAATGATATAGAAACCTTTACTTTACAGCCCCACAGTCTATTGCACAAAAAGTAATGGCAAATGCCACAACCAGTCAATCACTGGCACTACATATGATGCAAGATTTGAAAAAAACAGTCAGCATGGTGTTTGTTGTTTGTTTTTGTGTATGTACCGTTGTAGAGAGGCTGGACTGCAGGGCTTGTTATTCAGGATCAAGTGCATGCTGTCCTTTGACCTGGTAAAGTCATGATGGCCCAGCCCCCCTTGTACAGTAAAGCCACACACACTCCATGCACACACACACACACACATGCACACACACACATACACCCACGCAAGTGCAAGAAAGCATACACAGAAGCAATCAGGCAAACGCAGTACAGCAGCCACCACGCTGCAGTGATGAGTCTGCACATACACACACATGCAGATGAGCATCCACACACACACACACACATGCATACCTACATGAGAGCACACCCTCTCTCTCTCTTTCTCTCTCTCTCACACACACACATGCACACACACACACACACCCAAATCCCTAGTACAACAATGGTGAAATATTAATCCAGGCTCACAGCAGGACTCCGCCACAGCAAGGCGGAGGGAGATGAGTGGCGAGACGGACAGAGGAGAGAAACAACACCCATCCATAACCTACATATATCAGAGGTTTGCAGACTGGGTCACAAAGTTGGATTGGCAGTAAGATTAAAATGGGTCCTGCTCCTCTGCAGATCAGATGATGGGGTTTTTGAATGGAGCATTATAATTCTGTAACCCGCTCCTGGCTATGTCAGGCTATGCAGCCTGCCATGGAAGATAGGCTGAAGAGAAGGCTGTAGGCCATATGTTAATAGACTAAAAATAGAGTCAATTTCGAACCTCCTCGACAGCCTGCGAAACTAGTTTGGGACTCTGAGAAAAATTCCACTGAAAATGCAGATTCTTAGAGAAAAGAGTGAAAAACGCAGCGATCTCCATTGCTGCGGCACGAGCGGATTCGGTGTGACACAATGTTTACACACTCGGTATATGATAGGATGCTGCAGTTCAAACAGCGTTTGATTCACCGTGGCATCTTTCATTCTCTATGTATAGAAAGTCAGTTGTACTCCTTCAAAAGCGCTACCATCCTCTGCTACTCAAAGGTGTGTGTGTGTGTGTTTTCCAGCCTCACTCTCAGCATCTGCACCCTCGGAAATGTCTTTTATTCACTATAGGATATACGGGATGTATAGCTGACTTGGGTGCTGGGTGTATGATGCATATGTTTGATGTGAGTGGGTGCGTGCGCATTCAAGAGCACACAACGCATTAGCATGCATGAGAAAGGGCCACTGTGTGTGTGTGTGTGTGTGTGTGTGTGCCTGTTTCTGTATCTGCACATCCACACGTATGCATGATGCGCGCTTTGCTGAAACAAAAGAGATTGAGTAACATGCATCCTCATTGTGCAGCCGAGCAAAAGCTTCAGAGCCTTATGGAAGCAGTTTTACGGACATTAGCCGGAGCCAAAAGTGGGCTACATTCTGCATGTGTAATTAGACCAGGGGTTTTACTCCCTGAAAAGCTCCGCAGCTCGCTGAATAGAGGGGGAAAATGATGAAAGCAAAACTGAAAGAAAGAAAGAAATAAAAGGGCTGCCATTTGTGAGGATGTTGTTGTTGCAGTTGTGTGTGTGTTGCAGTTGTGTTTGTGTATTGTTTACATGGCCTGGATACCCTGGGTTTGTTTCTGTCTCGGTGTCTATCTGGGTTCTTCTTCCAGTGTGTGTGTGTCTTTGTTTTAGTCTGCCGTTTTAAGACAGAGGAAGAGATTAGGGCTCGATTCATTACGAATTCCGGTCGATTTGTGAAATCGAGGTTTTCTCCCTGGGAGGTTTTCAATCACTTTACCGTCTCAGCAGGGAGGCACACTCAGCACCCGATTCAACTTGAATTAGACTTGAATTGTAAAGGCATTAGAGCCTTGGTCTGTCCTGGGAAATGCTCTGCTGGGAAGGTCAAACTTACAGATGGAGCCATCAAGGAAGACTCTCTTTTTACACCATGCTCACTGTGGTGCACATATTGAGTTCTAGTTTATAACATTTGCGAAAGAATACAGTGCATTGGTCACATCAGTGCTAATGCAGGTTATGCACGCATGATGGAAGTCTTCTACAGCTGCTACCAACTCCTTCAGAAAGACTGAACAGTAGCTGCTTGTCCCTTGTGGTATTAGATGTTCAATTTTAATTTCAAGTTTAATTTAAGTTGAATTAGATGCTGAGTTTTAAAGTCCTTAGCCCCTTGCCAAGATGATAGAAGGGGCTTTGTTCACAGTGTCTATCAGTAGCTGTGTTACCTTATTTTAATCAAACTTTTGGAGCCATTAGCCATCAGCTGGGCTGAAGTGAATTAACAGGCTTAGTGTGCTTACAATGTAGCTGCATCAGGGAAAAACCCATCCGCAAGAAAAAAGTCTTTAGGCTACATCATTATTTAATCGACAAACCCGGTTCCACTGCTATTTAAGTGTAAAAAAAAAATGCAATATTGAAAAAAAATTATTGAAATTCCAATTCCAGTCAGCCTTCCCACACAGCAAAAATACCAAATTTGAAATATGTTTTAGACACTGCTAATACATTCTTCCTTACAGCAGATATATGCTAGTATATCTAAAAATATTTGCTCAAAATATTTTTTTCTACATGTACAATTCCATTTTTTGCCAAATTCTGTATATTTTGAAATGTATTTCACAACATGTTCAGAAGTATATGTGGGATGTATTTTTCACATGGCTTTCTAATATGACACATCATAATTTGCATAAAAATACTTGGATGGCAGGTTGTTGTCTCTATCAGATATTCTCCCACAGTTCAGTCCAAACGGCAGCTGCTCATGACTGTCATACTGTATCTGTGAGTACCAGCTGTGGTCCAACGGTCCACTCCGAGAGACAACTGGCACACACAGGCACACACACACACACACACACACACACATTCTCTATGCACATGAGGCCCCATGACCAATCTCCATAATGACTCCACTGGCACATGAGGAGGCCGGGCACATGTTGAGAACATCGGCACAACAGATTTCCCACAAACAACTCTGCTGAAGACGACACTCGGAAAGATCACTTCAGGATTTTAAGAAGCCCGGAACATTTTGAATGGACCATTAGAGTCTCACACTGTAGTTGGTGATCAACCAGACAAGCATTCACAACTAATCCTGCAAATTTGATGGGTTTAATTAGAAGAAAATGTTACTTGCAGCTTCTCCCTCCATCCCTTAAAATGTAGGAAAAGGTCTTGAAACGGGCGATGACTTAGATGAAAAATATGTTTTACTTTCATGGTGGTAGTCATTTTGTGAGAGTCACTTTGTGTAGATGGTGGATATCTCATTTACGAACAAAACTTTAATAAAACATTTACAAAAAAACATGACTCTGACACACTTTGAACTCACCATACATTCAGAAATATCTCTCCAGAGAGTTCATCTAGTCATCTATATATTTCAAAGCAAAGGGCAAATACTCCTGTTATCTTATCACACACACACACACACACTTATCTATAGAAAAACCTTGAGCTCGCTATTTGTGAGAGGGAAACGCTTTTGCCTGAACGTCCGCAAGCGAAAAGGCCTGGTCAGAGGTGATCAGATATATGAGAGGAAGACAATATGAGATAAACTGCAATATGGAAGCAGATATGGGAGACAGGATGCAGAGAGGAAGATGATGATGAATGAAATCAGTCGGACTGATGTTATGACAGGAAAGGACAGGTAGAGAGGGGAAGGGGCTGGTTCATTGTCTGGCTTTTGGTGTTTTAGGCCTGCGTGTGTGATTTGGACATCATGACTAAGTAAGTCTGGCAGAAACGCTGACACCAAAGGCCGAGAAATCCTCATTTCACAACATTTTAGCTCTGATTAACCCTTGTCCAAAGGAGAGGCTGCCTGTGGAAAATCAATTCAGTGAACATGGAGCCAGCGCTGTGGTGTTTTGGCGTTGCAGAGTTGGTTAATGGGTCATGTGTTTACGGGTCATAGGTTGGGCAGCACACCCCCATGTCACTGACCGACCCATCAACTCCATCAGTGATCGATGCATTGAGCCTGGTCTGTTCACTTCCGTCGTTTTATTAATTTTTCCAGATGATCACGTCAGTATGGAAAACATTATAGTTACTATATTGTGCAATTGTTATGTGAATAAAGAACTGGGAGATAGAACAGCGATTAAATTGACCCAACAGTAACCAGGGGATATTTCTCTCTCTCCCAGCTTTACTGTCACTTTCTTATAAAGTCAAAATGCCTTAAACATGTAACTTAAAAGTAAGTTACATTCCAGAGTATCATAACACAACCCCAAAGAGCATCTTAATGCAAAGTTGATCTTAATACCAAGATGTGTTCTTGGGAAACTCCAGTCCAGATCCAGATCTATTAAAGAACAGTAGAAGGCAGTGGGCCTGACATTTGGCAATATCAGCAGGGTGGGAAACTTCCTATATTACAGTTATAATGTTGGTCAGTCAGAGCAGGGGACTTTTTCATTCAGGCAGAGGTTAAGTAAACACTAACCCTCTGGAAAAACCGAAAAACACTCTCTCTCTCTCTCTCTCACACTCCCTCTCTCTCTCTTCAGTCACATTTGATCACCAGGTTTGGCAGCCATCGCAGGCGGGTAAACTCCTTGTTTCCGCTGATTGCTGCTGTCAAACTGCCAGCCAGAGAGTTGTTTTGGCTACAGACCGATGGTGTGAATTCCCTTCCAAATAAAAAATAAAACTGCTTTCCTTCGCTCCCCTCCTGAACTTTGAGGCGATGGGATCAAATTTTACCTTGTTTTTTTTTTTTACCTTGTTGACTGCCCAGTCCCGTCAAATCTGTGAGTGAACCAGGGCGCTTGTTTATTTTTACCACTTTCTCCACCTCCTGGCCTCCCTCACAGGCGTTTGCTACTGAATCAAGGGAGATTTACATGGAAACGAAGGAGTGTAGTGGATCCAAACACAGCCGAGGGGCATGTCTGTGGGATTGTCGTCACGTCAAAGTACAGCGCAACTCTTCCAGCATTACCGGGATGACTCAGAGGCCTTTGACTCAGAGACTTAAGGCCGCTTTCAATGGGAAAGTCTAGATGAAATTATGACAAATGGTGAACAGGAGAGACACACACCGGAAGAAATATAAAGGAGAATGAAAAGGCAAATGTGTCAAAAAAGGCATATGTGGGAGTATTCATATTGTAGAAAAACAGGAATACACACACACACATACACACACACTGACAGTCCATGGAAATGGGAAACACTTAAAAGCATAGAGGCAAAAAACAAAAGCAGGCACCTCTGGATTTGAAGAGAAAGAGCAATTTTTCAAGTGAGGTTACACGCATCCACTATAGTGCTGAGTGTCTCTTAGGCTTCCACACACTGCTTTACAGGCGAGATAAATTATTGACATTGTCTCTTTGCACTTATCCTCCTTAAAGATTCTTACGTGGTTCCTGTGTGTGTGTATGTGTGTGTGTGTGTGTGTGTGTGTAAGAGGGAGAGAGACTGGGAGAGAGAATGAGAGAGGCAGTTATAGGAGAGTCGTTTAGACACAGCTCTGCTCTTCCATGCAGCTCTGTACTGTTGTTTCTGTGTGTGTGTGTGTGTGTGTGTGTGTGTGTGTGTATGTAGTCTATGTGTACCTCAGTGTTGTGCAACATCCACGATCCACCTCACTTCAAGTCATCTCACTCCCACTTAATCCCAATCTCTTCTGGGGAAATACAGGACTTTTCATCTGTCTGCTGTTATTCAGTCAGTGTTGAAAACATTAGGAATCCCTTCTTGCACAATCATGAATCATTTGACTCAAGGCTGAAAATCCTTATTTATTCTAATTACAAACTTGTATAATATTCCATAGGGACTTACAGTGCACCTTTAGTGCTCTATAGTGAGTTTAGTAACCGTATATACTTTATGGTATGTTTTTTTTTTAATCTCCTATGGTATAAATATCATATTCCTATAATATTCCTACAGGGGCTTACAGTGCATCTGTGGTGCTCAATAGTGAGTTTATAGTGACCTTATTGTACTTTATGGTGTACTTCATTTTTTATCTCCTATGGCATCACTATAATATTCCTATAGGAACTTATTGTTTTGCTGTGCTATTTGTATCCTTCTAAAATGAATTATACATTTACTATAGGTCTTTATCAGTAGAGTATTTTCCTCTTCATGACTGAAGTGGATTTAAGAGGTGGAATAAATAAGGCATCATGGTTTTCACCTGGATTCACCTGCTCAGTCTACTTTATGGTAGGGTCAGGTGTATAAAACCAAATATTGTGCACTCACACAATATTGGCAATGAATTTCACGCAAGCTATAAATAACCCGCTGGGTGCACATTGTAAATATTCTCCGTATCCAACCCTGTGTCAAAGAGGATCATTCTTTCCCTTCCTTTGATCCTGAGCCAGGTTCGCTGTTTCGGGCTCTGATGATAACAGGATGGGGATTGGGTTAGTGGGACAGATGAATAAAAAAACCCCCACTGTGATTAAGTTAAAGCACTCAGGGAAAAAATGGTTTAGTGCTGTAATGTTTGTCATTGTGTTGGCAGAAAGGCGTAACCACAGTGACACGGTTGGGTCTTGTTACAGATGAGCTGGACTGCAATGACTTGAAGTTACTTATCAGATTCACACACTGTGTATCCACCATGACATTGTCTGTCTTACACACAGCATATGCAGTGAATAATTTATTCAGACTCAATAACAGAGGTGATCAAAAAGCAACAAGTTGGTCTCAACAAAATTAGAGTTCAGTTAGAAAAGGTTTTTTTTTTACAGTTTTGATCCTCATTGTTATCCAGCATGCTGTTGTCTGTTTTGCACACATCTTAAGCAGTGGATGAGCTGCAGCAGCAACTTGTCAGTGTCATGCATGTTTTAGAGAGGACGGAAAAAGGGATTTGAGTGTCATTTTCACTCAAATCAACAGAGATGCATTTGTTTTTTATTAACAAACAGAGAGAATAGTTTCCCTCTCATGTGTATCTTAAAGGAGCCTGTAGCACTGCTGCAATACAGCAGGCTGTGGGATCAGAGTTGGCCAGAAGATTAAAGACAGAGACAATGAGCTCTTCATTCTGCTGCTCCATACATTTGGACCCAATTCATCACTACAGTTATAGATATTTCATAACGCCACAAAGGCATCTCTTCAGGGGCCAGAACTGAAAATAAACAGATTATTTTTTCTCGCTTTTGATCGCTGCCAATGTATTTTTGACGTTTCACAATGCATTATTAATAGATTCGGCTTGATTTGAGGGTATTTTCTACATGTGGGAAACTATGCCACTATGTCTGCTGTCAACTGCAGTAGCACAATTTAAAACAGATGAATTCGATTGAAGGTTTTTTGCTGTTTGATACGGTATGGGAGACTGGCCAGCCGAAAGATTAAAGCAATATATTGGGTCCAAATGAATGGAACATTAAAAAAAACAAAGACACGCACTTTGTGCTGAGGCAGCAGGGAGAGTCTAAGGATGCCTGTGTGTCAGTGAAGCGGCTGATGTGGTGGAGATGGACAGATAGAGAGTGAGAGAGAGAGAGAGATATGGATATTAGAGAGATAAGGGGAGCGATGCAGTGCAACAACATAGCTAAGCTAACACAGACAATCCAGTCTTGTTTTCCCACAGGATATAGGTCCCACACACACACACACACACACATAAACACACACACACACAAATATAGTCTAAAACACAGCGATCCCATCTGCCCCGTGGCCTTAATCAGCTTATCACTGCCTGCGCTCGGCCCGTTCAGGATCACTATATCAAGCTTTGACATACATTAGCGGCACTACTGTCCTCACTACTGGGATCAACAACTCCCGGTACCCCCCCCCCCATTCCAAAAAACAACAACACAACACACACACACTCCTGATGTACACATTGACATGCCCACATGCACACACATCTATATGCAAATAAACGCCATGCACACATACATGGATGCACACAGATACATGGGCATATGAATGCATGCAAAGACACACACATTGCCCTGTGTTTTCATCCCAGATAGAGTGCAAACATCCTTTGCTTTTAAGACACACACACACACACACACACACACACACACACAAAGCAGAGGACTTACTGCTTGGAAGAAACACACAAACAAGATACAAGATCAAGACACGCAACAGAGCAAGCATGGGCAAATGGAAACTGTGTGTGTGTGTGTGTGTGTGTGTGTGTGTGTGTGTATTCTCCCCTGACAGAGTGCCAGAGCCCAGCTGATCTCTCAGTAAATATGGACATATGGCCAGGCTCTGGAGAGAGAGAGGGAGCGGGAGAGAGAGAGAGAGAGAGAGAGAGAGAGAGAGAGAGAGAGAGAGAGAGAGAGAGAGAGAGAAAGAATGACATGATCCTTGGCATGTTTTCCTCATGTGTCCACAGGGAAACCACAGCAGGCGGAGACATCTTATCCACCCAGGACATGTGTTCCTTTCCCAAAAGCCCCTGCAACAGTTTAGCCATTTCCACTCTCCAAATCACCCCAGGGAGCCACAAAACGCACACGGGTCATGGGTGTCCAGCGGTGGTTATGTAACGATGAGACAGTTACTGGATGAAAACGAGTGAATTGTCGTGCCACTACATGACTTATGTAAGTCCCAGGGAGCTGTTGGGCGGAATGCTTCGAAGGGCGTACATCAACAGGATAGTTTGGGAGAAGTGTGTCTACGGTGAATTGGTGTCCTGGATCTTTACTTTTTACTTCTGTGTCGAAACTTGTGATCTGATTTTGATTCTGGTCCCTTACATCATGAAGTCAGTTCACTATTCATTTAAAAGATTACAAATGAAGAGTTCTGTTCCAAAAAAAGAAAGAAAATCACTACTTGAAGTTCATCCTTCAATATCTGTACAGTATAGAGGATCCAGTCTGTTAAAGTGCTGTCATTTTGTCAACCAAGGACATAATGTAAGATACCCACTAAGCATTCTATTTTGTTTAATTTGTGGCATCAGTTTCTTTATTCAAATGTTGAACATCTCCTCCTTTGGAACAAAACTTGTTCAAATGCAAATGGGAACTGCCATTCATCATCAGAGTGTGGTATTCATTTTTCTGTGTTTCAGTTTTGAGGAAAATCCATTTCATCGCAAATGAATGGAGCTCACCCCCAGTCTGCCAGGAGCGCATGGAGCAGCTGATCTTCCTTATTGGGCATTAAAGCCCCGGAGGTGTTGCACACTGGACAAAGCACAGCTGCTCCGAGGCTGAAGTTGTTTGCTCCCCTAATAAAAGCTGACACCTAACTTATTGATATGCGCAAGAAGCACTTTCACACCTACAGTATCTCTCTCTCTCTCTCTCTCTCTCTTTCTCCACCTTCATTGTGTTGCCACCTTCCAGCCTCACCTCCAGCAACCTCTTCCTCTTCTTTTCCCAAGTCTTTAAACCACTGTCATCTGTCGATTGGTGCGAGACGCCCCCCCCCCCCTCTCTCCCTACAGAGTGTTACTGGACTGTTAATCATAGCCGACTATATCAGGCGGTTGCTGTCATGATGCCCGGCCCCAGGCTCCAGACGGCAATATTTATCAGTTTTGTCAGCGCGCTCCACTCCGCCACACTTCTCCAATCCACTCGCTCCCCCACATCCCCGAAAAACCAGTCGAATCAAGGCCGTGTCCTGGATGAGATCATGCTGAGATAACGTCATGATGTGAAGGGACTGTGTTTATTGGCGAGCGAAGGCCACTGCAGAGTGGTTGCAGGCCCGCATGAACTACAAATACAGGGCGTCTGATAAGTCTGGAATCAAATGGAAACCGCCAACTAATTGAGTATAAGCACTGCTTAACAGAAGTGGGATCTGAACCAGGAACAGAGCAGAAACCCTGGCGCCTTGGACCGCTCGGCCATCCTGGCGACTAGTGTGTGCAGGGAAAACAAGCGCAAGAACAGAAAAACAAAATGGTGTTACTTATCCCTATGATCCCAGACTTTTCAGAGACCCAGTACAGTTCAGCAGTCATGAGTTGAAATACCAGTTTGGTCCTTGTGCCTTTAACCCGCTTGTTTTCCTTAGCACTTTTCTGACTCCCTACTGTCCCATCCCATATCATTTAGTGGAAACTTTTCTCCAAATTGCAATCCTATAAGTGCATTCATTTTTTGTATAGAGTTGTATAGACCCTCAGTGTTGCTGCCCTGCCCTGCTCTGCTCACTGAGCTGCACAGGACGACAAAACAAAGTACCTCTCTCCCCCGCCCCCCCACCACCACTCCTCCTTCCAACTCTTGAAATCTGTTTTATTGAGCCGTTTCTGCCTGAAACAGGGTGTGGTACTGGGAAGAAGGTGGGGGGTTGGGGGGGGGGTCTTCACAACATCCGTCTCCTGTCCAAAACAGGCCCCTAAACGGCACTCAGTGGGCACGCTGCTGTGATACAACTGTGTTTGAATGAGAGACAGACACTAAATGAGGGAGCAGTGCAAGTGATTGTGCCTGTGTCTACATTTTGCTGTCTAAATAATGTACCAGTCGGACTCTCATAAGAACACGATCAAAGAAAACAAAAACCGGCCTGGGGAGCTTAGCGAAAGTGCTGTGTGTCAATAATTGATGTTGGAATGAAATTTGACGGGCCAAACACCTGCCTCTGCTGAGCTGGACCCAGACCAGATTTCAGATTATAAAGCAAGGACTTGGCAGTGGCACGTCATGTACTCCCCAAACACTGAAGAAATCAGAGTGGTTGTTTACAGCCAGATGCTAGAACCAGGTGGGCTTATCACCATATTTATTCAACATGAAATTCAGAATTTCCACAAAAACACAACCACTCAAATGAAAAACACTAGCCAGGAATGTTCTTTTCAACTGAAAAACAAAACTTTATTAACTGTTTAGAATACACCATGTTGCAGCATTTTGGATCTCTCACTTGAAGACTCTTTGGGCATCCAGTGCCGGATTCAACAGCACGCTTTGTTCACCGTCGCTGCCGCCGCGTTCTCCGGCCCTCTGGTCTAGACGCTACTGTAAACTGCTCTTCATGTACTTGATAAAGGACAGGTACGAAGATGGATTCCTAATTGACACTCATAGTAATCACTATGGCCTGAAAAGTTATGGAAGTAGATGCAGAGGGCGGAGAACTCGGATGCAGGGGGGGTCGTCCTCCCTCGCTCCCGCTGCGACAAACAGGAAGTCAAATAAATAAGCAACAGTCACACTTTCTTTTGTGCTCCCAACAGAGCAGGGCGCATATTACACACAGCATTCATCTTCATGACATTCACACTTATGTGACGGGTGCCTGGATTTGCATGTGTGTGGATTGTGTTGGTTTTGTTTGTGTGTTTATATGTGTTCATACATATATAGTAGATATTATCAGATTGCACTTCAGAGTAAAGATTGAATTCTGTACACCAAGTTGTCCAATATTAAAAATACATTAAATTACATTTTCCAAATAAATATTGGTCCATTTTTGTCTGTATGCCAAGTACACGTACAACTTCCTGAGACACTTTCAGAACCATAAACATATTTCTTATACCATAGATATCTTTCTTATCCATAAGTATACTCTTTTCAGTCTTCCTCTACCCATCTTTTCATTTTTTCTCTCTCCCTGGAAGCGAAATAACTCCACTTGTTCATGCTACACTTACTTCAGCCATCCACTTCTAACGTCGTCCCTCATCATATGACCCGCTCTCTCATCCGTGCCAAGACATACATAGTAAACAGATTTCTCTCACTGCACCAGCGCAGCATAATCCCAGACTAGAGATCGTGTTTCAGCTGCAACACGCAACTAAACAAAGTTACAGATACACAACAGACAGCACTAACTTCAACTGCTACCGTAGTTACTGTAACCGACCTGAACGTACATCTGTGCCGTGAAGTTGTGTATCCGTGTGTGAGAGTAAAGTAGTGATGGTTGTGCTTTGTTGAGATGACAAAATGTATGTATACAAACTTTCCACTTGCATGCTGACAGCAATTCGTATAATAACAGTCTTACAGCCAAAGGTTTTTTTGAAAATACAAATGTGTTTATGGAAGCTTTCTTTTTTGTGAATTTTCACAGTATCAATGTGGTTCATCTTCCCGGCGTTCAACAGTCACACATACAGAGGCCAGAGCTGATGTCGTCGTGCATCAGAAGAGTCTCTAGCAGTTCCAGTCTAGCCTTGTGCAGGGTAGTTCTCTGGTACACACACACACACACACGCACACGCACACACACTTAGTACCTTAGCATGAGGAACCACAGTAACAAAGATCCTCTGCCTTCATCCTCCATCATCATTTACACCAGTCTATTATTGCTTTCGTATACCAATATTGTTATACAAGTTCAAACAAAGGGGAAGGGAAATGTATCGTCCATTTTGTCTTCCAGGGAAGCAGTCCTGACTTGCAGCCCAGATAAAAATCACTGCTGCGTGATTTCCAACACAAGTGTGACGCTTCGCAGGCAACAGAAAAAAAACAACTACTAGATTATCCTTAAATGTGATGTAAGGCAGCAGAAGATGAACAGATGGACAATCGCCTTCCCTTCTTCAGACTTGTGTATACATACAAAGAGAAAAAAAAAATATATATATACCAAAGACTGGCCCATTAGCGACCTGTGGGAATATTCAATAAATAAGAAGCCTTGCATGGAGAGAAATGGTCTGGGTCCTTATTCCAGTACCTCTCCACCTACTGCTCCCCTGTCTTTCCCCCCCCCCATCTCCTGTCCTTTGCCGTCAACGTCTCTACGTCAGTCTATACGTTAGAAACGGCGCTGCCAGTGTCTCGCGCCTGACGGATGCCGTACAGCCACTTGATGACGCGAGCGTTCCTCTCGATGACCGAGATGCCGTACGGGACCCGCTCGTTGGCTCTGGCGGGCCCGTCCTCGTCGTCCTCGTCCCCTCCGTCCTCCCTCGCCCGGTCGGCGCACTCGGAGCTGGGCGTGCTGACGCTGCGGAGCTTGGAGACGGAGACGATGTCCGAGTTGGCTCTGGTGAAGCGCTCCACACCGCCCATCCCCTCCACCTCCACCGGGTCCAGCCCGCAGTAGTTGAAGAAGCGCTCCAGGTCGGCCGTGGCGCGCGAGTAGCGGTCGCTCAGGTCCGACTTGGAGCGGTGCAGGGACGGGTGCTTACGGGCCGATCCCCTGGAGCTGGCGTTGGACAGACGGGTGAAAGCGGGGGAGGCCGGGGGGATCATGCCCGCTCGGACCAGCATGGGACTGGGCGGCAGGTAGGCCGGGGGCGAGGGCAGGGCCTGGGAGCTGACGTGGGGCTGAGGGTGAGCTTGGGGTTGGTTCTGCTGGGGTGGAGGAGGTGGGGGGACCTGGGGTGGAGCTACCTGGCCCTGGGCAGTCTGTCTGGGCTTGATCTGGGGCTGCAGCTGGGGCCTCTGGGGCTTCCTGATCTCAGCCTGAGGCCGGACATCCACCCTCCGCACAGTCACCGAGTTAGGGGAGCTGTAGGGCACTGGAACCCCAATGCGGGGTGCCCGGGCTGGGATAGGGGGTGGACGACGGCTGGGCTCCACTGGATGGGTCTGGAGGTTGTTGTTGTTGTTGTTGAGCGGCGAGGAGGTGCAGGAGGAGGTGGACGAGGAGTTGGCAGTGCCATGGTTCAACGGTCTGAGATTGTTGAGGAGCCGACCGCTCCTCTCCTGCCCTGCCGACAGGCTGCTGCCGATGCTCTTCGCCCCTGATGAAGGGGAGGAAGCTGAGGGGGAGGGGGAGGAGGAGGACTGTGAACAGGGCACAGGTCCTTCACACACATTATTGATCAAGTTATTTAGAATATCCAAGTTAAGTGCAGGTCCTCTCCTCCCTCCTAGTCCCTCTCTCCCTCCGGCGTTCTCCACATCAGCTGGGCGGCGGGGAACTTTCCGGGCCGGAGGAGCGCTGATCTGACATTGGAGCATCATCCCTGGGGGAAGGAGGGGCTTGCGGATGATTGGTGGTTTGACAGGAGCCTGGCGGGTGAGGGCCACCTGTTGGCTCTTGACGTACTTGGCCTTATCTGCCTCCAGGCGCTCCACAGCGCTCAGTTTACGGGCTCCGGGTTCAGCCTGGCGACGGAAGTAGTCTGGACCCTTGTTAAGGATCCGGAAGGGCATGGCAGAGGTGAAGGGAACCCCGGCCAGACGGCCGTCCGAGGGCCGCAGGGTCTCCACCGGCATACTGGAGGGGCTGAGAGAGAGAGAGAGAGAGAGAGAGAGAGAGAGAGATAGAGAGCGTTTCTATCAGTCAAAAACCTTATGAAACAGAAATATCTGCTTGGTGCTAAATAACAAAACATAATACTGCTGCAGAGAAAGAGAGACAGGAGAGGAGTGCAAAGAAAAGACAGACAAAGAAAGAGAGAGAGTCAATGAGAAAGAGAACTATTTTCTAACTTCATTTTTCATTATTCACCATGTTAAAAAAATAAAGTGATATATGGCTGTAATGCAACTACCAGAATGACAGACCCTGTATCCCCTGATACAAGGTAGACTGGAGAGAAACAGAAGAACTGACAGAAGGAGAGGTGGGCGAGACTGGGGCTGTAATGGTCAACGAATGTCCTTTTAGAGCTCCCACATGTCCTCCCTAAGCCTAAGAAAATAGCCCTTTTGTATTCTCTCTTTTCTTCCCACTCTCCTCCTCCTCCTCCTCCTCCTCCCTCCCTCCTCCCTCCCAGTGCCCCTTTAACTTCCTTACCGGTCGCTCTGCTGCTGCTGCTGCTGCTCCTCTCACTTCTCTCCTTTTCTTCCTCTTTTCTTCTCACCCCTCTTGCTCTTTTATCCTTGCTCTTCCCAGTCCGGGCTCAGTGAAAGGATACTTGTGGGACGGGGTCAGTCGGGGTCAAATTCCACATCGGGGGCCCGGCCAGGCCACCTCTATTAGCTCGGTGGTGACCCACAAGGGGTTAGACCGTGGATTGGGGGTCACAGTAGAGCCGATGGGGGCTGTTTAACCCAAACACAGGTCTCGTAGAGTGATAAGATGGTCAGCCAGCCAGTCAGTGAAGACACCGTCAACACAGCAGCCTCTACAATCTCTATCCAACTCGTCTGTCAAGCCGTCTGCCTATCCAGCTGCGATCTGACACAAAAAGCTGGCCGGCAACTCAACTGGAGAGGGCTGTAGTCCTGGAGAGGGTTAAAAACAGAGGGAAAGAAAGTCCAAGTCAGGTAAACGTAGAGCAAAGACAACTGGCAGTCCTGCTTCTCCCACTTTTCTCTCTCTCTCTCTCTCTCTCTCTCTCTCTGTCCGTCTCTGATTAACAAAAGCATACACACACACCGATACACACACACACACTCACACACACACTCCTCCAGCCGACAGACGGGACTCTCTTCTACAGTGAAGTGGAGCAGACGGGACAGGCTTTAATACCACGTCTGACTCCTCCCAGCTGGCCAATCACACGTCAGACCGGGAGCCTCAGCAGGGGCACGGGGGGCGGGGTCAAAGGCGGGAGCTACGCTCCCATTGGTCCACCTCGAAAGGGATTCTGACCAATTGGACCCCTCCCCCCTCCAAGCACAACAAAACACTGGGACTGGATTTTCATTCAAATGAAAATTCTTTGAAAGGGAGAAAGGGAGAAAGGGGGAGAGAAAGAGAGGAGGGCAACGGGCGAAACAGCTGCAATCTTTTACATTGACTTGCATCAAGCTCAGCGGGGTCTTATGAAAACATTGTGAAACGTTCAAAACCCTCACAACTGTTCCCCTCGTTCAGCTCTTTGTTTATAAGCACAGAAGGTGGGACAAAGTGTTGACAGTGTGTGAGCAGTAGAGACACAGATAACAATAGAGGATCATTTTCTTTTAAGTCTAATTCAACCTACATTCACATTTTAGGTGTTGCTCTTATCCAAACCGATGCACAATGACAGCAACTTTTACAGTGCCTAAAAATGATTTAGGCCTATCTGAAGTACACAGAACACATTTATAGAATGTGTACTTAATGTGTATTATATCTAATTTAATGACCCTCTCATAACAATCTGTACAACAATGAGATTCACTCAAGATCAACCTCATAGTGATGAATAACACTGAAATAACAGGCTGAAATGAAGAATTTGCTGCACTCCCAGTTACAACACCACTTTGGAGACAAAGACAGTGAAACAAAGAGAGAGCAAAAATGTAAATGCATTCTATCCTGTTTCTATACTCTAGTACCCAATTACTACTACATGTCTCTTTGTGTTTCAGTGGATCTGAAAACACTGCTCACACATGCCCTGTTTATCCATTTCCCCCCTCTTTCTTCAAGCGCCTCTCTTCATCCTTAGTTTTAGAGAACCTGAAAAACAATTCTCTCCTTCCCCCCACTCCCCCCTTTTTTCCCCTTCTTTTCGTTTACACCATTACACTCCAGGGTTACATCACACCCAGAGTTAGTAGGCCCATCTCTCCCCTCATCACCTCCACCACCAACATATCCATCCACACATTTTTAATTAGTCTTTTTATAGCCGTCTTCCTGCCTGACTCCCTGAACACGTGACCCTGTTTTCCCCCCATCCCTCCTTTTCTCTCTCTCTCTCAAACCCCTTTAACAGCAGACCAGCAGCAGAGAGAGAGCAAAAGCAACTCTGACAGCTTACACTTGGAAACACACACACACACACACACACACACACAGAGCTGCATTCAGGTACTTCAAGCACATAAAAGCGCAAAGATATGCACATGCATGCAGACACACTGCTTTCATCTTGACCATGTGACAAACCAAAGGAGAGTTCTACCAGAATAGACCAGCTTATATTAAATAGATTTGCAACCCAAAAAATAATAATGCACAAACACTGTGCTACCCCAATGTTACCAAAAGCCTAAAAGCAAACCTCGAAGGAATACATTTGGGGGATAAAGCGGATTACACAAAAATACTATTATGAAAACACTGTCAGAATGGTTAGTGCACAACAAAGGAAGCGCTCTGAGCGGACTGACATCAAGTCTTATAAGCAAAGAGAAGAGTGATTGTTCAGTTAGACGCTGTTTACAGGAAGGAGGAAGCTGTACATCTTAGTGAAATGAGATAGGACACACAGCATCGCATATTGGAATAATGTCTGTAAAAAGGGGTCAACAGTAACTCTCCACAGGCAGACAGAGATACACACACATGCACACACACCTGTCACTGAATGCTTGGGCTTTTAATAGATAACACACAAACGCGCTTGGACTGTATTTATGTGTGTGTGTCAACAAGTCCAACGCTGCTACACTGGTGCTCTGCCGTCTAGAGAAACTATTTGGAAACCGGATGCTATTAGAGTGTGGGTGGGGGGCGGGGGGTGGGGCGGGGGGCGGGGTGTACCACTGTACAGCAAAACCAAAAGACCACAGACCTGACCACTGACACTTAATCATTTCCAGCATATAATGTCATAGAGTGGAGAGCTGCAAATAATATCCATCATAACATGAAGTCATTAAAGCTAGTATTGAGTCTTAAAATCTGAATTTTCTTCAAAGAAGTGGCAAAAATCTGCCACTTGGGTGAGATAATTCCACTTGTTTCCAATGTAAATTGACTCGTTTTCATGATTTCTTTTTCAATAAAGTGTCACTTCTTTTTTCTATTTGGGTGATCTGCCTTGGTCCAAGATATTAAAACATAATGAAAATTCCTGAAACAAGAGAAACTGATTAGAAACGAGAGGAATTATCTCAGCCCACTGGCAGAATGTTTCACTTGTTTTAACAAAAATCTGATTTTAAGACTGAATATGAGACGGAAATAATTAAGATTAACATTTCTTGCAGTGTAAGAACAGGAACAGCCCTACGAATGTACAGCACCCTGGATCAGGTCGACCGTCTGACCACTCACACACTGAAAACACGGCCAGTTGCAGTGCAATAGCTAGGCTATAGATAATTATAGAAATGGCTGTGTGTGTGTATTGTGTCTGGTCAGAGAAACACATCCCCAAAGACAGGATTGACCAGAAACAGAGTTGGAGCAAATCCAAAAGAAACTGCTGGTCACAGAAACCTCAGACACCTCAGGTTTAGCATGCTGTTGCCTTGTCATTACCTTTGCCCAGGCCTCTCGTGAAAAAGAATCCTTTAAGGCCAAATTTAGAGCCTTTTCAGACCCAAAAAAAAGACCCATTTCTCAAAACATGTCCAAACTTTGGCTGGACTTTCTGTTGTTGGCTACAAGGAGGGGACAGACATATCATATTGACAGAGGTCCCAATTTCATGTCTAAAAAGGTCTAAAAAATGTGCATAGTAAAAGAGTGTGCATCTTTTACCTTCTCCATAACATACCATAAGCTCATTTAACAGCTCCATCCCTGCTATTGTACAGCGAACCTCTGTCACATACCCTTAAACATGATTACTATACTGGACATAATCGCATAAACACAAAAGCAAAGCCATTGTTCTGGGACTGGAGGGATATCTCTCCGGATCAACACCATAAAACACAGGGTTATAATACCCGTGCATGAGCTGTGTGCATGCAAACACACACACACAGAGGTCTCACTGCCACACTGCCCGCGTAAACCCATCTCAGCTGATAACTAATCCCATGATCCACTCGTTATTCGCTCTCTTTGTTACCTTGCTGGACCCAACAGTCCAGCCATGGATACTATGAGAGATGGAGAGAGAGAGATACAGAGAAAGAGAGAGACAGAGAGAGAGACAAAGAGAGAGACAGACAGGGAGAGAGAGAAAAAGAGAGAGACAGAGAGAAAAAAGAGAGACAGAGAAAGAGACAGACAGAGAGAAAGAGAGAGCGAGAGAGACAGAGAGTCGAAAACACTGAAAATATTGCCAACACAAAGTTCCAAAAATGTCACATAAACAGTAGATACTTTATATTCACCATATTAAAAGGTGGGATGAAGGCTTCTAAATGGATTCGCACCTCATGGAGATCACAGTTGGAAAAAAGGTGTGTAAATGCAAACCCTGTGACCTCCTGTCTTAAAAACCCTGCAATGAGAAGAGCCATCTAAATGCAAACACTGCCACCCCCAGATAGTCCCCAGTCCTAAAAGCAGCAGCTATTGTCATTCATTGCCACACTGTACAGGGCCATAGCAGCTAAAAGGCATCTCTGCTATGGGACTAATGTGTGTCCAAACGGTGCCGTTACACTGCTGCCTGCCACCAGCCGAGGTGTGAACTGATCTAGTCAGGCAACACGTGACCTCACAACTGTGTGTGTGTGTGTGTGTGTGAGAATATGGGTTAGGAATAACTTCCTATGGGAAACAAAAACATCCCTCAGCCTGTCTATCCACTCCTCTGTCTAACAGTGTGTTTTTCTAACTGCCTGTCTGTCTCTCTCTCTTTCCATCCATCTGTCGGTCTGCCTGTGCAGTTAGCGAAATAGCTGATGTCTCTGAAAGCGACAAGCCGACCGCAGGCACAGGCCGCAGCAGCAGAGCGAGGAATTATATTTCTATTCCACGATGGAAACTTGTGCGGTTAGATTATCATAAAACGATGCTAACCGCCGTGTTGTTATGAATCTGACTGCTTTTTACATTCGGCTCTCTGTTTCCAACCGCTATATTAGCGTGTAATGATATGGCTTTTGATCGCTGCTCTGTGTGTGAGAGAGAGAGATTGTTTGCGTTTCATAGTGTGTGAATGACTGAGCAAGTGAGTAATACCTGAACGAGGGAAAGAGAGAGAATGAAAAAGAGAGAAGTGTGCTTTTATCCATCTCTCCAGAGCCACAGAGCTTGCAGGAGGGAGGGGGGGTGGGGGGGTCATTGCCGGGACCTCCAGCTGAAAGGAAGGGATGACTACCACCACTACCACAGCTGACTATGGTCAACCTACCAACCAGCCTCCATAGGCCTAATTATAGGGGAAGCCTATGACTGGGAGCAATTTGCCTCTGCAATACTTTCTAGCACTTAGTTACTGAGTGACTGAATGGCATAAACAGCAAACAGCAACACGTGAGGGGACGGGTTTACAGAGGAGAGGGGAGGGGGAGGAGGAGGGGGAAGAGAAAAAGAGGCCATGAGAAGTTTCATACTGTTTTTTTTTTTTTACTAGAGACTGTCCTGAAAAGAGACCGATTGTCCTAAAAATGACAATCCTCAGGCTAACAGGATGAGGCAGCACTCAGAGGGTCCAAACATTGTGGGACAGGAACAAGGTGAGTTCATATGTGTGTGTGTGTGTGTGTGTGACGCCAGCTGGCCTGTCATATCACAGTGGCCTTGGTCCCGGCGGACATTGACCTCCGATTGGATAGAAACGACAGAGACCCCACCTACAGAGCTGTCATCAGAAATGCTTTGGTTTCTAGGCCCCTCTTCTCCAACCTGAACACTCCAAATATAGAAACTGGAAAACACATCTATCAACTTTCAATACAGACAAGGACTTTTTATTTAAATTAATAATGAGAATAACAATAATGTGATATTTTACTGATGCCTGTAAGGAAATTCTCCTTTCTCAATGGTGAGGGTCAGCTACAAAGCAGCTGGTAGGGATTCAGTGTCTTGCTCAAGGACACTTCAACAGGCCTGATACTTGGTGACATGGGGGTTCAAGCCCCGGGTCCTCTGGCTGAAGGATGGTTCCACCCGTACATCCCAACAGTTTTGCCCCATAAATCCCACAACAACATCCTAGAAGGAAGAGAGCAAGATGACAACTTTGGGGAGAGTCCCAGTATTATAAAGGCTCTTTAAGAGTCACCTTCATCCCCAGGCAGAGAGGGGGGGGGGGTTTCGTTAGTCAGCAGTGGTTTCTCAGGTTCGTCGCCCACTGGAGGGACGAGCAGGAAGCAATGACGCATTTCACAACAGGAAATGTGTGACAAAGACAGCAAAACAAACAAACACACGGCTGGAGTGTTTGCTTCTGACTGTGCCTCTGTATGTGTGTGTGTGTGTGTGTGTGTGTGTGTGTGTGTGTGTGTGTGTGTGTGTGTGTGTCCCGCAGGTTGACCCTGTTTTACGGTGCCCTCAGCCCATGCAGTCTATTTTCGGGCACTTGGCTTTGCCTCTTTGCCATGAAGCCTGTGAACACTGGCAACTGTTGTAGACAGGCGGCACACAATGAGATCAGCCATAGCATTGACTGTCCTATCTAACCACAGCTTAGCAAAAATAACAGCACTAGCAAAATCAATGAGGCTCCTAACTATAGACTGGAAAACTTGACTAAAGCCTCTCCTGGCAGGGTGTTATTGCCTTTAAAACTATAGTTGATACAGTCAGCAAACAGGACCATGATAACGACTACATGCACACACACACACACACACACACACACACAGTTGAGAGTGAAAAAGTAACCTTAGCACCAATAAAATTTTGCCCCTCATTGTTTTTTTTGTTTTTTTTTAAATGTATAGGCTATGTATTTTTATAGTTTATAGTATATTTTATGTCAGTTCTGCTTTACTAGACAGCGGATAGCAGTGAATAGCAGGAAAGATGGCAGAAATAAATAATGTGATATATTATTGATCCTTGTGGGGAAATTATCTTTTCTCTTCCCCCCCCTCAGGTCAGAGGTCAGGTTCAGCTATACAACAGCAGCCTTGGAGCTGACAGGGATTCAGTGTCTTGCTCAAGGACACTTCAGCAGGGCTGACACTTGCCAAGATGCCTCGAACCCAGGTCTTGTGATCGAAAGACAGTCTCTCAAACCACTTGGCCAATCCACCGCCCCCTAAGAGGCATCATGGCATATCAAAATGGCCACAACCCGGGTTCAAATCAATGACATTATGAGCGCACAGCAGAGGCCCCGGCCCATCACCCCACCAGGACACCCCAGGTCCATTTTCTAACTCAATAACAGCTTAAAGGAGGAGTTCAAAAGGTTATCAGCCACTCCTCCTCCGCGCTGATTTAGGGAGCCTCTGAGACAGCTAATGAAGACAGAGAGGCTTCTGCATGGAGGAAAGCAGCAGAGCAACAGATCTAATAGGATTCAGGCTTCACGACACAGCGCTCAGCGGCTGTCTTCTCTGCTCCACGCCACCAATCTCCCATTAAAAACAGCCCGTCATGACCAGGCAGAGATCATGATTGACACGCATGAATGAAGTGTCTTGTCTAGTTATGCAACTGCTATTTGTACACACATGCAGCAGGGCCTAGTCAACTGCAAAAACAACCATTGAGCCATAAGCAGAGAGTTATTATAGCATCTAGGCTGCCCTAACATTGTCCGACCCTCCCCCACTCTCTCCATCCATCGTTCTCCCCCTAACATCACCCCACCACCCCCCTCCACCTCCACCCATCACTGTCTGTGTCTGTGGCCCCAGGAAACACACACATCCATGCGCAATTACACCCAAGGGTGGGATGGGGATGGGTGGGGGTCCAATGAATCTATGTCTGGTGTGTATCTGGGCATGCATAAACGTTAACATCCTCATATTTGTGCGTATGTGATTGTATGTGTGTGTGTGTGTGTGTGTGTGTGTGTGTGTGTGTGTGTGTGTGTGTGTGTGTTTGACTGAGTAGGTAATCAGTGGAGAGCAGGTGGTCCGGTCTCCCCTCGGGAAAACTAAACCCGGCAGCGAAGACAAACACATTCTGACATCTGCAATTCGCCCATATTAACCAAACAGAATAGAAGAAATAAAAGAAGAAATAAAAGAGCGATCAACGTGCATTCCTAAAATAAACAAAAATAACAGAGTACAAACGAACTGTCACATTTTGACAGTGCCTGCTTTGAGCTGGTCCCCTCCTCTCCATTTAGAGAGTTTTGTTCCAAAATGAGAAAAGAGTCACACCTACTAAATGAGTGATGGCAAAAAAAGCAGCACATTGAAACAACAACTTAAGTCCTTTTACACTTTTACAGACTGGATCGTATCAAGTATATATTAGTTACTGGATGATAAACTTCAGGTTTACTATAGTTCAAGTGAGTGAGTGACATTTTCTTTTAAATAATGATTTCTTTATATAGTGTTTTGGAAAACAGCTCTTAATTTGTAGATAGATAGAACCACTAAGTGCAATATAGATCCCATAATAGTTCCTCAAACAGCAGTGACTATCCATTCCGAATGGTTCTATAAAGCCCCATCTTGCCCCCAAAGAAGTTCTCAATCACATTGTAAAATGCACAACATTTAGCTTGTTCCTCTGACAAAACCCAGTCCTCATAAATGTTCAAGACTTCTTGAGTTCTTTTGAGGGGTTCTGTTCCACAATGAAAAAAGTGACATTGACTCTTACAAAATTAACAGCACAAAAGTAGACATATTGAATGATGATTTTTTTTGTATCACAAAATGGATAAAGAGCATCTGGGAATACAATGCCTCAATGTTTTAAAGCCTGTCGAGATTCTGGCATTGCGGAGCCTTTAGAGGGTGAAACAGCTCTGATGTAGCAGAAGATTTTCTGCTGATGATGGAAATTATTCTCCAAACCCCCCAAACCGTTCTGGTTTTGAAGGGGAGGGGGGGTTGGGGGGTCTGGATCTGTGGCTGGAGGCGGCTCTCCTCTCTGGGCTCTGCTGGCTTCACTCAGCTGAAGCTAATGTGTTAGGTAACACTGGCAGCTCTACCTCACATGCACACACACGCACAGTTACACATACTCCCAGACACACACACGCATGTGTAGATGCACGTACACATGCATGCACAGATGCACGTGCACACACACATGCCAAGAGATATATAGACACACACACATAGATGCACACACACGCGCACAAACACATGCTTACAGCGACACACAAATCCACGAAACACACACACATAAACTCACTCACTCTCACACACACACACAGCTCTGTGGTGCAGCGGCAGAGCCTGCAGGGAAAGAAAAAAGGCGAGGACAGAGAAAACATCCCCCCTTCAGAGCGCTGGTGAACGCATTCCAGAGACACGCAGGCGTGGACGCAATCACATACTCCTGTCCACAGGCTGCTATAGAGCCACTATACACACACACACACACACACACACACACATACTGGTGGGAGGGAGAGTGGTCACTGTGGAGTCGCCTCAATGGCTAGGCCACACTGTGGGCTTGGATACAGGGACCCTTTACACACACACACACACACAAACACACACACACATACACACACACACACATACAAAGGCATGAACACAAACGGTTGTATACATGTGCGCACGCACACACACACACACACACTGTTATGAGCCATCCTCCAATTATTAACCCTTGTAATCCCTAGTTACCTTTCCACTGACAGAAAGGGGCTTTCAAGGTCCAAAGGGCCGTCATGAGAGCCTCTGAGTGTGAGTTTCTGTTTGCTTTATCTAACGGCCTGACGCGATATGCCCTCCTCATTTCACACACACACCCACACACTCACACATGCATACACACACATACACATACACACAGTCAAAGTCACATACTCACGCATCTTGCATCCAACAAAGCTCGATTAGCTCAACTCTCTCTGTTTTCTCTCTTTGACATTTATCAACATTGTCGGCGAGATAAAACCAAAACACTGCCGGCGCGATTACGCTTTGAAACGCTCTCTCTTTTTCTCTCCGTGCGATGAAATGTCAACATCAAACCTGTTAGTGCTACAATACATCCACTTTCCCTGCCAGCCATGCAGCTTCGCACCCTGTTACAGCAGAGAGAGCGAGAGAGTGAAAATAGTCTTGGAGCAGAGCTGCCAAATGTTATAATCAAGACCAGTATTTTTAGATTTGGCTTTCCACCTCACAGACAAGGACAAGGAAGCAGAGATGGGAACAAGGAAAGACACAATAGCTGGCTCTCACAGAATGGAGCTTTTCGGTTGTTTTGCCTGTTTTTCCAACGTGCCACACAAGACTTACATTGATCATATAGCCTACATCTTATGTTTACATTCCTATTACCAATAAACGACGAGTGTCTTTGAATGGACAGTCCCATAAAAAGAAAAAAGCATAAGCCATGAAAGTCATATGGCTATAAATGTCACATAGGCAAAACCCTATCATTCTAAAGTCTAAAGTTTGCGGTCCATCTGTAACAGAGCAACCAAACCTCCTCCCATGTAAAGTACACAGACACAACCCCATGTCTACACACTGCAGGCACTCGATCTGTCCAAACAGGGTAGATGGTAAAGTTTACTTACGTGATGTGTGTGTGTGTCAGGCAGTGGGATCCCAAACCGGGTCTCTGGAATACAGCAAAACCCACACTTGTGCAACTTCACGACACCAGAGTGTCGAGTCGCACTGAAGAAGCTGGCAGTAGCTGTGAGCCTGCGCGGAGGCTTTCAGCTGGTATGCGCGAATGTGCCGGTGTGTGTGTGTGCGGTGTGTTGCTATGTGTGCGAGTCAAATGAACACTAACCTGAGCGTCTCTCTACCCTTTAGGCTAATATACTCCCCTCCTTCTCCTCCTACTGCTCAGGCAGACTCCGCCCCCCCCCCCCCCTCCCCCGTCTCGAACCAGGAAGAGAGGCTGGAAAGCAGGAAACGGAGCCTTTCCTCGTAGTCACGTGACCTTCCTGACACTTTCTCACCCGCTCCGTCCCTCTCCTCTACACTCCAGTCTGTGTTTTGCGAAGACGTTTCCGTTACCTATGGCAGTGGCACAAGTAATGCAGGGCATGGAAACACTGAGTGTCTGACTCTGACAGTGACTTTAAACCACAGTAGCCGGTGGCGTAGTGGTAAATATAAATTTGGGTAGACTATGACCACCAGTCTGTGATCATCAGAAGGCAAACAACCATCAATATAAACAAAATCAGTTATATTTTCAGAAAAGCAATAATTTATGCTCATTTATTCCTTAAAGTGACACTGATTTTCTCTTGATTTTCTTGATGCTAAGCGCTCATTGCTGTGGTGTGTCTGCATTTAACTTCACAGAAATCACTGTTCAGCCATCATGGCTGAACAGTGGCGGCATGGTGGTGAATTTGTCTGTTCAGCCATGGTGGCTATTGCTGCTCATGCTAATTACCCAGTTCTTCTTCTGTTGATTCCAAACAAACCACTGTTGCTGCTGCTGGAAATGTAAAACGCATCACTTTCTGTGCACCAGAGGATTTTTTCCAGGAAAGAACTATCAGACACCAAAGAGTGTTTAGAACAGCAAATGTAAAAGCTTTCATGAACTGGCTATAGGTTGAATCACTATTATGTTATATAAATTGGTGATAGTAGCAAAATGAACATTCATTTTAAAACCCTATCTTCATAACTTACATCAGTTTGACACTACTTACTATACTTACTATACTTGTCAGCCTAAAAAAGTGGGCAGTAAAAAACTGTTAATTTTGTCCAAATGAGTCCAGATAAACAACAGAACACAAACTAATCTATTAGCCATTAGGGGGGACTTTGCCTTTCCAATAGACACTTCCAAGATAATAAAAAACCTCTTCTAGCAAGTGAGGGAAGGAAGTGGGACAACATAGAGGGCAGGCCAATGAGAGTGACAATATCATTATGATGGAGGTGTGGTCGAGGATGTCCTGTCATTAGCGCCTGCAAAACAGTGGTGAGGGATTATTCGTAACGGGAATACCTGAAAGTATGTGTGTGAGTGTATGTGTATATATATATACACACGGTGTGTGTCCGATTAATATGAGTGAATGCCCTGGTCTCCATTCCTATCAGTGGTTCATGTGTCTTCCTGCGCACCGTGGCTGAGCTGCCCTCGCTCTTTACAGTCCAAACACACAGCGGTGCTTATTTAAGGGAGTCGGCAGGGCGGGGTGCACCGGACGGACCTCCCTGTGGTAGGCACAGGCACACACACACACACACACACACACACACACTGAAACACATGTATACACACAAATGTACACACACACTCAGACACTCACACCCACAGTCAAAAATGGGGGGCGTATGTATACCCCCCCCCCCCCCACACACACACACACACACACACACACACAAACACACACACACAGTGGTCAGTCATGCTCCTGAAGCAGCAGCAGGGAGCGGACTTCCACCCAGACTCCTCACTGTAGAGGGAAACGAAAAGGCAAACACACAGCGGGAGTCGACGGGATACGACAACAAACACTTCAGCTGGGTCAACACATTCCAACACCTTCTCTACCTCCTTCAAAACTATCATTCACACCCTCCTTCCTTCCTCCCTCACTCGCTCCCCTCCTCCATCCCTCCTTCCGAGGGTTGGGTCTGCTTATCACAGATTTACCATCTCTGCTTTCTGTTCCTCCTCCCTCATACCTTTCCTAGTCCCCCCTTCTCTTATCTATCAGCCACCTCACCTCTATACTTCTCCTACTCCTCCCTTCAATTCATCTTCTACTCACTCTCCATCCTTCGGCTCCCTCGTCTCTATTCTGTTCTCCTCGTCTCCTACTTCTCCTCCCCTCTCCCCTCTCCTCCCCTTCATCTCCTTTTCTCCCCCTCTCTCCTCTCCATGCCTCATCTCCTCTACTCTCCCCTTCCACCTTCCCATCACCTCCTTCTTCCATTCTCTCCTCTCTTCTACTCCTCCCTCTCTCTCTCTCTCTCTCTCTCTCTCTCTCTCTCTCTCTCTCTCTCTCTCTCTGTAACCCACACCATTACAGTGCCAGGGGGAAATACTTTCAACATAATACCCAGTTAGCATCTCAGCCGGCCCTATGGCGACGGTAATGCACCTCCATGAGAACACACACCTGGAGACACAGTGGAGGCAGGTGGATTAGGGAGTCTCAGTGTGTGTGCTGTGTGTTGTCAGGTTGTCTAAAAACTTTGTGATCCACCATAAACTGGCACACACACACACACACACACATCCCTACAGCCCGTAGCATCATCTTTACTGCATACAAAAAGTACAGACACCAACAAATACCATTCGCTTCATACAGAATTACCTATTTTGATCCATCAGCAGCACAATTTATTTTTATAGTGGCGTCAGAAAGAGGATGAGGGGTGTGAAGTTACTGCAGAGGCAGCTCTGCCTCCTTTCTCTCATACCAAAATCATAAGCTCTAGGCGTGCACGCGCACACACACACACACACACATACTTACACATTCCAGGGATGCGACTACTCACCAGTGCAACATCTCAGATTACTGCTCACATTACACATCAGCATGCCCAAGCAAGCCCTGCTTCTATCACCAGGCATCCTCTACATATACACACACACAGCAGGAAAAAGACATCAAACTGCTCCGTTAATACGATAATGAATCTCCTGAGAAAGTCAGATTGACCTTAGTGAGAACAATCTTGACACATATTGAGAAACATGTACAAAACTTCTCAGAAAGCACCTTTTTAACGAAATAGGCGATAAGCATAAGCAGTTACATACCTGTGGTCTACATATTATCTGCTCAAATTTGCATTGCAAGTTTTGAATTTGCTCATTTGAATGGGATTATTTTACTGTATAGATTGCAGGTGAAATTCAAATTTCTTGAAGAACGGCTTATCCGGGCCTGGTGAACGTTGACATTCAATGTATGTTGACATTCAAGTACGCAAAACGTGCTGCAAACACGCAGAGCAAACATTTGGGGGGCTTGTTTAAACATTAAGAGGTCTTCGGGAAAAAACGTGACTTGTTCCAAAGCGGCTGACACCTTTTCTAAGCCAAATAAACCAGAAAAACAAACAACACTGAATCTGCTGCAGAGAAAACTAGGCATTCAATGCAAATAAGGTGAGATAGGCTTTCAAAGAGAGCAGCCTCACTCCTGTCCCCGTTGGCCCTCTAAATGAAAATGATCCCCATCTTGAAGCCCTCTAGTGACATCTTACTTTGAACCTTTGTAGCCTCAACAGACACTCTATTCACAGAGAAGGGCATCCACATAAAAGCTACTGTACGACCACAGAGAGATTCCCTAACATTAAGGCCGGGATCACACTTAAAGCGTTGAATGTGTTACTTTGATAGAAGTTCAGAGAATCCGTTACTGCTGCACCATTCTGTTGAATTGTTGATTCTGTTAACTAAATCGAATGCTGGTTTTCCCTGATTTTCACTGGCTCTCTAAAGTTTTTGTGATGAAAGTGTTTCGTCAGTGAATCAGAGCTGCAAAGAAAACTCACACACGTTGAAAGCTGTTTGTTTGAACACACCGTTTAGTAGGTCAGCGGTCCCAGTGTGGAGGGGGCAGGAGTAAGTAACGTTTAACACGCGGCATGTTGCTAGTGGCGTCACAACAGCCAGAGGCACCAAAAACAAGCAAAGGGCAGCGTCTCCCTCACGTGCAGCGAGGAAGCATGGCCCTCTGGGAATGAAAGGAGGAGAGAAAGGAGGAGAGGAAGGAGGGAGGGAGCGATGAAAGGAAGGTTGGCATCCGAACTGCTGCCGTTTGTCTCGGAAGGGAGGGGCAGATGGAGGACATGGGAGATCCTGCAAAACTACATAAGCAAACACACGCACACGTATTCCCACACACATACATGCAAATGGTCTTCCCGGCTCAGTGTGGGTGTGTAGGGATCTACACAGAGAGACAGATGAACACACTCCTCATGACTTTTCACAGAAAAACCTGATGGAGCAGGTGCTCTGCCAAGGCAAACTCATCTAACCAGAAATCATATTTGTCTAGTCATCCTTGATCTAGTTCAATTAACTGTCTGAGTCCCAGCCTAAGTACCAGTTACAATAAATTACTTAATCTGTGCGTGGGCAGTTTGCACGGTCAAAATAGCAGCAAACAAAAGCACCATAGTACACAAATGAGGTCCTTCACCTGTGACCTAGTGAACAAAAACAACTTTACATTCCTCACAAGCAGATAAGGGATATAATGGCCTGCTGTGTAAAGATACACAAAGTCATTCTATAGGAAAACAAACACATTTGGAATAGAAGAAATGTAGGACAAAGTATCAAGTGCTGATTATGACAAGCAAGTGAAATAACATCCACTATTTCACTTTGCTCTCTGGGGGAAACTGGAGTCAATTCTTTCAAAACGAGTCTAGTCAAAACTATTACACATATTGCCAGTGTCTTGCAGAAACCTCGGTTATCCAAAGTCAGCCTTTTAGAAAGAGAACAAATGGCTGATGTGCAAACATACTGTATGTTCTACATGGAGGCAATGCCAGCTGTCACATACAAGGTTTTTGCAGGACACTGACAACATGTAAGGCCTCTGTCCTCCCCTCTAGCTTACCTCTAATTGAGAAATTCAGTGGAAGTTTGTCCCCAGCTCCCAACTTCACTCAGTCGAACAAGAGGAGCTGTTTGCATGTGAGGAATCTCCAGAGTCCTGAGCTGCTGACCTCCCGCATTCAACAGAGACAGAGACAAGCCAGCCAGGACAAGGAGACAGACTGACCTCATTCCTCAGGGAGATACTCGCGCAAACTGGGAGCACCCGAGGGCCAATGGGTGATGGGGACTTCAGCCACATGACTGCTGTTTAGGATATTTGGGCCAGAAGGGGCTTAAGTTGACCGAGAAAAGGGAGGCTAGCAGAAATGCAAACTGTGCTCTCGCAAAAGGAGGCATCAGATCCTAAATCAGACATCATATATGGTGTTTGAAACACATTTTGTGCTCAGACTAAGACAAAATACTAAACATCATGTCAGACTGTCTTGAAAATCTGTTACATAGCGCTGCCTCAACAGTTTAGGAAGCTCTAACATTAGCTTTTACAATGTTGTGTGCATGGTCCACACAGTTGTTGTGCATTTCTTAGCACTGTGTGAGAATGGGGTGTGTGGGTGTATGTGTGAACTTATGCATGTATAGGTGCATCTTATTTAGTGCACATGATATGTGCGTCAATACATGTGGCGCCTATGTGCAAGCGTGCATGAACAAACTGTTTCAAATCACACCAGTTGAGTGCTTGGAATGGGGTTGCATAATGCCAGTCAGTATCTGTGTGTGTGTGTGTGTTTGTGTTATAATCTGGCCAGGCCTAGCAGATTACTCTGCCTGGCCCGGCCAGGTCTGACAAGCGATGGCAACATAAGATGACATCATCATCACATGGCAGTGCAGATAAACCACACACAACGCAACGCCAGGGCCAGCCAGAGGGAAAAGGCCAAACAGTCAGCACAGCAGAACTGACAACAGCCAGACACAGACAGGGAGAGACAGACAGACAGACAGACAGACAGGGAGGCACAGACAGAGAGACAGAGATTGACACAGACATGAAAACAGGGAGAGAAAAAGAGAAATTGAGAGGGATAAACATATAGCAAAAGAAACAGGAAAAGAAAGACAGAGACAGATATCAGAATAGAAAGAATGAGAGAGAGATACAGACATGAAAAAAGGAGAAAGAGATTATGGGAGAGAGAGAACAGGCAGGACCTGGCACAGTCAGCACAACAACGCAGCACTTTGACAGCAGCCAGACGGTAAGAGTGTGAGAACTGAACCCCGTCCGTGAGTCACTCCCTGGGAAACGCAATGATTAATACTTACATTATTTCTGCAATAAGGGCAATGTGGGATTTTTCCTATGGCACCTACAAACACAACACTCCAACCTAACCATCCTGAAGTTCACCCTGGGTAAAAAAAAAAGAAAGCTCTACTAAAATTACACTCTCATTGTATTCTATTCGGGAGGGCATACATTTGGATGAAAGTGTAATCTCCAAGAATGGCCACCAAAAATATCAGATTTTCCAATGTGCTTATGCAACACTGATATAGGCTATAATATTATAGGCCGCAACTGGTGTAGCATAATATACTGTAGGCCACACTATCATTTTCTGGCTATTCAGTGTGATGGATGGTATGTAGGTTGGTAGGAAAAATATGATCCTTTCCAGCTAATCACAGGCTTGCTCTCATATAGGCATTCTGGATGAGTTCAGAGAAAACAGAGAACATCCCCAGCATCGGCTACAATGGTTAATTACTCTGATATGCATGCAATCAGGGCAGACTGATGTAACACTAAAGATTAGATGTTACAGCGTGTCTCTCTCTATGTGTGTGTGTCTGTCTTAAGCACCAACTGTACCACCGCTGACATCTGCTACAGTCTTCAGCTAGAAAGGATTCCCTCACTTTGGGGCAGTCCCGCTGAACGCACGACGGGGCAACACCACCGCTAGGACCAAAATATCAAAAAGAAAACAAGATAGTAAAAACAGCAGAGAAAAAAAAATCCTCCGTCAGCCTACAAGACTCCAAACCCCCAAAACGTGGCCATTTGCTGGAGAACTTTTTCAAGACTCTACGCTGCACAAGCACAAAAACATCTTATTAATGCCAACTATGTGTGATTCACCATATAATTAGTCACTGTGACTTGTCTTTTTGAACCCCCTAGGGCCAAAATATATAAGAAACGTTCCCTTAGGCCAGAATTATGTTGAGCTTTTATAGTTGCAAAGACGTCAATCAGAGACATTCCACGAGGTAAAGACAACAACGTGTTCGGTGTTCAGTCCCAGCAACCAGAAAGCCAGAGTCAACAGTCTGATGACAAATCTCAGAGCTGGAAGCAACTTGCAAACAAGAGCTGTTGCAAGACAGGGAGGATGTGAATAACTGTTCCTGGGAAATTGCTCTTTTTGATATGTCAGTCAAAATAATTCCAGTCACTGAAAGTCTGCTCAGTCAAATGGTTCAAATCATTTAATTTAATTCACAACGAAAAGATAAAACTTGTTTCACTCTTAAGATTCATCTTAAATCGTTAAGCATGACTTGAAAATGAATCTACCCGCCAGCATGGGAGATCTTGCTGATCGAGCTAATTCGAAAAGCACACTCTTGAATGGGACAAAGGGGTCGTATTACCAGCAGAGCGTGTTCAGCCAACATCTTCCAACTCCATTACATAAGCGGGAGAAGAGCCCATCTCCTGTTTCGATAGCGAGAGGGAGCTTGATGTAAAAGTACACCCCCCTGGACAGGACACTAGTGGCTTGTGGTGGGCCTCAGCCTTCGCTTAAAACCTCCATAAGCTTCTTTCCAGACATCGCCTGCCCTGCTCTTGTCTCCCATTTGATGTTTCCCCCCGCATGAATGAAGGAAACAAATCATTGTCTCCGGAGATGCTTCGAAAGACAGATGTGAATAACACTGCTGTATGAACTCTGTCAAGAACTGTTGTCAAATTTTGAAATCGGGTACATGCTTTTTCCATCAGGACATACATAAAAAGAGGTCTCCTTTTTAGTATTATCTTCGAGCAGCCAGTGTCAGCCTACTTTTTCTGTTTGTTTGGGTTTCCTTTCTTCTTCTCTGAATTTACGCTAGCTCACTGAGGGGCCCGTAAAGACACCAGGCTGACAGGCAAACTGACTTTTCTAGGCTGCAGGATGCACATTCCTGGGCTGGGAATGATTAAGAATGGAAATTACAAGGTGGTGTGTTGGTTGTTGTCGGCCAAGGGGAACAGCTTTTGGGAGTCAGTCACAGTCTTTGTTGATGACTGTGAGCCACTTACGAAACCGACATACTGCGGCTAGTCTTTTTCTCACATTTTAGATTTTATATTAGTGCGGCAGGGTGGCCTAGTGGCTCGGGAGACCCATCGGTCACCCAGAGGACGCAGGGTCAAGCCCCCCGGCCTGCTGAAGTGTCCTTGAGCAAGACACTGAATCCCTACCAGCTCCTGGGCTGCTGCTCTGTAGCTGAACCTGACCTTTGACCTCCCTGTGGAAGGGAGCAAGAGAAAAGACAGTTTCCTTACGGGGATCAATGCAGTATCACGTTATATTATTTTATCACTCGGAAAAATCACTCTCACTTCACTGCTGAGGTGTAGCCTGCTGAAAGATCTTGTTTTCGAGGCCGACTCTAGACTCACTCCCCTGATTTCTATTCAAAGAGAAAGGCAACCAGCACAACAGGCCAATACAGGAAGGGACAGCCAATTCAGCACCGATACATTTTAGCCCTCAACTTCCTCCTCAGACGGAGGGAGCGGAACTGCTCCCCTCCGCCCGGGGAAAACCTGGGTGTAAATAAATCAATGTGGACGACTCAGAGTGTGAACCCTGATATGCAAGCTAGACTAGACTCATATCCTCTGCTCTGATGCTCAAGTGGACTTCCTCTATTTATGCAACAAACATAACATTACCTCACAACTTTCTCCCTCTTCTGGGAATCAAAGTCCACTTCAGACAAGACTAGGCCCGGTTTCCTAAAAACACCTCACCACTAAGATTTATATCTCTCCAGCGGATGACAATGGTGACCTCGGTGCCATCACGGACCCACTGCTAGGAAAACTGGGACATGATCGTTTCAGAGAAAGGATGATTCACTGAATTACAAAAGAAGCCTAATAATAGTCATATAAATATAGTCATGTTGTAAATACTGGGACAATGAAACTTGAAAATATCCTTTGCTGCTTACTCATCTAAATCAAATGTGGAGTCAATGGTTAAAAAGTGAACATGAGGCAAGATTGACACCTTTTTGGACAAAATGTGGGTTTTGATTAGCCTCTGTGTTAAACCATATTGAAATGAAACAATGACATCAGCAAAGAAGACCAACTTTGATTCACTGTCCACTACGCCAGTGGTTCTCAACATGGGGTCCAGGGACCACCAGGGGTCCTTGAGGGGGTTCAAGGGGGTCCCCAGCAAATTGATGAATTGTTAAACTTCACCATTATTTAATTTACAAGAAGTTAACACAAGTAGACAATATCGAAGAATGATTATTTTGATCATAGTTTCACTGTTGTCTCTCTACCTACAATACAGATAGCCTAGTCATGGGATTCTGGACAATATCATATCTAACAATAAAAATATTCTCAATTTTGGGTTCAAAAGACAAAATCTCATCAAATGGGGGTCCGTGGCTCTAATGTGGACTAAATTAAGGGTCCTTGATATGAAAAAGGTTGAGAATCACTGCTCTACGCCACTGACTGTATATTTCAAATAAATATTTCGCTTACTTCAAGGATTGACTTTAACTCTGCCATTGAACGTTTTGTGATACACTGAACATCTCTGCATGCAGCTAGCTAGATAAACGTGCTAGAAAAAGGTGATTTATTTTCACAGGTGCACCACCGTGTGATATTCCTTAAAACAGACCAATTTCGTGAAAAATAATAGTGCCAGGGCCAACTCACCCGTATCCACAGCTCCGTATCACAGTTCACCAAATGTGTTTTGATGTTTTAAAAGCCGTATAACGCAACGTGTCCAAAAAAGTGTTACTGGATATAATCGATACTGCATCTACTTTCACAGAAACTTTCAATGTTGGCGCGGGCGAAACCATATATAAACCACAGCGACTGTAACTAATAGTGAGTTATAATATGCACTCGTTAAAAGAATTACAATTTGCCAAATGGTGTATGGATAAATGCATTGATGATATTGTCGATTAAATGGCTGCACAGTGTTGAATTCTTTGTACATTACATAGATTTCCTAAACAAGGCATTTAGCGCCCCCCTAAAACGATCACCCACTTGGTACGTCCGGGGTTCCAGTCATTGGTCAGTACGGGACCATTTACAATTTGGAGGACGCCGCGTCCCGGTTCCTTGGTAACCACTTCTTCTCGCGAGAATAAAGGCATAAAACATTTATGTTACACAAGCTGGAGCGTTGGAAACGGACTGAGTTTCTGTGCATGGCATCATCTCACCCTTCTGCTGCTGTAGCCCTGACGAAAAATCACTATAATATTCCTATGATGTTCCTATAGGGACTTAATAGTGTATCTGTGGTATTCAATATAGTGGGTTTATAGTGATCTCATCCTATTTTATGGTATTTATTTTTTATCTCCTATGGTATCACTACAATATTCCTATAATAGTTTTAGAATACACCAATAGGAATTTAAAGGGACTTATTAGTATGGGCCTTTTTCATGAGGGAGAATAGACTAGAATAGAGAAGACTAGAGGTAATAAGAAATGTCCCAGTGGTAACACTTGCTGTGTAAACTAGGCCTATGTCAACAAAACTTCTTCTACAAATTCTGGACCTGAATGATGAGCAGGAGAGTTAGTACAGTTATGGCTTTATTGCAGTTATTTCAAAATTTAGGCATGGTCTGCAAACAAAAGTCTGCCTCCCTCATGCTATCCCTCTCAAAGAGAAGGGGCCAGTGGGGGGCTTGGGTTCAGCTAATGGCAAAACAAGCTGGGGGATGATCTAATGTTTTGGCAACAACCTGTTTTAATTAACTAATTCAGGATGACCTCAACTCTAAGGAGAGGAGTGTTTTTCCTTCTCTCCTCACGTGTGTGCAGAAGGGACATAACACTTACCACACTGTTCCCATGAGAACAATAAATGTATTCTTCTCCAGAGAAACCTGAGTGATGTTCTGCTTCGCTTCCGCCTCCCAGTTAAACAGGAGAGGCAAAACATTTCTGGATAGGTGTTGATAAGAGTGATGCAATTAGCATGTCTGTCACATCAAAGAGCTGCATGTGAGGCGATCATAGTGAGTGCTTGATGGTAGGTGATTCGTTTCTCTCGATCTAATGGAAATTCATTTTAAAAATTAATTAATGTAAAGAGGGGCATTTTTTTTGCTCAAATTTGTAAAAACAAATCCTTTTGCCTCTGACCTGTCAACCTTTATCCTATTTCCCCATGTCTGTACCCCTAACCCGGAGAAACAAGCCTGAGAGAGAGAGAGAGAGAGAGAGAGAGAGAGAGAGAGAGAGAGAGAGAGAGAGAGAGAGAGGAAAATGTATCCCAGTTGATAGACTTTGTTACCACATTAACTGGCCCCAGCCCAATCCTGAGACGTTCTGTTCTGTCTTGTATGGAGAGAACATAATGCCAAACCTCAAAAATCTGGCATCTGCTTATCAGCAAACGTTACAAACCTTGTAAAACACTGCTTACTTTTCTGAATCATTCGGGTCCACTGGTGAATGTGGCACACATCTGAGCCACCGAGCAGCACTTATTTCAATCAAATTTCAACTTTTAGAATTGGTTTCCACTGCTCGCTACCGCCCACCACGGTGTATTTGGTGAAGAGTGGGAAAATGATAATGGAGGATAATGGCTAATGAAGATGGAGGAGGGTGGGAAGAGGAGAGACAAAAGTCAAAGTCGAAAACACCTGCCCACCCACCTCCCAGCCCTGTGATCAGGCTCTGAGGTGTTTGACCTTTGACCTTTGCCCCGCCGTCCCCCAGCGCAGGTCCAAACATCAGGTCACCCTGTCACATGCAGGCTGCAGGGTCACGACACACAGGCAACACTCTACAACCATGTATTATGTTGCCCACAGTGACCGTGTCCCACTCGTACATGGCCTCAAGCTCAATACAGTATCACTTCATCTGTTTCGCCTCAGAATGTTGGCTGTGTTGTTGGTCAGAGAAATTCTGACCACTAAGGCCCCAAGCTACTGCCAGGAAACCCAAAACCTGTATGTAGTCCAAACGCCTGTCATAAAAGAGAAGGGAAACAATAAATAAATACAGGAATACACACAAACTATGTAAACCACTCTATTTTTTATGTGTGAATATAGTCTATGCTAGAAAAACTGAAGCCTCAGTACAAATAAAACTCATCTTTCTGGAGCAGCAGCAGAGACAGCGTCTAAGTGTTGATTGTCTTTCTCCTGAGGAGGGCTTGAAAGCACACACAGGAAGGAGTTTTATTTTTATTTTTGACGCTCTACTTGTCAAAAAACAAAAGCTTTGTTGTGCGACTGTCTGATTGTGTCTCTTTTATCAAGTGTGGAACTGGGATGCGCACTTCCTCCTAACTAGAGTACTGTGCAGGCCGGCAGGTCCTCATTTTTCTGGTTACGTAACTGTCTAATCTCCTTTGTCTGCTACCTGAGCTTTGGGCATCAAAACACACACACACACACACACAAAAAACCCCACAAACTTTCAAAGTTCAAAGTTTAAATATTCAGCGCAGTACAACCAGGAAAATGAAACAACCCAGAGCACTTTGCTTATCAATAATCTTAAGCCTGAGCACTCGCTAAAGAGAAAATAGCTGACAATCACATTCATAAACATTGCTGCTTCCCCTCTTAGGTAACACCAGAAATATTTCCTCCACCCAGAAAACATTGATTTTCCACACTCCCATATTCAGTAAAGAGCCGGTCCAACAGCAGGCTGACTATTGTTTACGGTTCCACCTGTGCCGGTTGATTGTATTTTCAATGACTTCCAGTTAGCTGGCAGGAACCTCATCAGAGCTCAGACTCTGACCCTCAGGCGAACCGGCCGACTTCAGAGAGGAGGAAATCATTCAGGGGCCCTGGAAGACACAACGTCATCACCTGCTGCTGTGTGGCTGCTTTCGGTGCTGCGGGGTGTGTAACATACAGTAAAGGTGGAGATTCCACCTCCAGTCACAGATGAGAAAGCCCTTACAGCGTTATGCTGCATCGTAAATGTAGAGATCACAAACACGAGTCGGGAATCATATTACACAATTTCCTCGTGGGCCACATTCCAATTTGGCAAGGACTCTCGGGATCAATCAGTACTGATGCTTGTGTTGAAAGGAAACACTGTCCATAGATGGAAGCACTTGACTACACTTATCCATTTTATGTTTTAGGCATTTAGCTGATGTTCCTATCCAGAATGACTTACATTGAGTGCAACAACAGCTTAAATTCTTAAATTACCATCATTATAATCAATCAACACTAAGCAAAGCAGCAGTCAGAGCCACATTACCCTAAGAATATTGCTGTAAAGTGCTGGGAAACAAAAATAAGAGCTAAGAGAAGTAGAAAGAATTAAGGGAGTTTTTATATTGATTCCTAACTTTTTAACCTCACATGTTCATCCCAGTTCCCATGAAAACTCGTGTTTATTCCTCCTTAAACAGGAAATCTATCAAGGTCTGTTTAAAAAGGAGCCCTCTCTAAAACCCACTGCCAATTTGAAAGAAGGACAGAGGTTTACGCAAACAAAGGGAAGTCAATAGAGTAAACTTGCCTTTCCCTGAATGGTTTGCTATGGCGTATCCCATCCTTAATTCTTAGAAGCGAGGGGAGGGAGGACTCCGTTTCCACCTTGCAGAGATACCATCACAGCGTAGAGCAGCCAAGTCGTGTTTAGGCTTGACTCTACTGACTGCAGGGTGTTTGTGTGTCGTCATAAGCACTGTTATGTTTATTTCCCAATTAGAGTTGTACCTGTAAGAAACCTGGCAATCAAGGACAGACCCAGGTTATGTTTAGGATTGCCTCCCCTCTCTTTCTCTAGTTCCTTGGTAGAGTATTTGTGTAAATTGACCTCCTAGGAAATGGTATTTACGCAGATTATTGAGAAACTGGCACTTCGGAGGAACTAAACAGGCTTAGCATTGGAGTGCAATCGACAAAACACATTTTCTCAGTGATTATCTCTGTGATCATCACCTCCGTCATGGCACCCACGTTATCAGCATTCAATCAGCTTCTTTTCTGGAAACATATTTCCTCTTGCCCTGACCATATTTGTGGATTTGCATTGTTTTTATCGGCCCTCTCCATCAGGCATACGGCCAGCTATTTATTATATAGAGCTATTTATACGGCTGGTTTCCTGGCATTCAGGGGCAGTGGGGCTGCTGTTGGAAAAGGCCTGGCCTGGACTCAGGTACTCTGTCACTCGATGACAGCTCCTCTCTCCGTCGTCTTCCGCTTGATTCAGCCAACCCCCCGTCGTCCTCCGCCGCTCGGCCCTCATCAACACACTGCCGCTTCCTTCGCAAAAAGCTATTTATGGAGCTCCTCAAGTAAGCGGGAGTTAAAAATAACACAGGCATTGTTATTGTTGACTTTGCCTTTTTATTATTCTCGATGTAATCATATTATTTCAACTGACGCCAGATAGTGAGAAGATTTTTCTTGGGGTATTAGACTGTTGTTGCCGTTTCTCTGAAGAGACACATCGTAAATCAAGTACAGACTTGAGTGATTGTCAGTATATTTAATTCTCAAGTCTTGGATGCTGTGTATAACAGCACACATGATGCCAAAGATGCTACTGGACTACAAACCAAGCACGGAAGGCAAGACAATGAAGAAACAAAATACTCTGATTTACAAACAAAGCTGAGAAATGAAGCGGCATGAATTAGAAAATGCAAATGAAGCGAGGCGACATCAAAGCAGCGGATTCAAAATGTGGAGAAAGTGATGAAACAATGTTGCAAAAATGACAGAAAAGGGGCACAAACAGTCGCTGAGACACAGTCGTGTAAAACTCCGGAGCGGCACGCGGGGCGAGTCTGGCTTTGCCTTGGCGCTGCAGTTAAAACGTGAGCTGCGGAGAGAGAAATCGCCCGGGCGGCAGACGAGACTTCCAGCGGACCCGACCACAGCGTTCCTCTGGGTTTTATAATGGTAGTGTACGACTCTGTTACCTCCACTCACTGGAATGTGAGAAAAACGGAAAAACTGACACACACGCATAGGCACACACATATAAAGGGCAATTGAAAAAGGGACTAAATTCGGCTCCGCCATGAGCTCATAGGCAAATAAAGTCAACAAACATGTGGCAACGGCTACTGAGGGCCTCTCTGGACGTGCCAACATGGTTTCCATTATTTACTGGGAATAAAACACATTTCATTTAAGATGCATTTATGGCTGCATGTATATTAATTGCAAACTATGGGCAGAAAACCACAACAACCCTCCTTCCCTTGGGACTCTCAACCATTGTCCCTTCACCCCCCTTCCTCTTCCCTAAAGCCCTTGTGGGAAGAAGGGAGGTGTGTGTGTGTGTGTGTGTGTGTGTGTGTGTGTGTGCGTTTATGAGAGAGACACTGGAGTGTGTAGGGGTTCAGCAGATGCTAAGCTGCCAAATACAAGCTCTGAATGAAAAAAAGGGGAGGGGTGATGCAGACGTAGGAAAACGACCAAGGCCACAAGGCTGAACTGATGTTATGAGCTCATATGATGTATGCATGCAATTTGTGTGTGTGTGTGTGTGTGCATATGTGTACATGCATGAGTGCTCACATGCATGTGCACAGATGTGTTGTGTGTGTGTGTGTGTGTGTGTGTGTGTGTGTGTGTGTGTGTGTGTGTGTGTGTGTGTGTGTGTGCGCAGGGTAACAGGCCAGCAGGCACGTGTGGGGGTGGAGGGGTAAAGGTCAAGGTTGACAATTTCAGGTCAGGTGATCACAGAGCTGAGCCAGATGGTGATTTACCGCCGTTCGGCAGCAGGTTCCCTCCGGGACATCAGAGGCACCCCGGGGGGCTGGGAGGGTGACAATAGAGATGAAGAAGAGAGGGAGGAGCAGGAGGGGGATGATGAGGAGGAGGTAGAAGCTGAATTAGTGGGTGGTGATGAAGAGGAGGAGGAAAAAGATGGTGATGATGATAAAAAGAATCCTTTTTACCTCACTCCTTGGCTCTTATTTTTATTGTGTCTTTTCCAAGTACTTTTCTGAGGTCACAGGAATATTGTCAGGCCACTGTGGCTCTGACCCTTACACTCCTTACTATTGGTTGCTTGTATTGTTGGTGATCTAGGAATTGAACCTTATCGTGAACTCATGTGCTATCGGATATATCGGAAAAACGACTTCCCTATTTGGAAATTTCACATGAATGCCCTCCAGAGTCAGATAATTAAGTTTGAAACTGTCTGAAAATTTTGCTACTTGAGTTTTCCAGTTATGAAGCACTTGTGACCGTTAACCTTCTCAACAAGGTTAAAAAATAAAGACTAACCTAACATTTGTTTGAATGAAGTTCGTCAAATTACCTACCGGGTTTTATTTTTTTTTTATTATTCTATTGTTGCACACTGGATAAGAGCATCATCTAAATGCCTAAAATGTAAATTATGGTAACTGATTTTGCTTCAACAGTCCTGTATATCAGCAACAATAAGAGCATTTAATTGTGTCATCATTGGTATGTAAGTATAGTAAAAATTAAAAAGAAATCGGATGCCATTCACTTATGCATACTTTTCAATCAAATATAAACAGGATTCAAAACAGACACATTGGCACTTTAGATGTGAAGTGCATGGTAGTAAATCTAGAACTAATTTGCCTAAAGGACTGCTGGAGTCAAAGACTATCTGACAACAACGCAGATCTGTGCCAAAGGTTACCGCAAACTCATAAATAAGATCAATTTTCCTCTATTCTGTCCCTCCCTCCCTTTTCCCCTCATCCACCCCTCTGTCCACATCCACTTCCCTTCTCTCCAGACAACCAGCTGCCGCTTCCACACCTCCATCCGAACGAGGGGGATGATCCCCAGAGAGGAAAAGAGGGGTGACGGAGGTAGACGAGAGGTGACGGAAGAAGGGAACGGCGGGATGGAGGGTGGCGAGCGGATGGGCGCGGCGAGACGCTCCGGGTCGTAGGTCAGACCTGCATGCGCCGGGGCTCTTTTGTGTTTGTTGGCTGCGAGGTCACTGAACCCCCCCCCCACCACCACGACACACTCGTTATAACACACACACACACACACACAGACGCACACACCCCTTGGAGTGAACTTTGGGGGTCCTGCACAAGCACACACACACTTCTAACGGCCTCTGGGGGTCTTCGTCACATATACACACACACCCTTCTAACTGCCTTTGTGGGTCCCAGTCCAGCGGACCCAAACCCCCAGACTCATTATGGGGTTTAACAGCAGAGACAGGGTTCAGAGCCCAGGGGACGAAGACCCCCACTGCAAGGCTCTCTGGGAAGAGATAACGCATAATCTCTCCGTTCTGTCATCCTCCTCTCTTTCCCCAAACACCCTCCACCTGTAATAGCTCATATTCCCCTCTTTGTCTCTCTCTCCCTCTCTTTCATCCCACTTTACTTTTTAAATTTTAAAATTTTTACTGTGCGCTTACGCTTTTCTGCTGTTTTGTAGAAAAAGTGCTGCCTCAACCGCATTTTGCGCGGTTAAAGAAAAGCAGGTCACGTGACACTCGCTTTCTTTCTGTAACACTCGGCTGCCATTATCCGCAAACTGTAATTATGTACAACTCACAACACTCACCAGAAACTCGCACAGCACTGCCAACCTGCTCCATATGGACTCTTTATGATCAGGGTAACAGCTACTGCCAACACTTTGGATTATGCTGTTTGGAGAAATTTGATGGACATTTTATGCTTTTTTTTTTTTGAGCCGTAAAAAGATGGCCTCATTAACTTCTGTAGTTTGGTGGTCATACAAACGTCAATTGAGTTTTGACTGACATGTGGGAGAGTCGATAATGACTGAATGACTCTTATCCAGGATGACTTACAATGCACCACTTGTCATCTTGCAACATCTGTGACTCATCTGTGACCATTCCCTCTCTCATCCTAGTTTCCTCACACTGACCATCTTCATTTTTCCCTAGCTTTCGGTTTTTCATCCATTCTTCAAGGTTGACAATTTCAACCTCTTGGTCTCTCAGCCACACTTTTCCACCAGTCTCTGCCTCATCTAGGATGTATCTATACGTATCCCATAGCCCCTCAAAATTGCCCCCTCCCACCATTAAATCAGCACACTCATCGACCACTCCACAACCCCCAACCCCATCGCTCTCATTTTCTTCTTCCTCCCCTCCGTTATCCCCCCCACCCCCACCCCCCACCAATCATAATCTGGGACAGATGATGCAGAGTGTGTGGCACAAGCCAGACTGCTGCAGTGTGAAACCCCCCGCAGACTCTCTGCTATATACGCATATAGAGACACTTCACCACAACATGAATTATGGATCAGATGAAAATGAATAATGAAAGGGAGATAATGTCCCTGGTCCTGGAAGTTGTGCAACTAGGAATGAGAAGCAAGAGTTGAATCATCCCTGAGAGGTAGTGATTAGGAGATTTGACACAGTAAGCGTTTTGTCGAGGTGTTTGCCGATGCATTCTCAGTAAAAAAAATTATACTAATCTGCATCCCTGTGGTTTGATAATCTTTCCCATATCAAACTAAACTCATTTGGGGCCCTGCCTATACTGAGCCTGAGCAGAAAGCCTAAGCAGCATCATAAATTAATTGCCGTTATAGTTATTACTCTTATCGTTCTCAAATCAAAATGATCTCTTTAAGCCACAATATCACTTCGGCAAATCACGCAAGCTGAGCAAGCTGAGCTATGCATAAAGCCAAAAGTGTTGTTTTAGTATTAAGAGGCATACTGAAGAGGAAAGGAAATATAATTGGGATATGTGCCAATGCTATTTTCTATATTCTGATACTGAACAACCCCTCTCGCCTCTTATGTAATCTAACAAACAGTAACCTGGCTAAGGCACACCTCAAACGACAGAGGTCTGGAGAAATTCTTGTCATAAAAAGTGGGATAACAAGACCTTTGCTGAGCCAAAGGCAGCACTGATTGACTTCTCAGTTTGAAATAGGATTCTTGCACAAGCCCTCATGAATGGCACTTCCGTTTTTCTGTTTCCATTCCAAGTTTCCATTGTAAGTTTAGCTACAATCTTAGCTACTTCGCTGAGTAAATTTGAGTTAAGTTAAAACTCTTTGGGTAAATCAAATGAGTGAGATAAAAATGAATGAAAATTTTGAATGAAGACTGGATTCTGTTGTGCCTTGGTTTTCCTAGTGAGCTACTGTGGCAAATTTGTTGCTGTGTGTACGACAGTAAAGTGAGCTCCAGTGCCATGCTGCATCCTAGAGAAATCTGACTGGTCACCGCCATTTTCTAACCAACAATACACTATGTAAGTCACGCCCCCTGGTTCCACTTTCTAGTCAGTGTAGACCTTCCAAGTGATACTGAGCTCCATGGGCGCCATTTTCACCTAAAAACAGTTCCGCTCAACACCTGATTGTGCAATTGTGCTGATTCAAGGCAAGTAATGGAAAACATTAGTGATTAACTAATTAAATTGTTGAGTAGAGACCTTCTGTGTTGTAGCTCATTTCCATAAATGAACGGGAAATGCCTAGTCACTTCCATATATAAAGGAAGTGTCTGATGAAAATCCATAAAACAGGGCAATGTGCTTGTAGTCCTCTGTGCCATGTAAATATATAGTTCTCACCCTGCGCATAATGCTAATAACTAGCGAAATGCTAAAGAGTGAAAGCCACCACTACCGTTTCAGCCGAAGGTGTAGCTACGCAAGATTAAACAGATAAGATACAACGTGTGGCACCTTAAAGACAACACTCTTCAAGAATCATGATCACACAATCTTGCCCATTTTGTCAGAAAACAATGTGCCGCAAACAGAGCAAAAACAGACCTCAGAGATAGGACTATCTGCACCGTTGGAAAAACGAGGGGTGTGAAGTGAGATAGAGGAGAGAGTAGGCTGCAGGAAAAGGTGGGAGGAACGAAGGTGAAGAAAATACTTGGAAACTGGGCAAGTCGGTGTCATGAGAAGCAACATCTGGGGTCAGTGGGAGTGGATGGCCAATGTCTCCCACCCGCTCCATGACTTGCTGGTCAAGCACAGGAGCACATTCAGTGCAAGACTCATTCCACCGAGATGCACCACAGAGCGCCACAGGAACTCATTCCTGCCTGTGGCCATCAAACTTTTCAACTCCTCCCTCAGAGTGTCAGACACTCTGAGTCAGTAGACTAGCTCTTGAACTTATTTCACCCGGTCAGCAGTTATAACCCATAACTTATAACTTATATCTAACTGTGCAATACCAATTTTTTTTGTGCAATAATTCAACTGCAATAATTCAACTGTGCAATACTTACTAATTATTTAATTATTAACACTGGTGTATGTATATATTGGAGTATGATGCATATTGTACAGAATTCTTATTTCTCTTATTTCTATATTATTATTATTATTTTTATTCTCATTGTTATATATTGTAGTATAATGCACATATTTTACATATTTCTTACTTTCGTATTTCTATTTTTCTTATAATTTCTTATAATTTCTCTACGCTTGTATATATTCACTTCTACAATGTGAGCAGCTGCAATGTAACCCAATTTCCCCTCGGGGATCAATAAAGTATTTCTGATTCTGATTCTGAGAACAGGGATACGCTGGTTGTCAGGTTATCAGTGAGTAAGCAGGACAGAATCACTCATACACTCGCCTAAATCGCCCACACTCAATCACTCCCTCTGACATACGGGCCAGTAAGTGGAAGATTCATAGTCCATCATTAGTATCATTTTTTCCACAGGCATTTAGACACACACAGAGAAGAGAAAAAAAGGGGGAAAAAAATCATGTTTGCAGGATACACAGTTTCAGATTCCCATCCAAATAATATATTATTTATCTTTATTTTTGTCTCTGCAGCTGTCTCTGCTGTCACCAAACTGTATAATGGCAAGAAATAGTAACTCTGCCATGGCAACAGGCAAAAACAGAGACTGGTGTCAGGACTGTGGGTGAGTTAGCCGTACCCCACAAGTGCCTATATGATCCATGTGTGTCAGCAGAGGCTTCCACGCTCTCCCAGTAATCTCCCAGTGCGCCGTGTTTCATCAGGGGGGGTTTGATATGAAGCAACAACATTGCAACACGTTGGAGGAGGGTGACTCCAGCGAGCAGGAATCCAACTGTTCTCACAGAGCTCAAACGACCTCGGGCCGGTCCCTCCTTCTTCTCTTCCCTCCTCTCCCGCCTTCTCTTTTTTCCTTGGGCTCTCTCCAGGTCACCTGTTTGGAAACCAGGATATGAAGGCGTTCCTCAGAGAATTCCTGGTTCTCTTCCAGGGTGGGATTGTGTGTGTGGTATGAGTGCCAACACGTGCCTGGCTATGATGAGGACTGTGGATTAGGAGCTCTTTCTAACTCAGTGTGACTGCATGCAAGCCAGTCTTAACGTGACTTGACAGCGCAGTGTAATAATGGATAACGCTGAATCTAAAGTCTTTGCATGCAGAGTCTTTGTACTGTGCGAATGTGTTGGTTGATGGAATGTGTGGTTATGTATATTGATGGAAGTTTGTACTACAACACCAAAAACCAGGTTAGTGGGTTTTAATACAGAAATACACACACTTACATGGACATACACACCACAGACACACACAAACATACACATGCAGCCCTGGGGCGGAGACACTGTTTTCGTTCCAACTGACAGAAGTGAAAAATAACTGTACATGTCATCATATTCTCCATAGAGGTGTCTTTGCCAAGTAGTCAACCATGTTCTTCCAGCTGTGACCTGTTGCTTGAGGGATAATGAGCACCTGTTAAACTTTACTAAACTGCTAATCCAATAGCAAAGTGATGACAGTGGACCTGTTTGCACTGGTGAAAATGTGACTTTGCATATCTGGCTTTAAACAGAGCTGTAGTCAGAGAGAGATGGTTTGGTTGCGAAAACAGACAGAATCTGGATCTGAATCTAGCTTTGGTCTGCCACATCCAGAAGTTGGGCTGCCTAGCTGCATTCAAAACCATGGTTTCACAGTGTTTTGTAAAGATACATAACGACAAATGATGTTTCATTGTGGAGTGACATTTAAAATAATCAAACTAACTTCAAAACCATGATTGCATGGTCACATTTTGTCTGTTTACACAATGAATCACTCTTTCTTCTGCTAGAATCCTATTTCAAGCTGGATATTAAGAAGCCGCAGTTTTCGCTTGCGTAAACAGGGCCAATGTAAACACCTTCTTACCAATGCACATTTGAACTGATGTCACCGAGGTAAGCAAGTACTGTTTCTCCATCCAAACTCAAATTTGAGGGTGAATAAAAACCCTGCAATTTAGATCATTTGTTCCATTAGTTCCTCTGAGACACTTGTGCCCTCTGACCCCTCTGTTTCACTATTGCAATCAATACAGCATTTGAGGGAACCCATCGTTTAACCGTGACACTCTGACCTTGTTATCTACCTCTAAGACTGTGGATTATTAAAAGAAATACAAAGAGACATCCGTAGCCCGGGTCCCATCTCTAATAGCTAATGACCAACCAACATTCCCTTATTTGTCTCCTCTGTTTAGAGAAAATCCATTATCACCAATTAGATTAGAAGCTGATCCATTCCTGTCACGTTTACCCGAGGCCCTGAGCGATCGAGGCCCCTTAACAAAACAGACAGAGGTGACAGAGGAGGGCACAGTCCTGTAGATTAATTGGTATAAAGTTAATTAGGGCGTAGCTGGGCACCCCATTGGGTCGGGACCCCAGTATTGTGTCCACAGGTGATCCATCATGGGAGCTGAATCCTCGCCGACAGAGAGAGGAAGGCCCGCAGCTCTCAGGGCATAGAAGAAATGCACCCTCCGCTGCCCTGGTAACCAACCAGCACAACAGCTACAAACAACCCCACCAGAATACTAACAGAGCACAGAGAAAAGTCCAACTAAAGTTTAGGACTCAAGAGTTGGCGCGGTGTCATAGTCAATTAAAGCTGCTATAGGCAAGATATTTATGTAAAAATACGTCTGTCTTATCAGCCTAAATAATAAAGTGGGGCTGCACTAGAAAAGACTGCCCCATCCCTACTAATTGAGACACCATGGATTCACCTGTTTACCCAAATGAAATTCTGGTGTGAAGGAAGTGATGAATCAAAACTTAAGAGCGAAATCCAAACTCCTAAACAGCAGTGAGCAGCACTTGGTCCAGAGAAAGCTGGACTCACCAACGTTGGATCTTTTCCTCTCTCGTCCCTTTGGTTTCCTGTGGTATAAAGCATCACAGACCAGCTGGTTGGTAAACATGAGCGTGCTGTGTGACGTCACATTACAGGATTTCTGGGTATTGAAGTTCAAATTTTTCCAACAGTTATCTCTCGTTGCCATTTGAAACCGCCAAAATGCAAAGTGCAGCTTTAACCAGTTTTACTCTTCATGGAAGGTCAGTAGTAAAGTTCAAGTCACATCTGTATTGTTGAAATGAGTGATAGATCTATAGAGCATTTTATGATATATGAATTTCATGCCTTTCTCTTGCCATAAAAGTTAGTATGCAACTTTCGTCTGTATGTGACTTTCGTAGAGAAGGTATTTAAGAGAGAGAAAGTAGTTATACACTTGGTATGCAATGATACTTGTTGCCTTGAGTGTGGAAAGGCTTATTTCTGTCACTATGATGAAAAGTGTTGCTCTGCCACTCTGCCCCAAGGGCACAACAATTAACCCCTTTTGCCTCATTGGACACTGGGGGAAGTGACACACTAAACTGCAAAATGAGGGTGAGACACCTCACCCAGTCTAAATGTGACAGTGCAATCTACAACAGACAATGTTATCATGCCTCACCAGACCTCCACTTTACGTAAAAACTTAGCAGTGGAGGAACTGAGAGAGAGAGAGAGGGAGGGAACAAAGAAAGAGAAGCATCAGTGCTGATCAGGCACTTATTATCCAGGTCAGCATCATCAGTATAGAAATAACAAACAGTAGGACTGTTTCTCTGGATGAATGGATGTATGGAGGATCACTTGATGATCAGAGTGTGGGACACGGAGGCAGTGACAGCCTGCTGATCAAGTTTTTAGTTTCCTTCCACATATTAAACAAATGTTCATCCTATGAATACGTTGCAGGAAGTAAAATTATTAAAATGACCCATAATTCTGTGTGCTAGTAAGTTACTTCATGTTGTTCTGCAAATTGTCCAATTCTGCCTGCACTGTAATAAATGAACAGGTAGTGAAATGTAGGCTGTATGGCTGACATACAGAAGCTACTGTTATGTATTATGTATGCAGTGTGAGCATTCGATCACAGCCACATCCTAATCCCTTTCATCCTTAGTCATGCATCAGTGTTCTCTTTGAAAGGATGCCAATAAGGGGGCGAGGGCAGAAGGCCCCCCAATACAACACAAAGCAGCAGAGCAGAGTATGGCAGCAGAGTTGGGGAAGAGGAGGAGGATTGAGGAGGAAGAGAAGAGAGGAGAAGGAGGAGCAACATCATTAGCCTGGGAGTGATGGGAGTCTGACCCACTTACCCACAATGCCTCAGGGGTGGTAGCAGAGGGGACGGACAATCATGCAAATTCACGTGCCAACACACACACACACACACACACACACACACATGGTCGTGCTGTGCCAAGGTGCAGGGAGCCAAAAGGAGAACAAGCTCTACAGGAAGGACAAGGCCAGATACAACGAGCTTGGACATGCAGAGGTTAGGCAGTGGCACGAGCCTGTGGCCACGAGCACACACGCACACACACACACACACACACACACACACACACTCTCATGTGCACACACCGCACAAGGCCAAGCGGTGACAGACAGAAAGACGTGTGGCCACACACAGGCAGACTGGTTTTTTGCTTCTTGTTGACCTACATTCACCATGTTAAAGGAATTAAGGGTTTGTTGCAGAAGCATTCCCATGACTGACAAGTAGAAGCTCAGCTCCTCTCTCCTATCTCGGTCTCTCTCTCTCTCTCTCCTATCTCGGTCTCTCCCTCTCTCCTTCTATCTCGGTCTCTCCCTCTCTCCTTCTATCTCCGTCTCCCTCTCTCTATCTCGGTCTCTCTTCCCTGCGGTTTCCCCTCAGCTGAGCAAGCTCTAACACTGTTATATGTGAACAGATGAAAGGGAAACTTGAGAGAGGCCTAGCTTGCCAGGCTATGGAGCACACACACACACACACACACACACACACACACACACTGGAATCACAAGAAGCAAGTCACCCTCAGAATCACTGCGGGGTAAAGCGAACTGAATTCACTGAAGTGAAGTGACGAAGCGCTCATCGCAACAAATGGAGACGATGAAGGATGACAAAGCACTCTCTGACACGTCTCTTTCAGCTGCGATCAATCTGAAGAGGCGTCGGCGTCGGTGTCAGCAAGCGGTGGGTTGAGTCTGTCTTTTGTCGGGATGTCAGACGGGAGACGTGCTGGAGTAGGCTGGTTAGAGATGTGCCGTTAGGGCCGTTTGTCGGAGGCGTATCGCCGCGCCTGTCGATGGGTTAACGTGCCAGATTGACTCCAAGCTGACACTCAGAGGGCCGAGTCCCCCCTTCAGTCCTCATCTCTTATTGTTATGAAAAGGGACGAGGGGTGAGCGCTGAACAAAGGGGAGAGGAGAAATGACGGATGGCATACGTTTCCTCAGGAGAGATGGAGCCAACATCTCCAATTCTAATGGGACAGGAGAGGGTGGCTTGGGGTCAGAGTGGGGTTTGGAGGGGGAATGAAAGGGGGTAAAAGACTGCAGGGGATAAAGGACAGTGTGTGTGTGTGTGTGTGTGTGTGTGAGGTGGGGGGTGGGGTGGATTTGGGGTTATGTGCACCGTCACGGCCCATGCTTAATTTACATAAATGAATCAGGGACACGTGCCCTACTGTGCTTGTGTGTGTGTGTGTGTGTGTTGTTCCAGCAGCTGCTGTGTTCATGCTCAACTGACGCAATAGGCCTATCTTAGCTACATGCCAGGGAGCGCTTCACCATATTGGTATCTGTCCAGGGAAATAAATGTATTCCATCAAGTTTCACTTTCAGTCATTCACCACTCCTCTATCTCTGGGGCCGCTTTGGACCCGTTTCTGGAAAATCTGGAAAGCCTGGCCATGCTGATCATGTTTGTGTTTCTCCGCTTCAATTGCTTTACAGAAACGAAAGCTGAAACCCAACCGGGACGGGTAGGATGTGGCTTGTTGATGTTATTGACAGACAATGTCTCTCGCAAAAACTTGGAGGACACAAGCCATGAAGAGTCTGTGTTTCCTATTCAAATCCTTGTATAACATAAGAAAGCATGGTGGTTTAAAGAGATATTTCACTTTGAGTAACTTCAGTTTTTATAGCGCATATCTTTGTGAGTTCATGTATGATCAACTATACCTGATGGCTTACCTGTCCCTGGTAGAATTATTATTTGCCATAGATCAAATCTAGGGTTACGAGATGAGATTTATTTTCAAGAAGTAATTTCCCCTGTTTGTTATTATACTGTAGATAAGGAGTGTTAGAAGAAAAGGCCTGAATGCGGGTGATGACTGTTAGAGGTTGACTGCTCAAGAACTCAACATGATATTCATGATAAAAAATGCAAATGTTGCAGCAAACTGAAATATCCCCAGGACCAGTTACTGGAAGATAAAAGTTTGGCTTTGTCTGACTTATCATTGATACTCAACTACCAAAGATATCAACTGATTGTGAAAGGCTTTCCTTTGCTAATTGTGTTATATCTACGGTAGTTTTCTGTCTGCTACTAGCTCAAACATTTGTGTGCTACTGCCACCTAGTGGATACACATGGTAACTCCAATTAGGGCACCATGCCAATATTGAACTGTATGCTGAAATCCAATAATCAGTGTTATCTTTCTTCAACTGGAAGCGTCAACAGCTGTGGAGGCAGTACACTAGGGGTTTTCCAACTTTTCTGGCCCAGTAACCACATTAAATAAAGTTTAAGAAACAAGTTTAAAAAACACTGCAGCACAGTGTAAATGTCTGCATGGAAAGAACATAAAAAGAACATATATATAATGAGCACTTGTTTCTTCTTGTTTCGTGCCAAATGACCTATTGATTTTTTTTTTTTTGCCTCATTCTGAACGTACTTTGCCCTTTGCTGACTGACTGGTATAGGTGGAGGGAAAGCAGTTGAATATGCAGACTGTGAACTTTGGTGGGGTTAATCAACATAGTTAACATTAAAACATTTATCAGGATTATATAATAAGCGATAATGTTTATCAGTGCAACAGAGGGCGGCCAACCTTATGATTCAACACTTACTGCCTCACCACAGCTGCTCTGCTACATTCCTGTAGTCCGCTACATTCCCTTTGATCTTAAAGTACAAGCTGAATACTGATATCATATTTAAAGTGAACATCAGCCTTAAAACAGAATGCATATGGTACTTGTAAGACATTGGGCAGTTCTATTAATATTTGCGAACAAACCCAGAGAACCAAGACTGATCTAATCTGATACATCGAGAGACAAAACCTGGATCTGATCCACTGACACAGAATTGGACTCTGACCGGCAGAGTCTAACAACATTTATTTGACCTTTTACATCCAAATGATCTTTGTCTGACTGTAGTGCTAACAGTTATGAGCCAAGAATTGACCCTTATCCATGTAAAATCACACTGGATATTATCACTGTCAATAAAGCCCTTCTAGGATTTGTCTGGACTTGTTTGGAGAAACATTTTCACAAACCAAGACTGAACTTTGATCATATGAACATAATGTGAACTTTCAGGGTGGATTCCCCTCTGAATCTAAAAGAGGATCAGATTTTCTAACCTGTATGTGTTTCCTAGTGGCACAAATATTCAATACTGTGGGAAACATTAGTTATGAATGAAAACAAGTGGCAACACTGACCTTGGCTGTAAGGCTCAGGTACACCTGGCACCTGGTTATACATTTTGAGGAACATGATAGTGCATCGTTGCTGCCAACGGGAACTGAAATGAGAAAAATGTACAATAGAAGTTGTCATGTATTAATTGGTGTGAGAGTATTGGACAGTCTAAAATAAACTTAAATCCATCGACTAGTTTCCCCGCACAAATGCTATGTTTAATGTCTACATGTTTTACTCATTCAAAAATGTCAAAGTTCAGAAAGAAAGAAAGAAAGACAAAGAAAGAAAGTTTAGGTGTCAGACATGCACACACACATACAACGGTTATTACAATGTCCAATATGGATTTGTTGGAATAACTTACTGTAGTTATTGAGGCGTCCTGGTGGCTCAGTGGTCTAAGGGTTTCCGCTCCACTTTCAACTGTCTAATAAAAAAGGAAAAAAAATAGACCTTATTCTAGTTATTACAGACATTGTTGATTTTGTACTATTGTATAGTACTACATGTTTTCAAACGGTTGTTGTTTTGAAAATGTATATTTTGTTTACCGCTTTGGCAAAATTAAGATCAGATCTTAAGAGCGGTCATGCCAATAAAGTTATTGAATTGAATTTTGAGTGTCAGAGAGGATCCAGATTTCCTACAGCCCTGGGTGCAGTAATGGGTTAACAGTGCTGAAACAGTACTTTTAGTAGTAGTATTTATTCTGAAACTGCCCATACACAGTGAATCTATGGGGAAATGGTTGTAGGTTTATAATCAGTAATATTGACTCTAACTTTTCACTTTAGTGGGAAAATTGTTAACAAATGGCTAAATTTCATATCCACAAATGCAGTCACAAACAAAAAATAATTTCCTTGCTCTGATCAGCAAACTCAAACAGTGCAAAAACAAAATCACAGTAAGTAAATAAAAAAGCTATCAAACTGTACACTTAAGTTCACTTTACAACTTGTGTTTGGTGCATGTATCCCTCACCCTGACATAGTGTTATTATTCGTAGCATACTACCTAAATGTACTTTTCTCTTTCATATGGTGTTCACTTGTTGTTGTTTAATATAAAACTGGGTTAAGAATGTTTTGGAAAGCTGCCACAGCCACAGTGCAGTCTGGGGTCGCTATGGAGAAGACGAGAACTGTCCTTATCCGACCCGGGAGTCTCCTCCCTCTTCCCTCCCTCTCTCCTCCTTTTTCTGCTGGGCTGCCCTGTGCAACTCATACCACCAACAGGCAGTCAGCGCTCAGGCTCACAGCCAAACAACTATGAGATAAAAGTGGCCCAGCGCCAACCTCGACTTGGCCCTGTGAAAGCGTCAACGTGGGTAAAAATGCGGGAACTAGTCTCTCTTTATGTGTCTGCTTATGTCTGTCTGTCCTTTCTCTCTCTCTCTTGTTCACATAGCTCTCCGTCTCACTTTCTCACTCCCTCATACGCTTGGCACACGCTCTCCTGTTTCCTCGCCACAGTGAAAAATAGGTCTCCCTCTGTCCTAACGTGACCTCACCTAAAGCGACCCCTTCGTCCCCCGGTCTGTCTGAACAGCGAGGCTGCAAGGAGGGCATGGAGGAGAGGGGAGAGAGGGAGGGAAAAAAACAGAGAGAAGGGTAAAGTGACTTTCTAGCTTCTCTGTGATCTGCAGCTAAACTCAACCCACTTTCCCTCTCTCTCTCGCTCTCTGCCAGTCCGATCACATGCGCTCCTGGATTGTTTACTTGTACTGGTTTGGTCTCTCTCCCTTCAACTAAGCACCCTCCCTCCCTCTCTCTCTCTCTTCCTCCCTCCCAGCCTTTCTCACCCGCCCACCAGTTGGTTCCTGGTCAGTGCTATGTGGTGATAAGAGCCACGACTGAGACGAAAAAGGGGGGAAGACGAGCCCAAACAGCCCATTTGTCTCAAGATTTGGTGTTTGGTGTTTTTTTTTCTGCTTTTGCTGTTGCATCTTTATACTCTGCAGTTTCACCTTCTCAGGACTACCGTGAGTATTTGACTTTGCAGAATCAAACAAACAGGCTGTAATGGTGTCTGACAAGGAGGGGAGAAGGGGATGAGGGGGGGATAGAGCCCCCGCCTTCTGCCTGGGGACAGTGGCGGACGTGCAGCAATGATAATGAACCTTGACACAGATCTAACTGATAGACATTTCTACAAATGAAGTAATGTTTTTATATGCAGCAGTTGCGTGGGAATGGGAAGCTAGAAAAACATTCAAAAGAGGCAGACTCAAGTACCTTGAACTTGATAGTGCCACATTTATACTACGATAAAAGCATAATCTAGTGTTCTTAATGACTAGATTTCTCCATGCAGTTTCACAGTGTGTTTGACCCCGCGGGAATAAACTGCTAAGCCCTTTACATAGCTCAAGCAAGTAAACAACATGAAGCATGAATGACATTCACAGCTCCTTATTTGGATGTAAACATTACTCCTTGGAATCCTTTGGGCTATGCATGAATAAAAAAAGGATTCAAAGTAAGAATCCTTCTTTCTCTTTCAATTGGTGTCTATAAAAAGGGCAAAAGCGTTCTGTTTTTTTCTGTCCTGCTCCGGAGGTCATTTCGGACTCTTAATTTGACCAACTGCCAATTTCCGCCATGTTCACTTGCTCTGTGAGTGTGTGCGCACGTGTGTGTGTCAGAAAGACAGGTGAAAGGACAGACACAAAAGTGATGCAAAAAAAAAAGCCTAAAACAGAATTCAAATGTTATTCCTCTCATCTTAGACAGTTAAATCAAAGACTGTTCAATCAATATTTGCGAACAGCTCTCTCCCAAAGCAATGCAAGGCTAATGCAATGTTTCATGCCACGATGCCCAATTCATTGGAGACTCACTTTATGGACGCATAATTTTGCTAGAGCTTTTACATCTGAATGGGCTTAATTTCATTGTAGTGTAAATACCAAACAGTAAAGTCACCCTAGTAACTATTACTGTGACCTCAAAGTCATTCATTGGAGCATCTCTAATGGAGCTGCTTCAGGATTTGTCTCTTTATGAAATTAGTTATTTGTTAAATATTTTTTAGAAGGACTTGTTCATGTTTGCAGATCAAGACTGTCAATGGTCATATAAATAGCTTGAATTCTATTTTAGTGCGTGCTCTAATTCCATGAAGTGCTAAAGGAAGGGCTACACTGCAGTGTAGTTAACTGAAAGATAATTAGGAGGCCAGACAAGAGAAGAGGGGATTTGGAATTCATCCAGGCCACCTTTGATAATGCCATAAAGCACTTAATGAGATCTTTCCACCCGCTGTTGTGAATAACAACACAAGTTAACACTCACACTCTCTCTCTCACACACACACACACACACACACACACACACACACACATCTGTGTCAACTGTCTACTGTTTAAGGAAAATCAATGACCTCTTATGTGTTCAGACCTCTGTAACAAAACATTAAGCATTATTGGACAATAGATATTTAGAGAAGAAACAAATGTGTGTAAATGATGCATGCAAGCACGCACGCACGCATGTGTGTGTGTGTGTGTTTGTTCAACACAATAACCTAATTGTCATCGCTCTGGCCTTAATATCCTGTTGGCATGCGGCTACTGCTGCCTTCATGTGCAGCTGTGCTCTCCATTTTCCCCTCAAAACATGCCTCCTTCATACTGGTAGCTGGCTTATCACAGAACAGTGATTTTGAAAAGTGGGGTCCCAGGGCCACTTCAGGTTCAATGTAATTGTATTATTATTTCACTCTCTAGAAGTTAGTTCCATGACAGAATGTATGACTATTTTGTTCGTAGGTTTCACTGTGCCCACTGCTACAGATCCCCACCTACAGACACTTGCAGGCTATAATTCTGTACCAAGTCTAACAACAAAAATCTAGGCTCAGTTGTGATATTGTAGGACAACATTTTATCAAAGGGTGTTTGTGGTCTAAAGCATATCTATTTGGGGGTCTTCAGCATGAAAACGTCTGGGAACCCCTGCCATAGAAAATTCCAACTTTTCCCAGCAGTATTTAGCCTACCTCTTTTGGGGTCGTTCATGTGATGCTCAACCAGTAATTTCCGATAGCACATGAAGGCAGCACGTGGCGTTATATTTAGCAGGTGAGTTGCGAGATTTAACCTCATCAGTATGAGGGTAGACCTGCCTTCATCCTATAGCCTAAGTAAACTGCTGTAGCCCCTTTTTCTTATTTTATACTGGAAACTGTGGATATGTGGAAGTTTAGCTTTAATTGATTAATGTATGAGTTAGTCTTAACTCGAAAAATAAAAACATCACATCAGGAGAGCATTCAACACCATTATTACCTCTATGCTGATGTCTAATAATTTACAACATTCTCCACTCCATTCTCCATAAACTTGGCTCCAGAAATGTAGTCGATATCGCGAGTTTTGGAAGCTTTGGAGTCAACGCCTCCACTTTTGTGGGTGTAACGATAAGTAAAGTAGCCTAACAAATGCTCCCAGCGTGTAATAAGCAATGTCAGTAGCCTACTTTTGAAATGGCAACGACTAATGAAATACTTCTGAGTAACGGACTGTACACCTCTCCTCTCTTTGCTTACCTGTTCTCAGATGCTCCACCTGACTGCAGGGCGCGTGGGGAGCCTCCTGGCGAGGCGCATGACGGCGGCTCTGACCACGAGCGGCACGAGGATGGCGAGCCATGATCATGGTAGGGAAACCATGACAACGATAACCCTGTTTGCCATGAAGAGTTTTTTTTTCTCCATATTAAGTAATGTTTTTGAAGAAGAAGATCATATCGTTTCTTTAAGTAGGAAAACTTGCTTGAGAGTGTTTGGATATTTTGAAAGGCTTAGAATTTGTTCTTAACTGGTAAGTCTCAAAGTTGAAATGCATCACATTTCCTAAAGTAGCCTACCTCGACATTTTAAGTTGGAACAGAGACCCTAGCTGAGAATATGTTATAGGTATGAGTCCAACGTTTTGGAGAGAATAATTGGAAATGGTGCAAATGGCGTGCTAGTTGCTAGCCTATTAACTACCACCAATTCTTGAATCAACAGATGATGCTACTGTCTTGGAAAACTAGCTAAAGAAACTAGACCAGTTTTTATTTTGTTTAGTGTTTGTCTTCTTTGACAGGACAGTTGGTCCTTGTGTAGCAAAGTGGAAGCTGCATGAAACCAAAGAATTGCTAAAAAATGAATAAATAAAAATAATATTTTGTTGTCTAGTATTTTACCTTTGTTTTTACCTTTCCATCATTTAGCAGATTCATCAAGTACCTCATTTAAGACATAAGGCCTCTGTCAATAGTGAGCCCGAACCAGCAGATGGCGCTGTCGTCTGTGAACATATCATGAGACAGAGACATACACATCATGAGACCTCCATACAGACAAGCCCTGGAGCTATTGTTGCTTGATCATGTGTAGGACACATGCAAGTAATTAGTTGAGAGAAAATCCAAGTATTATGTATCCCAGTATGTTAATACTTTCTATAGGTTGTATTTGTCTATAATCTCAGAGATTGATTGCACAATGTTGCAGCAGTTTGTTCCAAAACTTGCTTTTAGTCTTTGACTCTCCCTGTCCGTGTCCCTCCAGAGGTATCGGAGTCGGTGGACATGTCTCAGCCGATGTACTGGGACCGTCTGGACACCCCCCTGCCTGACAGGCCCTTCAAAGATGTCCTGACTTCTGCTGACAAGAGCCTGAAACAGAAGGAGAAGGGACCCTGGGCAAAGCTGACCAAAGAGGAGCAGATTGCCTGTAGGTTGAAGGGAAGGCTTGTCCTACTGAGAGCCTTAGAGGCAGCCTAGCAGAGCAGTTTGTAGAGGCAATCATGCTCCATGACCTTTGCTAAGTCACTTGTTCTTATGCCAGCTGATTGTTGGGATGTTGGAAATCTCATCATGGTGACATTATGCCTGGCGTTGGTACATTTTGTTGCCGGCACTTTGTTCTAGAGAAGAGGGAGCAACATGATGCCCATAGTTAAAACGGTCCAAACTCTATCAATACCTCTTGTCTCACTCAATACTTTTTTAATGCCAGTAAAGTCATATAGTAGTCTTAAAGTAGTCATGCAGGAAATTGTGTTCTTGTTGTGGATACACAGTGCAGGACTATGGAAAAAGAGAGATATCTGCATACTGCATTCATTCTCATCCATCTCTCCTCTCCTTCCCTTTGTTCCCTTCCTAACCCCCCTCCAGTGTATCGGCTGATGTTCTGCCAGACCTACCCAGAGATGAAGAAACCGTCCGCGGAGTGGAAAACCGTCATAGGGGGGCTCTTCATTTTTCTTGGCATCACCGGCCTGGTGGTCATCTGGCAGTCATACTACGGTGAGTCTCTCTCTCTATCCATGTATCAGTTCAATCGTTTTTTGACAACACGCATAAAGACTTTACCCCTATTGGTAATTCCTCTTCCATAGATGCCCCCATTCACCGTATGACAGGCCAAGCCCATCACTTATCATTCATGACTCTGCAAGTGTTTAAGAAGAGAACATTTTCTTGCATGCCACTGTCCATTACCTGGCACAGAAGCTTTAAAAATCACTAGAGCAAAACTTCAGACACTAACTTTTCTTTGCTCAATCACTGGAGCTTCATGTTGATGTACAGACATGCTTTTCCACTGACTGCACCACACAGATCATTGAACTGCTATGTCTCTCCCTTCCCTGTTTGCTCTAGTCTACCCTCCCCGTCCCAGGACCTTTGACGATGAGTGGCAGGCCAAACAGGTAAAGAGGATGTTGGACATGAGGGTCAACCCCATTGAGGGCTTCGCCGCCTCGTGGGACTACGAGAAGGGCCAATGGAAGTAAAGAGGAGGCCAGACTATGGCCGGAGTGGCACAGAGTCGGACCCGTCACCCCAGAGCATGCCTTCGCTCCACTCTGTGAGGTTGCCTTTGAAGTTCCCCTCAAGTAAAGCTAAATGATTAGTTTGAGTGTCGTATCATAACTGTAAAAACCACTAAAAAGATGGAACTAATCCAACAGCAGCAACTGTGGGGTAACTTTGCTCCACACCACTTCTGGCTCAATCAGCAGCCTCTCATCCAGTCACAGTAGCCATCTGTCGTGGTGATCACGGTGTCCGTCCTATTGTAACCATTTAATAAAAAGTTTTGCTTACATCTCTGTCCACCTCTCCTTCTCTGAGAAATCTCCGAGTTATGTGCTCAGTCAGCAGCGACTCTGCTAGTGCCAAGATCGCTGCAGCCTGCATCATGAATGTTTGGACCTGACCACATAAAGGGAAGCAAAGGTTACAGGATATATTATTACTTTGATAGCCACTATTTCAATGGAGAGAAACTGCTTTCTGTTTCACTATCTTCTCAATATCTTGCTCTTTAAAGAAGATATGACACATATTGTATGCTTTCAAAATAAGGATAATCTGTCCATAGGAATCCTTAAAAACAGTGCTGAATGTATAAAATAAATATTGCTCTCTAAACACTTGATTGAAATCTGCATGTTTTTCCTCTTGGCTCATTAGTTCTAATTGTGACCTTTTATTGCATGCTCAAATCCCATTTTCTGTGTGAGCTGAGCAGTCATTTTGAGTATGAAATTAACTTTCATCTGGATGATTTCTGCTTGGGGGGGAAACATCTTGAATATTTAACAGCTTTCCTTAATGGGTAACTTTTCATGCATGCCCACTTTAACACACACACACACACACACACACACCATCCAAGATGTAGGAAAAGACAAATCACAGATTCAGTCCATCTTCCAGCATGGTCTTTATTCGGTTCAATGTAATCTAAAATTTTACAATGGCATTCTAAGACATACAAACGGACCATTGGACATGGCGTTGTAGCTGCAATCTTTAATTTTGTACTCTCTAAAGCCAACAAGAATACACCAGAGAAGCCTCTTTTGAAGATATTCTCTCAGTTTACATTTTCCTGTCTAGTAGCAGTCCAATAACCCTAAAAAACACAATGAATAACAATTCACGTCAATGCAAAGATGGAGTTTAAGGCCATTTGAAGGGGCACGATTATGCTTTTTACACCAAATATAAATAACATTTCAGTTTTTCAGGTTTTTTTTCCTTAAATATGTCACTAAGCTAGCATACTATTCTAATCAGTTTAAATATCTAGCATACACATATATATAGGGTCGTGCCAATGCTGTTACAATTCCTTCTTTTGTGCCTTCTTCAAAAACATTTTGCCATACAGTAATTCACACGCATGCATACACACACTCACATAGGTGTAGGAAGGGAACTTGTTTCTGTGAGGGGGGCCAGACTGCAGAGAAAAGCCTGCAAGCAGCTTCTTGGTGGGGCATACAGTAGAAAAATATATATACTGTACTGGAATGTATCAGAGCAGACCTTGGCTAATAAGATAGTGTGCTCAGAACAGAAGCATTTAGCGGAGGATATTGGTCAATATTCATCAGAATGCAAAGTTTTGTCGGGTAAAATCTTTGTTCCCAGAAAACCTAATGAGAAAATGAAAGAAGTCACACACAAAATGATATCGAACTATAGAAAGAAGAGGATAACAATAATGACTTCGCCCAGAGAAATGCACAGAACGTGTAGGTAAATGAATCTGCCGACTACATGAGTCTCTGAACTATGGAAATGTGAAAGGAGCGTGAGCTTGAAACCCACAGCACACTATTCAAATCAATGATAGCGAGAGAGAGGTGATGAACAGAGATGCAGCTGTGGGACTGATAATGTAGTGATGGATGTTTCACGCGAAGGACCCGAAAACAAAGGTTCCCATCCAGACTAGTAGTTCAGAAGTGAACCCGTCCCCTTACAGGATTAAAAGTTTGGCAAGCTTTCTGAATGGGTGTAAGTTTGTGCAGGATGCTGAATGAGAAAACGGCAGCTGCCTTTCCTGCACCTCTGATCACTGAAGCTGAATGCCTGCTCTGTGCTTTACTGCACTGCTATCAGCAGCATGCAAATATTGTAAGTGAGACTGAGGCAGGTACTGTATGGCATAATGCGCATGACTGAGTGTGTATCTGCTGTGCGTATGGCAGGAATACGTATTTGGAATAAGAGCGAGGTTGAAGCAAGGGAGGAATCCTGGGGATGGGGAGGAGTGAGCCCCCCCATCCCACCCCCCTCCACACACACACACACACCTCTCTTCCCTTCCCAATAAATGACTGGAGCTGCCAGTTCGTGGAGCGCGACGCCGAACGCCCGGCGACAAGCATCCCTCTGACTGACACCGCGTTTAAATTAAAGATGCTTTGGAAGCTAAGCAACGCCTCTTCTTCCCGTCTCCCGTGGACTATGTCTGGCAGGCAGGTGTGTACGTAAAAGTGTGTGTGTGCGCGTGTGTGTCTGTTCGCGAGAAGCAGCAGGAGGGCCAGCTGTGAGTGACACACGTGACTAGCTGCTGTGACAGCCTGGAGACCGCGGAGGGGTGGGCGGAGCTGGATGGAGAGGAAAAGGAGGTGGAGAGACGGATGGAGATGTGACAGATATGAGGGATCCGAGGTTGGTGGGTGGGGGGGGGGGGGGGGAGGAGGTGGGCGTCCCGATGGGTGAGGAGGAGAGATGGGAATAGATTTTTAAAGCATGCGTGGATAGGTGGAGAGAGTGTGTGTGAGGGGGAACATTTGCAGGTTTGGGTTTTACAGTCCTGCAGTTACTGAACAGTTACTGATTTGCTTAAGATGGAATGGACACAAAATGACAAGCGTTATTCCATCGAATCATACTCAGCTCTAATAATCCTTGATGCAGAACTGCACATTGCCCCCTGAAACACAGTGGCTTCATTCATTCCCAATTAGTTTGCTACATAAATCATCAAAAGGCTATGTTGTCTCTCTCTGGCTAAACCAACACAGAGCAGAACTGCATGTCATTGATAAATACAAGTTTGGACTCATGGTTCATGATAAATAAGGAATGGTTATTGGATTAGGCTATAGTGGAAAAAAAATAGTCTTCTGTTCCGTTTGTTCATTACACCACATGATTAGGATTTTATTGCAAATTATTCAATGAAAAAAAATAACAACAACTGTACAAACAAATATCCAACGTTCTCAACTGGTACTGTTAACAATGCAGAATCTTTCATGCTATTGGTTTGCTGTCCTTTGTTTCCTGGCAAACTACCACCAGAAATCTGTCCGGGTGTCACTGACACTACTGCTGCTCAAATCTACTGTATGTGTTGCTACAATATTTGCTGCATTCTTCAGCTACTGTTTAGTAAACATGGACGGTCTTAGCCACGGTGTCCTGCTTGTATGGACTACAGACTCCACTGCAGTTACACAGATCCTTGGAGTATCTGCCATACACACCGGTTTGGCTGTCGACGAGCTGACTGAGCACAAACAGGTTAAATCTAGGCTAAGCCTTACCATAAACCACAAATCAATGGGAGCAGTGGGATTTTAATGGTTCGGAAATTCAAAACCAACACACCAACAAACACACAAACAAAAAGAGAATTCAGTTGCCTGTTTTCAAGTGTAAGACTCCCTTAACTAAAATCTGTTTGAGTGTCTGCTTTAAGTTTGCCATTCACACCAAAGCCAATGAGCATGAAGGAGAAGGCAAAATAAAACAAAGTTTATCAGCCTATGGAGGAATGGAATGTGATCTTGGGTGCGTTTTGAGGTGCGTTTTGATGATTAGGATGACTGGCGGGAAATGGGAGGTACAAAAGCTTTAAAGAACTGAGCTTCCCTCTTTTTTTAAAAGAGGGAGCAGGTGGTTCATCCAGCCCTGCTTTCACTCTCCATATGGCACATACACTGCTATTGTAGAGCTGTCTGTGGGACAAAGAGCCTGGCGACAGAACACCCTCCTGACAGAGGTGGAGCTGCCCCGACCCAACAACACACCAACTTCTTGTATTGGATATTTTTTTTTTTTTTTTTTTAAGACTGGAATCATTTTTGCCCTCTTTGGAAAAAAAAAAAAAAAACAACGGCTGAAAATGGAAAATAAAATTAGTTAAAACTACTAAATACAGAAAGTGAGAAGGATACAGGAACCAGTGGAGAAAGGAGTACAAGGTCATAACCATGTGTTTTGTCGGGTCGGAATGAGGTGAGCATACGACAAGGAGGCGAACACCGGCGACTCCTCCGCTTCCTCCTCTTCTCTCACTCTCAGTTTCTCATGTTCGTGTTCAAGTTCAGCGACACTCGAGGGTGCTCAGCGCGCCCGTGGGACGCGCCGTGAGAGTAAAACGAGGGACAAACGCCGTCGGCAGCTTATCCCGGAGGAAGGAGAGACAAAAAGACGAGCGCCGAGGAGATCCTTCATTCTTCAGTTTCGCAGTGAAGGGAGGTGAGGGTCGCGGAGGAGAGAGGCGGGGTGCCTGCCGTCTATCTCGCCGCCCCCTGCCCCCCCCGCCCCGCCGCCCCCCCCCCTCCCCTCACAGGCGCTTCTGGGCGATGAGCGACCCCACCACGACCCCGGTCACCAGGGTCATCCCCGCCAGCAGCCACTTCCTGAAGCTCTCCTGAGACTTCCTGCCCTCCGCCGCCGCGTCCTGCCCGAACATCTCGGCGAAGTGCTCCTGAGAACAGAGGGAAAGGGGTTTAGCGTCGGTGCTGATTATGTGAGTTTGAACAAAATAAGCAAACACACTCACTCCCGAAACCTCCCCAGTGGCCCACCTGCAAAGAAGGCACAGGCAGATCACACAGTAAGGTGGATTCCCTCTGTAAAGGTCACAGCTGAGTGTCCCTATGACTGTAACAGCCCACACGGCCGCATATGGAAATTTCCATCCTTTACTGGCATCATACAGGTAGGCAGTATCACAGCCAAAAAAGCACCAAAAGCCACCAGCATCATGTGCACAGTAACAACAAGCGCTAATTGATCAAGGGAAAAATCCAAATGATCATCATCAGAAACCGGTCATGTCATCTCTCGCTTTACAAAATTTTCCATCCCCCCCAGCGTCCTATCAGTTCTGCAGAATCGCTTTCGCTGTTGACATTCTTTCCCACCGTTGTCCTCAAGGGTTTGCCAAGCACACATTCCCCCCGCCCACTTCCTGGAAATGATTTTCGGGGGCTGAGTTACAAACTAGCGTGCGGTTCGTTGTGCGGCCACAAGGAGGGGCCAGTCGACACAACATGGGTCCAAATCACATGCGCACCTCTGGTTCGACTGAGTTGTGAATTGAGGCTCTACTGATTAAGCTTCTGTTTTGTTACCACTTGATCTAATCTTCACAATTCTCAGATTAGCTCAATAAATTTTTTTTGTGATGGTCAATACTCTCTATTAATCAAAAACAATGAGTATTTAGTCTGAATTTCCATTACAAATTGAATGGGAGATGCATGGGAGATGACTAATTCAGGTCTCAAACAGCCTGATGCTTAGTCAGTGCCGGAATCAACAGTCAAGACAGAAGGTCCATTATAGGGGGGTGGGGGGGTGTTACTGGAAATTATGTTGAGAGGGGAGACAGGAAGAGAGAAAGAGAAGAGGGGACTGACGACAAGTAAACAGTGACAGAGAAAGAATGTTAAGGGGGAAACGAGAGGATGGGCTGTTGCTGGAAACCGAGAGAGCAAGAAAAAGAGAGGGGGTATTATTTCAGGGGTAAATTCAAGCAGTTTACAGGTGGGTCAGAGAAACTTGATGTCAATGAGTGATGGCAAGAAGGGAAATTGGTGGGGGACAGATACACAACAATGGGAGCTGGACACAGAGAGAGAGAGAGAGAGAGAGAGGGAGAGAGAGAGGAGTGAGGAGGCGTAGGTCTATCATTCCTTAGGCATTCCAGGCATTCGCATTTGATTACAGAAGAATGTGTGTTTCTCCCACGCCCAGTCGCCCAGTCCCCCTTCCTCTCTGGCATCATCACTGGTGGACGGCTGCAAAGCACCCTGACAGGGTAAAACTGAACAATGAAACGGGTCACTGTTCACAGGAAACGCACACAATGACACTTAATACTTTCCGTCTACAGGATGAGTGTGCGGCAAGCTATAGTCGAGCTTACACAGCAGCATAGGCTGTGTGTGGTAATCAGGGGTTCCGAGGAAACAGGACTTGGCGGTCGTGGCTGCCGGTTCTGAGAATAAGCGGGGTGTGAGTGTGCCGGCGGAAGATAAGGGAGGCGACGGCGCAGTGACGACTTCACTTCTCAAGTGTGCCATGGCCTCCACTAGAGACTTAGAGACTCACTAGATCTGTCATCAAGAGCAAAGCACCTTAAATGGTAGATGGTTGATGTAAGAGCTGGACACTACAATTGCACTTGTCTTAATTTTCAAGACTGATGTTAGGCTACATGTGCAAACTTTTAAGGCTGATCAGGTGCTGCTGGACAAATGAAATCAAGTAGTAGCTCCTTTCTTTCAAGGATTAGCTCTGACCAAACCAACACACTTCCACTGACAAACTCTTGTCCATGTTCGCTGGCAAACATTCTTCAGGAGCTTTGACCCCTGTGTGTGTGTCAAGTGTGTGTTCCAGAGGATGAGCTGGATCTGAGGAATGTAAAGATGTAACTTAGCGCAACACAGAAGCAGCAGCAGGTTAGTAAGCATGTTCACAGGAGGCCTTGTTGCCTCCCACACAAGGTGCGGTCAAGGTGAACGTTTCGCCTTCATCTCATGTCAAAGCAGTCACCCTGGTCCTCCCATTCATTCCTCATCTCTTACTCAAAATCCACGGGAACGCCGTGGCCTTACGTTTGTACCGTCTGACCCTCCCTACCAAGGCCACATGAGTCAAAAAGACACTTACTGATAGTCTGGATGCCTAAGGAAATCAAATATTTGTCTTCAACCTCACATTGAATTCCTACAGGGCTAGATACACAAGCAACATGTTCAGAAGATTTAGACTAGCTGACCATTATCTCTGTAACCTTTGGCCCACTACATGACTCTCACATTAAGCTATATCTGTCCCATATCAATCCCATCCCAAAGCTAAAGGCACTAGTGCCCATATCCAAGGCCTCAAATAGTTGCAAGTGTGCCATCACCTTACAGTATATAGGGCCATGAAAGCAGTTGAGATTAGCCATACGGAACTGACAAAAGGGATGAAAGTCAATGTTGATACAGCGTGATAATAAAAAACAAATGTAGCAGTAATATAAGTCATAGTTGTTGCTAAATACTGTCTGTCAACTTTGTACTGCTGCTTTTTCAGACTTGTGAAACAGAGGGAAAGGCAAAAAACAGAGAGGTCGTTCCTTTTCACCTCGTTACTGACAGCCTGCCTGTGAGAGCTTCCACAGCAACGAGAGGAATGTGGGTGTAGAGAATAGACAACAGCACCTTGTGATGATGACTGACGCCTGTAAAAGAGATGTGTCAAGACATGTCCCCATCCAATGGGAAGGCAATAAGTCCTGGAACTAAATCTAATGATTATTTATGTCACTGAACAGACAGCATCACAATTGTATCTCAGATTCCCTACACAGGAGTATGGATGTACTAAGCTCTACTATGTGCCTGTGATACATGTCTGCTGCCTTGTTTACCATGCAGTTACAGTAATGCGCTCACATGCCTGGAAAACATGCAAAACACAGTTGCATAGTTTGCCTTGGAGATAGGCCTGATGGTCTTCAGCTTTGATCTGTCTTTCTAAAGCCTAGCCAAGTTATTACGTAAGTGGTTGGTGACAGGTGCGACTGTCAATAACTCAAATAAGATGTCATGATTACTCATTCACACACACACACACACACACACGTCCCTCCATTTCAATTTCTGCCTCTCTTAGTCTTTATCAATCTGCGAAGTTCTCACGGTACCTGTAATAACTACTGAATACATGCCCAAACCTGCCTCTATCTGTCTCTCACACATACACACACACACACACACACACACACACTGCTAGAATGCACCAACCGTTATTGCACAGAGATTGCACCTCACAAAGTGGGAGCTGCGTACAGGCAAACCAGAGCAGGCAGCGACCCCGAAATCTCTAAAAGTCTATTCGAGCGGGTTTCTAACCTATGTGCTCTGAACTTGATTTATGATTTAGCTTCAACAGCTTCAAAAAGTGTCCACCACACTTGCAAGATAAAGATATATTGTAACTCTTTTCGCCTAGAACTGGAACAGATACGAAGAGACCTGCCGGCCTAGTTCATCGTTTCAATACAGAATGTCGGCTTTGCTTTCTTCTTCACCGGTGTTACCAGTGGGTTCACTATGCGCGTATCTCAAGGCAGCGCTGCTGGTTTGACATGCTCAATCTCCTCTAGTCCCACCTGGCAGGTAAACCCCCGTCTTTATCTCCCTTCCACCTCACTCTCTCCCTTTCCTTTCCTCTTTCACACGGTCACGCCTTTATTTCTTTATCTCCTCCTGCTTCCCCAGGGAAATCAGGTGCTAGGCAGCAGACTGCAGCGGGAGGCCTGGAGAATGTTTCTGGCTACGTTTCTGGGGGTTTTTTTTGTCTTGAACTTTCTCTTTTCTTCGTTAGCCAGGGAGAAAAAAACTGATGGTGGGGGGGGGGGGGGGGATTAGCTTATGAAAGCAAAGGGTGGGATAGAAAAGAGAGAAGGGGAAAGAGAGTGAGAGATGGCAAAGGGGCACAGGAGAGGAGATTCGGCACTGGGTTGCCACGGCTACCAGAAAGCAGCTGATTAGGGGGTGTGTGTGTGTGTGTGTGTGTGTGTGTGTGTGTGTGTGTGTGTGTCCATCTCAACGGCTGATAAATGGCCTGATGCTACATGTGGAGAAAAGAACATTTTAACGATCATTAGCAGTAGCTTCCCATACATCAGCTTTGTCATTGCTGGTTGCTCCAGTGTTGCACCATAACAAACTGCAACAGTCAATTCCCCCGGTGGTGAAACCCTGACCACCATACACACACACACACACCAACCAGACATCGATTAAACACCTCACATCCTTTTCCTTGTTAGGCAAAATGAGGCTGAGGACGGATTGAAATTCAATAATACGGGGACACTTCAGTATTAGCAACCCTATGTGCAATCATATGTAAAGCTGAATACGACAACGGCAAAAGTGTCTGGGTGTGTCAATAGAGGCAGCAAAATGGATTTCTCGAAAAATGATAACGATCGAAAGTTGACGCCTAACAATTTTTCGGTGCTCAGCAGCCTCGGTGTGATTTGGTTGCCGCTGAATTTTGATGCCCAGCCCTACGTCTCAATACAATGGATGAGCTGGTCTCTCACGAGTCGAGAGAGAGAGCTTCTGTCTCTTTGTCTCTGCGCGGTCACTGCAACATCTGATCTAGACGGCTCCCTTGCAACAGAAACGGACCGCTTTCTGGCAGCCCGCAGGACACATGATGCACCCACTGGGCCATGTGCAGCGGCTGGAAACCGGTTGCCAGATAGTGCGATGGTGGCTGTGATGAAATGGGGCTACAGCGGTGAGGGGAGAGGACCGTCCCATTCAAAGGCAGAGAGCAATCCAGAAGGTTCAGCATAGCTAACCAGCAAGTCCTCTATTCTGATAGGAAGCTGGCAATGTCCCTGCCCCGGGAACACACACACACTCACACTCTCGTACACAAAGAGGCCTCTTTGAGTGTGTGTGTGTGTGCGCAACACTCACCCTGAATAGCAATGGGCTGACACAAACAAGTTAAATTGACCTGCTTTGAACCAGTCCGTTCCAGAGACGGGGACAAACTGAAAGTGGAAATTTACTGAACGTGTAGGTGGTCATGTTGGATGGGGAGCGGGGCATCATGGGAAAAAAAGGAAATAAAAGGCTGCATTTTTCTGTGATGAGGCTGAGAGATGTGGGCCTGCTCCAGTAATCTGAGATATGAACAAAAGATACACATCCCCACCTCCGGGCCCACACACGTCCACACACACACACACACACACACACACACACACACACACACACACACACACACACACACACACACACACACACACACACACACACACACACACACACACACACACACACACACACACACACACACACACACACACACAGTACCCTGGGCATGTTTTGAATTCCCTGTGCTCATGTTATGAAGCTCTCAGGGTGTGTGTGTGTGTTTCTGTGTGAGAGACAGAGAGAGAGCAGAGTGTGCTGAGTCATAATGAAGGCAGCACACAGCCCCCCTCCACACCCCCCACCCCCTACCCCTGACTGACTGCTGACCTTAGAGAGCAGAGTGCTGTTGCTATGGCAATCAGCAGTGACAGGTTACAGTCCACATGTAGGGAAAGAGATACTTTATGTTGTTTATCATTCCTCTTCTAGAATAAATCTTAATGAGCCCATACCTTCTAACTAGCTGTAACTGGCAACTTTGTGATGTTGCTTTTCTTCTGTAGACAAACTATTAGGCCAAACAGGAGATAATGGCATTATAGTTCTACACAAGGACAAAACTGCTGACCTTAAAAAGGACTTCCTGGAGTCCAAACAAGACTGGATTATGTCTATATAATAGAAAAGCAGAAAACAGCTTCCTGAGAATCCTTTATCGTTATTATTCAAACCACCTACTGAGTGACATCTTTGAGACATGGATCCACAAAGAGGTAGCCTGACCACAAAAGACGGCTATAATTATAAACGAAAAGATAAAAGAGATAAGATGCTAAAAGATGCTGGCCATGGCCTGAAAACAGGAATGGAGGTATGAAATATGAGGAGAGGAACAGTTCATAAGGAGCCGGTGGCCCGACTCTGGATTGTCCCTAGAGTCACAAGGAGAAGGAGATGACCGTTAGTACAGTTCAGACTGTCTTGTACTGTTCCAACTGTAGCTGAGCAACGCTTCCTGCCAGTTGCAACACTTGGGATGTGTACATGCGAACACACACACACACACACACACACCATGATGTCTCTGTGCCCAGAGTGCAGCGTGCAACACGTCAGCCACAGTGTTTTTGTTTGTTGAGTAAACACCGGTAACGACATCAAACCCCTGCGTCCGTCCTACTGACGAAATAAAGCGTCATAGGAAGGTGATGCTGTCTTCTGGCTCCTGAGACAAGGTGAGGTCGTTCAATCTGGGTGTGCATGAAGTTCTAAGTACAGTGTGCGTGTGTGTGTGTGCTCTGACCTCTGCCTTGCATTGTGACTAACAGTCCATGAGCGGATCATGGGATCACCGGCTAGATCAAAGACTCAGCTGATTAAGTTCCAAGATGGAGATAAAACACTCGAGGAAGGGATTGTCACACAGTTTGAAATCTTACATAATCAAATATGAAAATTCCTCACGGTTAAAATGCAAAAAATTACATTTCTAGAGAATCTTGTTCAGATGTTTTCTCATTTTTGCATTTCCCCCCCCCATCTTTGAATTCAATGAAATCAGTGGGAGTGAATGAATAAAACAAAACAGTGATCTCACTGCTAAAACACAAACTCCTGTTCATGACCTTTATCCCGTCAACATCGTCATCATCGCTATTATCATTGCCTTTTTTAGCGTTGTTATCAGCATCGTCATCATGAGTATCATTATCATCCTCTTGGCAGGGTGAACTAGTAAGAGTGATGTCCCGTAACCGAAAAGTCACAGGATCAATCCCTGTAACATCCGATCTGTGTCCATTAACAGCCGTTAGTCCTGTCGAAGTGTCCTAGAGCGGGACACTGTATCCCCACCTGCTCACTCATTTTAAGTGGCTTTGGTTAAATGATTGGCTAAAAAAAAAACGCCTACATTGTAAATGCCTGTCCCTCCTTATCACTGTCCTCATCATCACAACCCTTCCTGCTCCTCCTCAAGGCTTTACTGCCCGTTCCCTCCTTATCACAGACAATCAGCCAAGGCATCTTCAGGAACAAAGGAGTCGGGCTCCGTGCCAAAGCCGCAACATGACCGGTGCTAGGAAGGCCATAAGGCAGAGCTGAGCAAGGAGCAGTGAAACAGGCCGCTTCCAATCAAGCTCACCTCTATGTCCGACAACCTGCAGGGGTAGATTTTACAATTCCACTCAGGCATTTAGCTGCTTTTTTTTTTGATGTTTTGGTACAGAATGTTTTTAAAAATGAATGCGCAAGTAGGATGGGTCACAATTTAAGCAGAATAAAGCAAGAGTATATGCAACCGTTTGTATTGTAGCATGGTGTTGGAGTTCAGCAGTATATATATATAAAAAATCTGTTACTAGGAAAGCCAACAGCATTCTGAACTGCTGTGATCATCCTCTGTATTCAGAGTTTGATCTATTGCCCTCAGGCAGACGATTTAGAACTCCAAGCCTAAAACGAAACAGGACCAAGTCCTCTTATATTGCACCTGCTATAAATTTTCTAAATTCACAGATAGTGACCATTAGTAGTGCTTTTTCTATGTTTTTCAACTCCTCTATGTTGCTTTTTATGGTCTTTGTAGTCTATGCTGTGTTTTTGTATGTGTATGTGATTTGTGTTTTTTATACTTGGCTGCACAACAGATTTCCCATCTGGGACAATAAAGTTATTGAATTGAAACCGTGAAGGCGATGAAGAAGGGCAAAGCGGAGGCAAAATACAAGGAAAATAGAAACCTTTTCTAATGCAAAAAACACAGTTTATGATGTCAGTCACAAATATGAAAATGCAGAAAATATGGAAAATATGACACTGCTGTCTGAAGAAGAGGGTATCCATTCGAAGCACGTTGCTTAAAATGTGCATGTATCATATAACCTTACTTACTGTTCCATGGCTTATCTAGGCATTTTTATATTTGCAACTGTTCGCTTGAATAGCCTCAATGTTTTTTTGCACTAGATGAGGTTCCCCTCTACGTATTTTTCTGATATTTCTGATATACACATTTTAATGGAAGCATGTCCAGGGAGCAGCTCGTGGCTCTGGCGACAGAAGGCCAGTGTTTTGAATCAGGTGGAGTTTTAGAAAGCACAAGTTACAGAAGCTTGATGATTATTTGTCATCCATCCACCATTCTTGCCCCTTAAGGGCAACTGGTAGTTCAGCCAGAGAGCAGAACGAGTAGTTTCCCTTTCAAAGAATATTCCAATGAGTCCCTGGAACAAGGACATGAAGCTTTGTCACACAACACGAACCTGCACAGTAGGTTTCATCCATCAATCATTGAGCTATTTCAAACTCTTGCTCACTTCACATTCTTGGCTTGGTTATTGGCACCCACAGCTTGAGATCAATGCTTGGGAGGGGGTTAAATTCTGGTGTGAACTATGATGGATCGTTGCCAAGGAATGAAAAGGCGTTGAGAAATGAGGAAATTGAATCATTAAACCTTCCCTCAGTGGTGACACTCTCTGGTGTTTGTGCCAACACCAATGTGTCCGTATGTAGCCTTTCTTTTCCTTTTGGGCCTTGGAGTTGGCTGTGTGTGTGTGTGTGTGTGTATGTGTGTGCACATGTTGAGCCGGCGGTGAGGCCATGAATTAAAGAGGAGATTAATGAGTCAGGACATTGAGGCTCAGACTCCAATCTGTTCCCTGCCCCGCTCTGGGGGCTCCATCTCTCCACAAAACCCCATTCTGTCAGCGCACACACACAAACACACAAACACACAAACACACAAACACACACGCACCACTGACACAAGCCAGTAGGGACATGGACCTGGGTCTCTGTGTGTGTGTGTGTAAGAGTGTATGTTATGTGTGGCAGAGTGAGAGAGAGAGAGGGTACAGTAGCAGGGTGTCAACCTGAGTAACGAGGAAAGAGAGATAGAGAGGATGGAAAAAGAGGAGAGAAAGGAGAGACAGTGATAGATAAAGAGAGAGAGAGGAAGGAGGAAGAAAGAGGGAGAGACTGCCTCTGTGGGTGTCATCAGCAGCATCGCCCTATAACCCTCCACCCACTGAAGGCCACCACCCCACCCAGACACCTCACCATGACCTCTAGACCTACCATCTGTCTGGACGGGAGAGATGGAGAGAGAGGGAGGGAGAGGGAGGGAGAGAGAGGGAGGGAGAGAGAGAGAAATGAAGAAAGCGAGAGTGACTGAGGAAGAGGAAGCAATGAAGAGAGACTGAGACAGAGAGAGAGAGAGAGAGACGGGAAGAGACCGAGGGAGATATGAAGGGAAAATGAGAGTTCGAGAGAACAAAAGAGCAAGGGTGAAGCAGGCTACGGAAAGGAAAGATTGATGAAAATGACTGGAAACAGAAACAAGGAAACTGAGGATATTTCTCTAATTTTCTCTGGTATTTTTGACTGACAATCAGTGGGGGAAACTAAATTCCGAGCGCTTTTTGCCTCGAAACTACACTTCCATCATTTCGATTTCCATAAAGCCATTATTTCATGTACATGAAAGAAAATTATTTAGGATTCCCCAGCATCAGTTTAGCACAGATGAATATCTGTAAGCCCTGCACAACTCCTTTTTTTTGTGCTTTCTATTATCCCCTCTCTCTTATTGCACAGCCGAACCACTGAAACACCAAAGCTATCTTTTGTCTTTATTGCGTTACCCCCTTCTTCGCCATTCAAACAAGCCTGGATGATTATAATGACGATGGCCTTGATGCTCTTTATCATCGTTTAGCCTCTGCACTGTATGGAATCATTAGACTGGGTGCCGCATTACCATCCAATACCCATCGACCCTCCTCTCTCTCGCCCTATCCCTCGGCTCTGCCAGTTTAATACATGCCACGAGATGCACTAATCCCATGATATGCCTCATAATCTGATCACAGATATGAGCATAGAGAGAGAGAGAGGAAAACGAGAGGGAGAGCGGAAAGGAGAGGCAGGGAGAGAGAAAGACGGAGAAGGAGAGAGAGGGAGAGAGAGAGAGAGAGATAGAGAGAGAGAGAAAGAGACAGAGAGAAAGAGAGGTGGTGGAGGGATGGGGATGAAATGCAAAGAGAGATGAGAGAGGTGCAGGCTGACGCCGAGGCTTCCCGCTCAACCGCATTGAGACTGATGCTGGAAAAGAAAAGAGAAATCAGTCGCAGAAGAAAGGGCAGAGACGTGGGCTGGAACAGAGAGGCAAAAATGATGGGGGGGCGGGGGGAGGTGGGGGGGGGGCAGACAGACATAAGGAGAGAGAAAAATGGAGAGAAAGATAGAGGGAGGTGGGGGGGGGGGGGGACTTGCTCGTGACCTGATTTTTACCACTAAGCCTCGGCAGAGAGAAGTGGAGCAGAGCGGAGGCAACCAGACGCAATGTCTTCACTCTGCTCCACCAACACACAGCTGTTCTGTTCTGAGCCATGCTGCACACACACACACACACACGCACATCCATATATAGCCCATATATATGCGCAACATGTACGTACAGACATGCACATGCGCCAAACCGCACCATACATGCAGCGTAGCCTATTAGCCTACATGCATCCTCATCTAGCTGAGTCACTAGCCTTGTCTTCTTGCCTCGCTGTCTCTCTCTCTCTGTCTCCCTGTCTCTCTACCCTTGGGGGGGGCATCTAATGGTGCACTACAGCTGAAGTCTGACTACTCTGGCAAAGCCGCTCTAATAGCTCTGCACTCTGCTGTGTGCTGCCAGTGTAGAGGCACACACACACACACACACACACGGACACACACCATCTACACAGCTGGATATCTGCATGCATAAACACTGTCTGGCTACGGAACATATTGATGTCTCGTTGCGGCGCGTGAATGTGTGTGCTAGTGCGAGTGAAAGAGGAGAGAGATGCAAATGCGGTCTAAATGCTGCAAATGTAGCCCTTCCACACCATATTGACGTCTCTGTGCTGTGTGTGCGTGTGTGTGTGCTTCTCTAAATCATCAGTAAGTGATGCTCCGGGGCTGCAGGTCTCGTCTTCCACTTGACCGACGCTCTCACGGAGGCTATAAACAGTAACACATGCAGAGAGAGGGGCCTGCTCTATTGGCCATTACATACATATCAACAGTACAACTGAAAGATCTGGAATCAATTGATTGGGGGTCAAATTGATCCCCTGCTATTTTTCCAGGGGGTCTTTTCCAAATTGGGAATTGGGATGATGAAAACAAGACAGTGATAGTACCATGGGAAATGACTCTTGCTTGTTTCGTGACTTAAAACACCTTTACCCCTCAACATGCACCGACAAACACACACACAAGATGTAGGCTTTACATAAAAATAAGGGTAAGGACATAAAAAGTAGACAAGACAAAACACTAAGTGTGTGCATTTGTCTTTTCTACTTCTACTAGGTCTAATGTCTTTTTAGAACCTTCTACTTTTTCACATCTAAAAGAGCAAAAGACTGACTGCATGACACCCTCTCTTCCACACACACACACACACACACACGTGACCCTGCAGGAAAGGTAGAGCCCAATTTTCCTGAAAAGATGCGGATGTTTCACTCCCCTGCAATCACACAAGAATGGTTTTTAGCCAAGTCCCTCTCCTCAAAGACAGACCAGAAGCTACATATAAACATGTCAGACACACACACACACACACACATAAAGACACAAACACACATATATAAAGACAACACACACACACACACACACACACACATAAAGACACAAACACATAAAGACACAAACACACATATATAAAGACGACACACACAACATGTCCCTGATGTTCTTGTGATGGAACTGGAGGTGACTGAATCATACCATCTGTTTGCTGCCATTTTCAGGCTGCGACTCCGACACACACCATCAAGCATACAGACACACACACACACACACACACACACACACACACACACACACACACCGTCTCACAGCCCATCAAACACGAACGCGTGAGCTTAAACACAGACACAAAAACAATACAGAAACATCCACGGTTGAACAGCCGCATTCATATGAAAACATTCAGAGATTAATCTGCATAAAGCCACCCACCGCTGTTAAACGTACGCACAAAGGCGCTTATTGATGGCGCTCTAACAAAAGTGCCCTCCATTGATCCAATGCAAAAAGGGCTGCGAGAGCATTGTGTGTGTGTGTGTGTGTGTGTGTGTGATTTTGTGCGTGTCAGAGGTTAAAGAAACAGACAATTACAAAGTCGCATTTAGATCACTGCGTCCTTTTCATGAGGTTGACTTCCTCTGCCAACGTCGATTTAGCTTACAAAGCAGCGATACACCTGTGGGCACGACTAGATGGCCTGTAAAGTGAATTCCAGTGAGTGTGTGTGTGTGTGTGTGTGTGTATGTATGGCCAGAGGTCCTTTGTTCGAGGCGGTCACGTGAACAGTCTGACTCGGCGCTGTCCCCTCCCCTCTGCGGCGCGCCACCATACAATAAAATGTTCAAATGTACAAGACAACAACAACAACGCCACGTGTTCCAATCCAGACAATATTCGCTCCGGGGCGATTTTGCTTAATGACCAAAACACTGTCCTTAAAACACGAAAACCACAAAAAAAAAAAAAAAAAAGAAAAACATCTCCTCTAATTAGCCATGCAAGAGGCATTAGCGATGAAGGGAAGAGGAGGAGGAGGATGGGATGGAGGGAGATAAGGAGCGAGGAAGAGATGAAGGGATGGTGGCAGCTGCAGGGATGGAGGTGGGGGGAGGTGAGCGGTGATCAAGTCAGAGCGAATCGATGGCGCTGAGGACGACAAGGCGGATGGTGTGTGTGTGTGTGTGTGTGTGTGTGTGGATCTGATAAACAAACTGGCGAACATGTGAGAGAGCGATGGAACATGGGAACGCGGCGACATCGATGAGGCGTGTGGTTGCACGTCTGGTCTGCAACACGTTTAGCTACCGTGGGCTGGAGGGGAGAGGAGACGAGGAGGCAAGGATGGATGGAGAGATAGAGGGAAAGGTATGAAAGGAAGGCGCAGAGGAGGGAGGGTGTAGGAGGAGGACAAGGGGGAAATAAAGAAGGTCAAAAATGATGGATAGAGCGGGAGGAGGGAGGAGGAGGAAGGGAAGAGGAGGGAGAGAAGTAGGTGGAGGAGGAGGAGGAGGATGGAAGGACAGAGGAGAGAAAGAGAGCGAGGGCGGGAAGGAGGGAGGACGGAGGGGGAGGAGAGGAGGGAGGAGGAGAGAGGGATGGAGGCGTGCTGGATAGGTCCCAGGAGAGAAATTTCCTGCTCCTCTCCAGTAGGGCAGTCTGACAGACGACTCTGTGGATCTAACCGCCTATCCTATGTGCATGTTAATTAGGGAGAGAGAGAGAGAGAGGGGAGAGAGAGAGAGGGAGAGAGAGACTGTAATTTATAATATGCTTTGGAGTAAATAAGTCCTGCCAAGGAGACTGGCACAAAGGAAGCTCAGGTGTTTCCCTTGTCAAAACAAGTCAATGGACTATTCTCCATAGGCCTTTAATTACAGCTTCAGTTTCTAACCTACTTCAGCGTGCAGCCAGCCAGCCTGCATACATTCATAACTAAATACATTTAGACCTATAGATGAGCATATATGTGACCTTTTGTCTGTGTCACTGCTGAATATTTTATAGCCTGTGTACAGCCTAGGATATGTATGTACATTAGTGTATAACTTAGAATATACACAGGTGCTTGAGCCAGTAACTAAAAAGTAGGCTAGTAGTAAACAAGGCATTATAGAATGGCTTACGCTGCTTGTGGACATTTTTCTTGTGGTTAACTTTTCCCTGACCTTACCCAGACTGTCGACAACACCGAGCACAACAACTAGGCTAATGGTCTCTCTTTTTCCTCTCTTTCTCCTCGCCTCTCTACTGGAATCCCCCCGCGATCCCCCCCTCCTATGCCGCTCCAGCCGTGCTTCCCCGGTCCGTGGCAGCGCGATTCTAAATGAGTTTAGCCTTTATTAGTCTGTCAGAGGGAAAAACATTGTTTCCCCCAGTAGCAGGTCGAGATATTATTCATCTATAATTGGTAATAACCCCCGTACCCCCACCCCGAGGCGGCTCAATCTCCACTGAGTAATCACTGCTATCGCCC